>NC_059104.1:121963302-122297302 GCF_020740685.1 Jaculus jaculus
TGCCGGGCCCGGCTCTGCCGAACACGTCCACGGACACGTGCCGGCTCAGCTGGTGGTAGTAGCGGACCCGCGCCTGGCGCTCGTCCCAGTGGCTCACCACCCAGGCCACCAGCCCTCGCTTGCGGGCCAGCGGGGGCATCGGGCCTGGGGGCTGGTCCCCCGGGTGGCTCCGGGGGTAAAGGAAGCCGTAGGGCACGAAGACGTCCGAGTCGGCCCGGTAGGAGAGCGTCCAGTTGAAGAGGTTGCTGGCCAGGCCGCGGAGCCCCGGGGAATGGGAGGGCGACTCGAAGTTCATCCACACCCAGCGCTGGCCCGGGGGTCTGGGGCCCGAGGTCCCCAGCGCCGCGGCCGCCGCTCTCTCCGGGTCGTGGAAGACGCGCCACCCCAGCGCCTCGGGCGCGCGCGGGGGGTCGCCCCAGGGCGGGGGCCAGTCCGGGGGGCCCCTCACCAGGTCGCGGTGATGGAACAGCACGGCCTGGGCTTCTCCGTAGGCCGCGCGGTCGGTGAGGAGGCGACAGCCGCTGATGTTGAAGCGCAGCCAGCAATCGGGGGGCGGCTTGCTGTGGTCGCCGCGCCCCCCGAAGGGCTCCCACCACAGCAGCACTCCCACCGGTGGCGGCGGGGCCCGGGACGCCCAGGGCGGCGGCGGCAGCGGCAGCTGTCCCCAGCAGGCGTAAGCGGTCAGCGCGGTGCACAGCAGCCCCGCGGCCGCCGCCGCCGAGGCGCTCCGGGGCAGCCCCCAGCCTCCGCGCCGCGCGCGCCGCCGGCTCCCCGGCTCCCCCATGCAGGGCGCGGCAGCCGCAGCTCGCCACGCGTCGGCCGGTCGCGAAGGGCGGCACCGGCTCTCATACTGCCCGGGCGGCTCCAGGGCTCTCGGCCGCTCGCCGCGGGCCGGAGAACCGGAGGGGGCGGGCCCGGCATCCACAAGCCCACGGCCCCCGCGGCGCTCCTCCCTGGCCCTAGGCGAGGTGAGCTGGGCGGGCAGCCTGGCCGGGCACCGCCCCGTCCCTCCCTGCCACCGCGCCCCCAGCCCCGCGGGCCTGGCCCCGGGCTTTTCCTGGTGCGCCTGCGCCCGCTCTCCTCGCCTTCCCGGGCCCTGGGGCTCCCCGGCTGCGCCCCACTGGCGCCTCATCTGGGGGTCCAGGACTTCTCTGCAGCCGTGCCCTCGGTGGCCTAAGTCCTAGCTTTCCAGAGTCGGCCGGCGTTCCGGGCCTGGGCCCCGGGTCTCCACGGGACTCCGGGGCAGAATCCGTCTCTTTCCGCCAGCACGGTCCGGCACCCAGCCTGAGAGGGCCAGGCTGGACGGGAGGGAGCCCTGCGGCGGCAGCTGGAACTGGGCCCGGGCATTGTGGCCTGCAAACCGGCCAGCGGTGGAGTCAGCCCCTCCTACGTCCCGGCCCACGGAAGTTATGCTTGTGGGAAACGAAGTTTTCAGTGTGACTAATCCTGAGACCATTCGCTGTGCCTTTATCGCCAGCATAGTACAGCGTTTTCAGAGCGAAGGGAACATATTCTGTCCTTCCTACCCTAGTATGTTTTTGTTTATGTTTTTCCAAGGTAGGGTCTCGCTGGTGCACAGGCTAACGTAGAATTCACTATGTAGTCTCAGGCTGGCCTCAAACTCACGAAGATCCTCACACTTCAGCCTTCCGGCCTCCCGAGTGCTGGCTGGAGTTACAGGCGTGCACTATCACACCCACATCCCGATTTTTTTTTTTTTTTTAATGTAGGCTGACAGCATTCCTTGCACTGAGATGCTGAGAACTTGCAAGCCTCAGATAAAATATGACTCCTGAGGCACCTGTTCAGAGCAACATACTGCCAGTTTGCTGAGGTGAATGAATGGAGGGCACTATTAACTTTACCAAGCAATTTCTGCAATCAGGAAGGGCATGCAAAATATTTGGCACCCTAAAATCATGACTCATAAAGATTTCTGCACCGAAATCCAGATAAACTTTACCCAAGTAAAGACAGCCACACAGCCTCTGCAGGTTTACCCAAGAAGCTATACTATAATCAGACATCCACACCTAAGGCCATTTAAGAAGCCTTTTGCCCTAAGGCTAGATTTTAGATTCCTGGACTTCGTTCAGCTGTCAGTCAGTGGAATTCTAAATGGGTCCTGGACAGGGTTGCCTGTTTGAGGAGAGAATTTTGAGAATTTTTTTTTCTTCCTGGATCCAGGCTGCGCACCCACCATTTGTGTGATTAATAGTCTGTAGGATATCAGGGGAGAAGCAGCTGAGAGGAGGGCCGTCCTGAAACGTGCTTCTTATACTATTGATACAGAAGATAAAGTTGGGTTTGTCTCCATTGACTTGTTTTATGTTTCAATTTCTGACTGACATATAAAAACTACATTTTTATGGAGTGCTATGTGATGTTTCAATACATACATAAATATGTATAATGTTCATAGTAGAGCAAATATACCTATCGTTTCAAACATAGTTTATGATGAAAACATTCAAAATCCTTTATTTTGGCTCTAATATATAAATATATGATAGTTTATAAAGTATTATGTATAGTATATTATCAGCCACCTGAATTTCTTTTTTTTTTTTAATTTATTTATTTGAGAGTGACAGACATAGAGAGAAAGACACATAGAGGGAAAGAGAGCGAATGGGCGCGCCAGGGCTTCCAGCCACTGCAAACGAACTCCAGACGCGTGCGCCCCCTTGTGCATCTGGCTAACGTGGGACCTGGGGAACCGAGCCTCGAACCGGGGTCCTTAGGCTTCACAGGCAAGCGCTTAACCGCTAAGCCATCTCTCCAGCCCCTGAATTTCTTATTAAGAACTTATCAAGTCCTAAGTGGTGTATAAAGTCTTAAGAATGGCTTAGGTTTCATGTATATCCACTTCCATTTTTTTCCTACTATGGTTCAGGATCATAAATGGCCACTACTTAGTCTTATCTTGTTATGTAGCAGGGAGATGCTGAGCAGGAAGGTGTGGGTGGATTGGTGGAAACCTGTTTTGGATTCTGCCACAAGCTACTAATTGAATGAAGATCCCCCTATGTAGTGATTAATTCACTGGCAATGGATGATTATTGGAAAGAGACAAGGGTGGGAGAAAGGAAAATGCATTCTGATATGGTATGAAAGCCAGCTGTTCTCAGTTTTCAGTTAACAAATTGGGGAAGTGAAACACAAACACTGGGAAGAAGGCAGCTGAAATAATAAGGAATGGTTAACACGAGGCAGGAAGGGGGCTAAGATGTTTAACAGGAGCAAATGGCCAGCAGGGAAACCGTTAAGTAGTAGGTTAGGAATTATTGTGTAGAATTGGGCTGAGATGGAATTCTAACATGAAGGTTGTAGAGAGTTTCTTGAAAGCAAGAAAGTAGTACAGGGTTTGAGGAGATGGCTCCACACCTAAAGGTACTTGCTTACAAAGCTTAGGAAACTATTTCACCTCATTTTTACTCCATGAGATTTATTTGCAGTTGGTTCTACCTTGTAGCTTCGGAGAAGGGTTTCAAATCCCCAGTAGTGGTAAGAAACCCTGCTGTGCCTATAAACACGCGCGCGCGCACACACACACACACACAAATAAATTTGCAGTAGAATGAGGTTTATATTTCAAAGTGAATTTTGATTTTTGTCATGGACATAGATGCTTCTGACAAGCAGACCACCATTGTTAATGTAGGTACTGATGATTAAGGGAGCATTTGGCTAAGGAAATTATGCTACATGCCTCAGATGTACTTTCATGTATGTGTACTATATGTAACTTATTGTGTTATCAGTAAAGGGTATGTTGGATAAAACCAAGGTACAGACTTCAGTTGGAAAACTCCTGCTATAAATCAGATGTGAAATGAAGAACTCCAAAACAGCAGCTTTGAGGATAAAGAATAGAATTAAAGTAGGTTAGGTTCAGAGATATTTTGGAAGCCAGTACCTCCCCCTTAGAAACCTTTGTGGATACTTAAACACACACATCCAAGGTAAGTTGCATGGCATGGCCCTCCTGGGTGTGCCCATGTGAACATCCTCTAGAATATCATGGGATGGTGATTGGAATTATTTTCTTCACAACTCTATCCATAGCACCAAACCAAACCATGTAGTACTAGTCATCATTTTAGTGTGTACTCACTGGATGAATGTATGTGTGCTCTTAATGCATTACTGCAATTACCCAGCAGCATCTCTGCTCCACACTAGAAAGTTGGTGGGGATCAAGAGAACTTGACTATGTCAATGGCTTTCTGTGACCTTAAGAAATCCCTACAAGCTTTCAGTGAAAAAATAGTAGGCTTGTGTGGTGGTTTGACTCACGTGTCCCCCATAAACTTAGGTGTTCTAAATGCTAGGTTCCCAGCTGATGGAAATTTGGGAAATAATGCCTCCTGGAGAGAATGTATTGTTGGGAGTGGGCTAAGGGGTGTTATAGCCAGTTTCCCCTTGCCAGTGTTTGGCACACTCTCCTGTTCCTGTTGTCCACCTTATGTGGGCCAGGAGGTGATGTCTACCCTCTGTTCTTGCCATTGTTTTCCCCTGCCATCATGGAGCTTCCCCCTTGAGCTTATAAGCCAAAACAAACCTCTTTTTTTTTTTTTTCTCACAATCTGCTTTTGGTTGGGTGATTTCTACCAGCAATGCAAACCTGACTGCAACAGTAAAGTGGTACCAAAAGTGGGGTTGCTGCTAGACACCTGACTGTGTGGCTTTGGCCTTTGGGAGCTGATTTTCAAGAGGAGTGTGGAAGGATTTGACACCTCAGCCTAAGAAACACCTTGCAGTGCTGTAAGTACAGCTTGATGGGCTATTCTGGTCAGAGTTGAAAGACCTGAATGCAATAAGAACTATGGACTATGAGGTTTGGCTTATGAGGGTGAGAAAGAGCTGTGCTGAGACTGGGCTAGCAGTTTGTGTGAAAAGCTTGCTCTTATGCTCATGTCCTGAGAAGATGTGTAGGGTTGCTTTGCATAGAAATGGACTGGTGTGAGCAGAGGGATATGAAACAGAAAGAAAAAAAAAAATCTTTGGGCTTAAATTGCTGCCTGTTCACCTGTTTGAGAGATTACAACCTTTGAAATTAGGCCAGCTGATCTGCACTGGGAAAACAAAAAGTATGTAGACTCTTTTGGAAGGGCCTGAGTGCTCAAGGAGTGTCCTGTTCTGCAAAGGCTGCTTTATTCCCCCCTAGACTAACAAATTGGCAACCTACCTGGTATTGTGGAGTATAAGAAATGCAGGAAAGAGAGGCTCATTGAGTTTGCAACATGGTCTTGTGTTTTGGGCAATGTGACACAGGTTTGCTGGATGCCTGCATGGAGACCCAATCGAGCTGTGAGGATGAACCGCGGATTGCAGTAGAGACCCAGTGGAGACGCTGGGACCACAAGATGGCTGCTAAGAAAAGCCGTCAGCCCTGATGTGACTGTGAAAAGCCTACCTGGAGGGGTGGAACTGGAACTCCAGAGACTTGCTGCTGGTTAGAATTATTGGACTTGGAGATTTGTCACTGGCTAGAGTTGTTGTACTTGAAGCTACAGAGTTTGATGTTTGCCCTGATTGTTTTAAATCTTTTTTTTTGTTTGTTTGTTTTGGTTTTTCGAGGTAGGGTCTCACTCTGGTCCAGGCTGACCTGGAATTAACTCTGTCATCTCAGGGTGGCCTTGAACTCATGGCAATCCTCCTACCTCTGTCTCCCAAGTGCTGGGATTAAAGGCGTGCGCCACCATGCCCAGCTTGTTTTAAATCTTATATGGCTGAATGTTTATTTGCTATGCCCAATGCCATCTTTTGTAGTGTGAATGTTTATTCTGTGCCATTATGGGCTTGGGGGGGATTTTTTGGTATTATGGCTCAGTTAAAATATCTTGGACTATGGGGATGTATGAACACCATTGGAATTGATAAAAACTATGGGGAGTTTTAAAGTTGAATGAATGCATTACATTTTATATCATGTATAGTTATCAGTTTATGGGGCCAGGGGCAGAATGTGGTGGTTTACTTCAGGTGTCCCCCATAAACTTAGATGTTCTGACTACTAGGTTCCCAACTGATGGAGATTGGGGAATTAATGCCTCATGGAGGGAGTGTATTGTTGGGAGTGGGTTTATGAGTGTTATAGCCAGTTTCCCCTTGCCAGTGTTTGGCATACTCTCCTGTTCCTGTTGTCTACTTTATATGGGCCAGGAGGTGATGTCCACCCTCTCCTCATGCCATCATTTTCCCTGCCATCGTGGAGCTTCCCCCTTGAGCCTGTAAGTCAAAATAAACCTCTTTTTTTTCCCCACAAGCTGTTTTTGGTTGGGTGATTTCTACACCAATGTGAACCTGACTACAACAATATGTATTGATTAACACTCTAAGAATTCTTGTGACAAGTATAATAAACTCCTTCAAATTAGGACACAAATGTTGACCCATTTGGGGCCAAGTGCACAATCTTCAGTAATGTTTGGGGTGATGGTAGAATCATTTTAGACCCTTATCTGCATCTAGGAGGTAGAACCAACCCCATATAAATCTTGTGGAATAAAAGCGAGGTGAAGGTAGTTCCCCAAAAGATTAAAGGGTATGCTGCTTACTGAAGAAGAGGAAAGAAAGGACATAGGGTGATCAAAAGCATGTCTGCTACTTATATGTTAGGAATTATGCTGTCTTCAAAATGAAGAGTCCAGAATGAATGAACTCTAAATCATCTTAGAAATGTCAGAGTCCATGGTAGTTTAAGTCAGATGTCCACCATTGACTCATGCGTTTTAAGTGCTTGGTCCCCAGCTGGTGGCAATTTAAGAGGCGATGCCTTGCTAGAAGACGTGTGTTGCTTGGGGTGGGTTTTGGGGTATTATAGCCCAGCTTCCCCTTTCTGGAGCTCAGCTCACTCTTGCTGCTTTCTGACAGCTGTTGTGACAAGAAGTGATGCCCAGCCTCTGCTCTACCACCCTTTGCCTGCCATGTTGAAACTTCTCCTCTAGACTATAAGCCAAAATAAACCCTTTCCTCTAATCAGTTGCTTTTGGTTGGGTGTTTTCCCCCAGCAACACAGGTAACTATAGCAGTGTCCCAGGATTCTTTCTCATTTAGTAACAGTGATTAATTTGTGTAACATCCTCTCAGCTTAAGGAAGTGTTGCTCTGGAAGAACCATATTTCAGTTGCAAGCAGGTCAGGTATAAAGAAAGGTTTTTGGGTCCCAAGGTTCTACAGTAGTATAGGAAAATGCTCCATGCATCAAGGCTCAATGTGTAAGGCTGAGTAATCAATCAATTCACAGTATATAGGACAAAAATCCATTGGAGGAAGAACCAGGACCCTAAAATTCAGACTCATTCTTTGTTCTTCCCCCAGGGCATTTAAATAGTTTATTTGATTTCTTTTCTTTCCTTCTTCCTTCCTTCCTTCCTCCCTTCCTTCCTTCCGTCCATTCATTCGCTCGTTCTTTCTTTCTTTCCTTTTATTTTTAGACTTTTAGACAAGGTCTCTTGAATTCCAGGCTGGCTTTGAACTCACTGTGAAGCCAAAGATGTCCTTGAACTTGTGATCCTCCTGCCTTTACTTCCTGAGTACTGGAGTTACAGCTGTGTACCACCATGCCCAGATGGAAATAGTTCATTTCAACTAAGTCCATCCTACTTCATCTTAAACCCACCCTCATCAGGGAGAGATGATATTTCCTATGAAGTCTCAAAATATGGTCTGATGGCCTCTGTTTCCAGCCCAAATCACACTCTGACCACATGCGACCTGTGAGAGCCACATTGCTTTCCAATGGGCTTTTCTTTTTGGTTGGACCTGAGATTTCTTTTTTAAATATTTTACTTATTTATTTTAAGTATTTATCTGAGAGCAAGAGCGAGAGAGAGAGAGAGAGAGAGAGAGAGAGAGAATATGAGTGCGCCAGGGCTTCCAGCCACTACAAACAAACTCCACCTTGTGCATCTGGCTTATGTGGGTCTGGGAAATTGAACCAAAGTCCTTTGTCTTCATAGGCAAGCACCTTAACTGCTAAACCATCTCTCTAGCCCATGGACCTGAGATTTCTGCTGCTGAATGTTGACCTGCTAAGAATACTTTCCATTGTTTTCCTTGAAGAGATAAAAAAGGCAGCTCAAAGTCCAGTACATGTCAGTTGTTATGTTAGTAAGTTATGTATATACTTGAGATAGCAAAGGGCCAGTGAGCAGGTGTGGCTGGAAAGGCAAATAGGTGGGGATTATTTGCTTTGTCAGGCACATTTTTGTTTTTTACTGCAGAACTGTTCAATTGATATTTAAAAGACAGTTAAATATTGTAGGAAATTTTGTAAGATTAACAACAATCCACAATTGCTAAATTCTTGATAGAAAAATAAACCATACAATATTTTATTTTTATTTACATCAACCAGTTTACTGGCCTTAAAGTTATTCAAGATAGTTAATATGAATTTCTTTATGGTTTCATGCACTCAAGTGCTGGCTTATACATTTCCTTGACTGAACAGGTAGTGCAAGAATTTTGAATGCTAAAGAAAGTGTACACAGTGAAGTTTTTGTTTAGGTCAGAAATGCCTGCATATTGAAAATATTTCAAGGGTCTACCTCTTCAGTGTTCAAGTTTAACTTGAAGTAGAGGTCATTTGCAATCACTTGTAGAAGTAATGGCACATGGAATTAATGATTTACCCAAAAGAAAACTGCTTTGACTGGGCAGTGTGCAAGGATGTGGTTAAAATTCTCCATGAACTTGGCACCATGAGCTGGTGCTTGCCAAATCTCCAGTGTGGCTGCTGCACACAGCCACCATTCTACTGACAGCAAGGAAGAAAAGGCTGACTGTCTTCATATCAGTGGAGTTTGGAGGAAACAGTTGGGCACAACTTTGGGGTCAGTTATTCCTATGTGTCCTGGGGCTTTGAGAACATAGATTAAGAAAGTATTTTTCCTGACTGATGAAAAAGCAATGCACTTAGAGGCATTTACAGCCTATATTACATTATGTAGCATGCAGTGTGTTGTGTAATTAAAAATGAAAAGAAAAAAAAATTGTTTTGACATTTAAAACACCTGTGGGAACTGCATAACCATGTTAGCATCATACACTATAGTATCTCGTACATGACCAATGAATACTTATTAAATAAATTAATAGATGAATAAATGAGCATCACTATTAATATTGTACTTCTTGAGGCCATTAAATGTATGTGTATATAGGTAATGCAAGACTTTAGTCTATAAAATAATAACTCAGGGGCTGGAGAGATGGCTTAGCAAGTAGGGTGCTTGCCTGCGAAGCCTGAGGACTCAGGTTGAACTCTTCAGATCCCCCCTAAGCCAGATGCACAAAGGTGACACAAGGACAAAGTTGCACATACCCATTAGGTGGCACAAGCATCTGGAGTTGGATTGCAGTGGCTGAGGCCCTGGCATGCCAATTCTGTCTTTCTCTCTGTCTCTGTCTCTGTGTGTCTCTCTCTCTTGCCCTCTCTATGAAAAAAAGAAAATAATAACTAAGATAAATATTATGACACCCAAGTGCCTGGTAATAATTATATCATACTGGCCTCACAAATCTAATTCAGGTTCACCAGAAGGATCTCCTCCCCACCCAAGTCTACTTAAGTCTTCAGTCAAATGAGTTAAATAATAACAAAATAAAATAATAATAAAATTAAATAATAAAATAATAAAATAAAAAATAAAAACAAGTCCTATGTTGTTTCGAGAATTCAAACATATGTGCTCTGTGTTTGCTGTGGCACGTGTCCTGTAAGTTTCTGCATGACTCCGCCCTCTTGCCAGGCAATCAGCCCCTGACTCATTCCCCTACCCAGCTCTCCACAGATGGAGGACTATATCCCCTTGTCTCTGTCAGACTATATTTCTCCCACACACCCAGGGCATATTTCCAGAAAGAGAGTGGAAAGAAGTGTTTCTCTAATAAGTCAGGTAATTCTGCCTTGACAAATAAATTGCTCTCACGCAACCAATCAACACAGGACAAGGGCTTTGCCTGGGCTCTATCTCACTCTTTCCTGTGATTCTTCCTCTGAAAGTTCCTGGGGCATTTTTTTTTTAATTTTTAAATTTTTATTAACATTTTCCATGATTATAAAAAAAATCCCATGGTACTTCCCTCCCTCCCCACCCCCACACTTTCCCCTTTGAAATTACATTCTCCATCATATTACCTCCCCATTACAATCATTGTACTTACATATATACAATATCAACCTATTAAGTATCCTCCTCCCTTCCTTTCTCTTCCCTTTATGTCTCCTTTTTAACTTACTGGCCTCTGCTACCAAGTATTTTCCTTCTCACGCAGAAGCCCAATCATCTGTAGCTAAGATCCACATATGAGAGAGAACATGTGGTGCTTGGCTTTCTGGGCCTGGGATACCTCACTTAGTATAATCCTTTCCAGGTCCATCCATTTTTCTGCAAATTTCATAACTTCATTTTTCTTTACCGCTGAGTAGAACTCCATTGTATAAATGTGCCACATCTTCGTTATCCACTCATCAGTTGAGGGACATCTAGGCTGGTTCCATTTCCCAGCTATTATAAATTGAGCAGCAATAAACATGGTTGAGCACGTACTTCTAAGGAAATGAGATGAGTCCTTTGGATATATGCCTAGGAGTGCTATAGCTGGGTCATATGGTAGATCAATCTTTAGCTGTTTTAGGAACCTCCACACTGATTTCCACAATGGCTGGACCAGATTGCATTCCCACCAGCTGTGTAGAAGGGTTCCTCTTTTTCCACATCCCCGCCAACATTTATGATCATTTGTTTTCATGATGGTGGCCAATCTGACAGGAGTGAGATGGAATCTCAATGTAGTTTTAATCTGCATTTCCCTGATGACTAGTGATGTAGAACATTTTTTTAGATGCTTATATGCCATTCGTATTTCTTCCTTTGAGAATGCTCTATTTCGCTCGATAGCCCATTTTTTTATTGGCTTGTTTGATTCTTTATTATTTAACTTTTTGAGTTCTTTGTATATCCTAGATATTAACCCTTTATCAGATATATAGCTGGCAAAGATTTTTTCCCTGGGGCATTTTTAATAAGAAATACTTATTGGATTAAAGTGAACAAAATTAGGGTCCTATAATTGACTGTATAGCATGGAAAAATGACAGGGTACATGTAGGCTGCTTCTACAATAAGAGAAAACAATTCCTTTCTGAGCAAGTGCAACAACCATGCTATATGATTCCAGGTCCAAGATCCTGTGGCCAAGTGAACCACAGCCCAGAAGCTTGCAAAATACAGGGAGACAAAATCATATTATAATGCCTAATATCAAATTATTTCCACCACTCCAAAATGGACCTTTGGTCTGTATTTAATCTTTGTTATCTGATGCAACTAAAAAGACTTTTGGTCTTTGTAACGAGAGAGAGAGAGAGAGAGAGAGAGAGAGAGAGTGAGAGAGAGAGAGAGAGGGTGGGAGAGAGGGAGAGGGAGAGGGGGAGAGAGGAGAGAGGGAGAGGGAGGGAAGGGGAGAGATAGATGACTATGCAGACTAACTGCATCTCAGGAACTACTACAATCTTGGCAGCTCCTGTGGGACCACATAAAAAGAAAGTTTTTCCCATCCAAGTAATAGCTAAGCCTAACATTGCTTAGTTTCTGTGGTGGTTTGATTTAGGTATCCCCTATAAACTTAGATTTCTGAATACTAGGCCCCCAGCTGATAGTGATTTGGGAATTTATGCCTCCTGGAGGCAGTGCATTGTCGAGGGGCGGGTTTATGGGTATTATAACCAGCTTTCTTTTGCCAGTATTTGGCACACTCTCTTGCTGATGTTGTCTGTCTGATGTTGGCCAGGAGGTGATTTCCACCCTCTGCTCATGCCATCATTTTTCCCTGCCATCATGGAGCTTCCCCTGAGTCTGTAAGCCAAAATATACCTTTTTTTTCTCCCTACAAGCTGCTCTTGGTTGGGTGATTTCTGCCAGCAATGTGAACCTGACTGAAACAGCTTCTGAGATCAAATGAAATGGGGCATGCTCAGAGTGGTATATCCATAGGCTTAAAATATAAATTTGTAGCCAGGTTTGATGGTGCACACCTTTAATCCCAGCACTCAGGAGGCAGGAGTAGGAGGATCACTGTGAGTTCAAGGCCACCCTGAGACTACAAAGGGAATTCCAGATCAGCCTGAGCTAGAGTGAGACCCTACCTCGTAAAGCCAAAATAAATATAAAATATAAATTTGAAAAGAAAGTGTTCACAAAAATGTTCTCTACATGGTGGATAAACCTGCTCCCAGAAGCCAGAGAGTATTAACCAAAACTATAAGTATCAGGGATGGGTTATTGGTCTGAAAGACCACAGAGACCTCCAAAACAATATTATAGATTATTGCCATTGTTCTTGGTATCAACCAAACTAGATGGTAAGTCCCTAGTACTGAAGCCACCACATACTTGGGTTGTAGAGTATAAAGAAACCAAGTTGGAACTGAGCTGGAAGCTTCCTCCTTACCTGCTAGCTTCCTTCATGCTAGAAGGTGCTATGTAAGATGTTGGGGGAAAAAAATCCATCAATAATCCCAGCCAGCTCTAGACTCCATGGACTTCACAATTGACCTGAAAGGTAAGATGTGTCTATTAGTGCAATAGTGGCATGAAAGTTATGGGAGTAACTAATATTCTCCATTGGATTTGAGGCCTGTTCCACAGGAGGGAAAGCTTGCCTGGTAAAAGTCTGTGACTGTGGACTTAGGCATAAGGAGGGAACCCAATACTGTATGATAATCAAACAGCATGTCAAACTGCAATCTAAATATATCTATGTTCTCGTAGATTGGTACCCCTCTCAGCCTTTAACATAGAAGTTTCTTTTTTTTTTCTTTTTCTTTTTTTTTTAATTTTTATTAACATTTTCCATGATTATAAAATATATCCCATGGTAATTCCCTCCCTCTAGAAGTTTCTTTATACAAAGGGTAGAGGTGAATACAGAGATGCATCGGTGGAAAAATTACCAAGAGTAAGTAAGTGACTAGTTTGTGCTCAGGCCTAAAGTTGACAACAGAATCATATCCTGCAAGCTCAGGGAACCTCCAGCAATTGGGGGCAGAGAGCATGTAAAAGCTGGAGGATAAGTAGGGCTGTAGAATACTTATCTTCTGGATATGACATGTTCCCTACATTCATAAACTCACAGCCGCTATGGTTCCCTGCACATGCTTGAGCTTGCCAATATTTCATTATAGATAAGAGAGGAGTCCATGAGATAGATCCCCATACCTCTCAGAGTAAACAGTGGAGACTGATGATTCCTGGGAGAGGGGAGGTCATGTCTTTTAGTAGTGTAGCCACTAGAGGGGTTGCTCACTTTGCAGTGAGTAACCTGGCCATAATTACTCAAGAGACCTTAGTTTCAATCAGTGGGTCAGAAATAAATAACTAACAAATAAGGGGCTGGAGAGATGGTTGAGCAGTTAAAAGCACTTGTTTGCAAAGCCTCCTGGCTCAGATTCAATTCCCCAATACCAAGTAAAGCCAGATGCACAAAGTGACGCAGGTGGCTGGAGTTGAATCCACAGCATCCACACGAAGCAAGATGCACAAAGTGTCTCAGGCATCAGAGTTCTTTTGCAGCAGCTGGAGGGCATGGTGTGCCTATTCTCTCTCTGCCTCTCTCTTTCTCTCTCTGCTTGCAAACAAAAATGGTATAAAAGGAGGTTGGAAATCTAATGGGAATAAGTAGAAGAAAAAAGAGAAGGTAACTGGATGGGAGTGGGATAAAAATGCATTGTATATATGTATGAAAGTGTCTAAATAAATAAATAAAAATATAGAAATAAATAGAAAAGAAGCTAAAAGCTTCCTTCTTGAGTGAGCTCACTGTTCAGCTTTAATTTTTTTCTAGCTCATCCAAGCAGGAAAATAGCAGAAACTTTAGCTTTTGGGTCAAAGGCATAGATACAGTCTCTGCTCTCTCCATCCCACCACGGAGCCTGAGCTTCCTTACTCCCACCTCTGGGAAGCTCTCAACCTCGGGCTCTCTGGAGGCTTCCCTGGGCCACATTTCCCAGTTCGCAGTTGCAGAAATATCCATGGTTAAAGAGCTTCAAATGGTAACTACAGAATTTTCTGCATGTGTTGAAAAGATAAACTACTTTAGATACTCTGTTTTTACATAGTATGGCATAACTTGTTGGTCATTATCAGGCTTATAGAACTACTTCTAAAGAGTTTCCAAGCAGTGTGGCATGGGAAATTAGATTTTGTTGCTTTTGCTTTTTGCTTTGTTTTGTTTTGTTTTTGTTTTGGTGGTAGGGTCTCACTTTATCATAGGGTGACCTGGAATCCTAGGGTGGCCTTGAACTCATCAATCCTCCTTCCTCTGCCTCCTGAGTGCTGGGATTAAAGGCGTGTGCCACCATGCCCACTTTTTGAGACAAGGTTTTGCTATGTAATCTTGGCTGGCCTTAGTCTGTTACTCATTGCAAAGCCCAAGCTAGCCTCAAACTCAGAGCAATCATTCTGCCTCAAGAGTACTGGAATCAAAAGCATGAGCCACCATACCTGGCTTGGAGAGCGACTCTCTATTTATACTTGCAGAACCACAGTAGGTTCAGATCTTGCTCAGGAGTCCAAGCTGTAACATTTGCCAGCTGTGCACCAGACATATGGGTGTAACCGAACAAAGAAACCTCTGTGCTCTTGGGACATGCTGTCACACACCCTCCCCCCCACCCCCCCACCCCCCCACCCCCGCCATGGAGGCACAGCTTCAGAACAGTCACACAACTCAAGTGCTCAAGTGCCACAGTGTACACATGGCGATTGGAGGACAACTTTCCGGTGTTGGTCCCCACCTTCTCACTTGGGGCTAGGTCTCTTATTTTTGTGCAGCACTGCACTCTATTCAGGAAAATGAAATACTGTTCTGCCTCCCATCTCCCACTAGGCACTCAGGGATTACAGAAGCCTGCCAAAGCTTCCAAACCTTACCTGGGGTCTCAGGACCTGAACTCAGAGTTGTGTAGTAAGCATTTTGATCGCTGAACTACTCCACATGTCCTAATTGACTTGACACTCGATCCTTTGTTATTTAACTATTTGATGGGGGTTTATTAGTTGCTTGCTTACATTTGTTGTTTTGAAACAGGCATAGGCAATGATCCTTGAACTTTAGCCTCCAAGTTGTTTGAACTTTAGACATATACTATCATGCCAGATGGTGTTCTTTTAGGTATCTGTCTTTACAACTTTCTCATCTTTTTTTTTTTTTTTTTTTTTTTTTTTTGGTTTTTTGAGGTAGGGTCTCACTGTAGCCCAGGTTGACCTAGGATTCATTATGGAGTCTCAGGGTGGCCTCGAACTCATGGCGACCCTCCTACCTCTGTCTCCCAAATGCTGGGATTAAAGGTGTGTGCCACCATGCCCGGCTCATCTTTTTTTTTAACTGCTTGTTAGGCAAGAATTGTCAAATGGTAAAACAAAAACTTTGAAATTAAAAGGAAGCAAGTTGGGCTAGAGAGATGACTCAGCAGTTAAAGTGCTTGCCTGCAAAGCCTACTGACCTGGATTTGATTCCCCAGTATTCACATAAAGCACAAAGTGGTACAGGTGTCTAGAGTTTACTTGCAGAGGCCCTGGTACAGACATTCTCTCTATCTCTCTGCTTGCAAATAAATAAATACTTAAAAGAATAAAAACAAACCAGGCATGGTGGCACATGCCTTTAATCTGAGCACTTGGAAGGTAGAAGTAGAAGGATCACCATGAGTTTGAGGCCACCCTGAGACTACAGAGTGAATTCCAAGTCAACCTGGGATAGAGACCCTACCTTGAAAAAAAACAAAAGTAAAAATCAAAAAGTAGATGAGTTTGTTCCAAGAGGAGGAGGGTGGACATGAGCCCTTCCCTCAATAGTTTCCAATTTCACTGTTTTGGTTAGAAATGAAACAAGGAATTCTAAATTAGAAGGAAGCTCCCTAGTCTACACTTATGTGCTCTGAGCAAGAACTGACATTGAACCAGTTGCAAAAACATCAGGGACACTACCAGTCAACAAGCCCTGTCCACCCCAAAAGGCTTAATTTGCATTTTAGTTATTGATTTTTGCTTCCAAATTTTATTGTTGTAAAAATACTTAGCAAAGCTTCCACACTTGTAACAGAGTTGAAGTGTTCAGTAATACCATCCATAGGAGGGTTACAGGTGCTCCACAGCTCTGTAGACTTATTCATCCTGCATCACTGAGAGTCTATGCCTGCTGAATGGCACCGCCTGCTCCTTGCACCCCATCCCCACCCCAGCCCCTGGGGCCACCATTCCATTGTCTACTTCCCTGTGCTCAACTTCTTTAAACTCCTAATGTACGTGGAATTTTGTCATATTGGTCACTGTTTCATGGAGCATAACGTCCTTTTGGTTTATTCATGTTGACCTCCCGCTGTGTGTATGTGTGTGTGTGTGTGTGTGTGTGTACGCTCATGTGCATGCAACAGTAGAAACCTACTTGCAGTGCTTTAGGAGCTGAGGAGGCTGGAGTTGTTACACTGGTCAATGTTGACTCTCAACTTGATTATTGTACTTTTGTCATTCCAAAGCCTTCTGACTGATTCCATCCACAGTATGCGCTTGTGAGGAAAACCTAAGGAAATGCCTTTTACTGTGTGGGTGGAAAGAAAAGGAAATCCATTAAAATGCCAAATAGAAAAGTTGGTGGCAAATGAAGGCCCTTCAAATAGAGACCAGAGAAGGCAGGTGTGGTAAAATTATGTAATCACAATATGTAACCCATCAAATCATAATTTAAACAAGCGTGTGTCATACAGGAAAATGACCGCAATAATGGCTGAATAAAAATATGGGCTCTAAACTGTATGCAATATGAAGTTTCATGAAAACAAATCCAAAAATGTCCTCAATGAACGATTTTGATTTCTGTAAACACTATAATTTTGAAACAAGACTGTATTCCAGTTTTAAATCAGAACACAGGACTCTTTAAAAATGAGTCCACAGATTCGTACCAACTAATGTAAGAAATCATTTTTTCAGTGGTATTTTAAACTTTCCTTCTAGTCATTAAACTATATGACTCATAGGTGGGTTACTGTTACCCCCAACTAATTAGGAAAGGGGGTGTAATCTCTTGGGACACAAATGTATCTAGAACCTGCAGGAATTATGTCTGGCAGGAACTCAGGAAACTCAAGGACCCTGGAGCAGGAAGGATATAAAATGAAGAATCAAAGTGAGCAACTTGCAAACATCTTTGAAATAAATCAGCATTTTTTTTGTTTTATTTGGGGTCCTGGGAGGTTGAAAACCATCATTCAGCATGAAAATGTTTGTTGGTGTGAGATTGCTGTACTTTACCATTTTAATGAAGTACCCTTGCAATACTGGTTCTAAAGTGAGTTTTTAGTGGGGCTGGGGAAATTGCTCAGTGGTTAAAAGCATGCTGACAATAGTGTTCAGACCTCCAGAACCCAGGTAAGGCCAAATGCAAAGTGGCACGTGCATTTATAATCCCAACAAACCAAGGGCAATGGGAGACAGAGCCAGGAGAATCCTGAAGCTCACAGGCCAGCTAGTCTGATGACTGCAGTGGCAAAACAAGAGACTTGGGCTGAGCTTAGCAGTTTTAAAAGAAAAGAGTTGTTAAAGATTATTATTTATTTGAGAGAGAGGCAGATAGAGAAAATGGGCATGCCAGTGTCTCTAACCACTGCAAATGAGCTCCAGACACATGTACCACCCTGTACATTTGGCTTATGTGGGTACTGAGTTATCAAACCTGGGTTCTTTGGCTTTGCAGGCAAGCACCTTAACTGCTAAGCCCTCTCTCCTGCCCAAGAAAGTTTGTTTTCTTTAGAGATTCTATCTTATATAAGGTGAAGAACTACATATTTATCCTCTGACCTCCATACATGTGTGTGGAATGTGTGTGCCCCCACACATATCATACATACAAACATAACATACACACACATACCAAAGAATTTTTAGTTTTTTAATAATTTTAAAATTTATTTATATTTATTTGCAAGCAGAGAGAGAGGGAAACAGAGAGAGACACAGAGAGAGAGTATAGGTACATCAGGGCTTGCTGCTACCAATGAACTCCAGATGCATGTGCCACTTTGTGCATTTGGCTTTCTGTGGGTACTGGGGAATCGAACCCAAGCTGTTAGGCTTTGCAAGTAAGTGTCTTAACCACTGAGCCACCTCTCTAGCCCATGTTTTTATTCTTTCATATTTTTAAAAAAATATTTTATTTACTTGTTTATTTGAGAGAGAATGGGCGGGCACGACCAGGGCCTCCAGCTGCTGCAAAAGAACTCCAGAAGCACGTATCACTTTGTGCATCTGGCTTATTTGGATCATGGGGAATTGAACCTGGGTCCTGTGGCTTTGCAGGCAAGCATCTTAACTGCTAAGCCATCTCTCCAACCCACCATGTTTTTATTTTAATATGGTTATCTAATTAAAATGTAAAGCCAGGGCTGGAGAGATGGCTTAGTGGTTAAGCGCTTGCCTGTGAAGCCTAAGAACCCAGGTTCAAGGCTTAATTCCCTAGGACCCATGTTAGCCAGATGCACAAGGGGCGCACGTGTCTGGAATTCATTTGCAGTGGCTGAAAGCCCTGGCATGCCCATTCTGTCTCTCTCTCTCTCTCTTTCTCTGTTGCTCTCAAATAAATAAAAATGAACAAAAAAAGTTTAAAAATATGTAAAGCCAAGCAGTTGCATGACAATATAACTTTCAAAACCATCCTCCTGATGAGTATTTCAGTAGCTTTAATTCTTCACTATTAAACAATACAAGCAAGGAAAACCGTGTGTGTGTGTGTGTGTGTGTGTGTGTGTGTGTGTGTGTGTACACTTGATAAGATTGCAATGGCTACCAACTATAGCATTGAGCCACAAAAGGAATCTGGGTCCCACAGTAGAGTGAGGACAGAAATCCTAGCAAGAAAACGCACCCAGGGGTCAGTCCTTGTCCCTTAGAGGCTGGTCAAAAAGGGACACTTCAAAGCAGCCAGCCAGACAGCCAGCCTGAAAATAAACAGAGGAGACTGGTGGAGGGGAGGGTTGTTTGTTGGCAAGAGTAGAATAGCAGTGAGAGAGAAAATCCCTAAGCGTGTTTATAAAGTCTCCGTGAGAACAGGACATCATTCCTAATGGCTGGATGAAAGCCAGGATTCTCTCCCTTTGTACGTTCTGTGTCACACCCAAATGTACATATGCAAAACAAGGGACCTTAAGAAACGTTAGTAGCATAATATTTTAGATGTGTTTGACTAGTCAGTGTTTTACCTAACTCTGCATAGTTTTTTGGGTTATATTTCTTGATTAATTTAAGATGTAGCCTTTCACTTTTAGCTACTGGCCTGCGACACTGTTTTTGAAGTGACAAACAATGAAAGAGTTTTAAAAACATGATGGTGGCTAGAATTCACCTCCATTTCATCCTAGTTGGAGTATTTTAAGTAAGTGGAAATTTTTATACCAAGTCTGGAAAAGTTTGGATCTTACTCCCAGACGTGGACTGTTTCACTGTGTAAATATTTTTAAGTAGGGACAGAACATACCCTGTCAACAAATCTTTGCTGGAGAGACTTTACTTATTACATTAAAAATAGCAATGAACTTGAGAATGGTGAACTGGATGGCTTTAAGATGAGCTTGTTGCAGAGAGGAAAAAGAATGAAATGTTGGTGATCATAATACAAGGTGACAGACCCTTTTAATGTCAGTGGTAAGTTACAACAGATATGAAATAAAATATTGAAAAAATCTGAATGTCAAAAAATGGGGCCTGGAGAAATGGCTTAGTGGTTAAACAACTTGCCTGCAAAGCCAAAGGGCCCAAGTTTGATTCCTCAGGACCCACATAAGCCAGGTGCACAAGGTGGTACATGCATCTAGAGTTTGTTTGCAGCAGCTGGAGGCCCCAGCATGCCAATTCTCAACCTCTCTCTCTCCCTCTTTCTCAAATAAATAAATAACAAAATGATATTTTAAGTTATTTTGATGATCAAGCAAGAGAGAGAAGTTGGTGTGCTAGGGCCTCTAGCCACTGCAGTTGAACTCCAGATGTGTACACCACCTTGTGTGCATGTGTCACCTTGTGCATCTGGCTTACATGGGTTCTAGGGAGTCAAACCTAGGTCCTTAGGCTTCACAAACAAGCATCTTAACCTCTAAGCCATCTCTCCAGCCCATAAAATGTTTTCTTTTTTTTTTTTAATTTTTATTAACATTTTCCATGATTATAAAATATATCCCATGGTAATTCCCTCCCTCCCCACCCCCACACTTTCCCATTTGAAATTCCATTCTCCATCATATTACCTCCCCATTACAATCATAGTAATTACATATATACAATATCAACCTATTAAGTATCCTCCTCCCTTCCTTTCTCTACCCTTTATGTCTCTTTTTTACATTACTGGCCTAAATGTTTTCTTTTTAAATGAAACAATAAATGAATACATTTAGCACAAGAAATTTCTTTTGAGACAAGGTCTCATCTGTAGCTCAGGCTAGCCTAGAACTCATTATATAGCCTAGGCTGGCCTCAAACTCTTGGCAATCCTCCTGTCTCAGTCTCCTGAGTGCTGAGATCACAAATGTGAGCTACCATATTCAGCTTCAATATAAATTTTTGTGCAATTATTTACCATGATAAATAAATAGGAAACTATATAGTGTTCCATTAAATGGGATGATAAATGTATATATTATACATTGTGTTTTCAAACAGATAAAGTAAAGTATATAGAGGGAAAAATACAAATATGCTATTAGTATTATTTCTGGATATTATATGAAAATTGACTTTCATTTATATATGTGTGTGTATATTGAGTATAGAGATATATTCATAGGTCTATATAAGCATATATTTGGGTTTTTATTTATGTATTGGGGGCAGATAGAGAACAGGCTGATGTAGAACCCTTTCACAGCTCAACTTTAAAAACTAAAAGTAAGTAACATATTTTCTGTAGCCTATTTACCAATAATATTTTATTTCTTTGGATTGACTTTTAAGATATTACAGACTAATAAATTAATCAAACATCTTAAACCAAGAAGCAAGCTTCGGTTTCTTCCATATTCTTCAGCCATTAGGAAGAAGTTTCCACCTCGATGGAAAGTTGTACTCTTCTTACCCTAGGGCGAGAAAACAGCCTGTGAGGGAATGGGAGTGCTCCACTTGAGTGTCTGCTCTTTGGTCCCAACCCTACTACAATCTAAATTTGACTTAGTCTTGGGCAGAATATGCAGCCATGCCCACATGCTTGTGATAACTGGCAAAGCTCAGCTTGCTTTGAGACCCTGTCCCCCACTGTGGACAAGCAGAGCTTGACAACCCTGCTGTTGGTGCGAAGCCTCACCCTCGGGCCCCGGCCACTCCCTCCCCCATTAGAACCTGAATTCTAGTAAGGTACCCCAGTGACTCATAAGCACTTTCAGGCCAGACCTCTGTTTTTTCCCTTGTAAGTTTGTTCTGCGGCACAGAAATGAGGAAAGCAAGTTGAATAAAACCTGTGAGTGGTAGAAGCCGGGGCTGCTTTGCAGGCTCTAGCAAAACCATGCCTTAGAGATATATAGCTGGACAACCCTGACTCTAAACTTAACTTTAGTGATGTGAACTAGACGTTGCAAGAGTCACAACTATCTTGATCGTGTTGTTCTTTAAAACAGGAGGGGAAAACAACCTGACATACACTCTGGAACCTGAGGGAGAAGAATTACTGAGTCCAAGGACAGACTGCACAATTTCAAGTCATCTAATCAAATACTGCCTCTATACATACATGTGTGCATGCATGCATGCATACGTACATACATACATACATACATACACATATGTGTATGTGTGTGTGTGTGTGTGTGTGTGTGTGAAAGAACCAGGTGTGGTGGCACACACCTTTAATCCCAGCACTTGGGAGGCAGAGACAGGAGGATCGTTGTAAGTTCAAGGCCAGCCCAAGACTACTGAGTGAGTTCCAGATCAGCCTGGGTTACAGTGAAACTCTGCCACAGAAGAAAGAAAGAAAGAAAGAAAGAAAGAAAGAAAGAAAGAAAGAAAGAAAGAAAGAAAGAAAGAAAGAAAGAAAGAAAGAAAGAAAGCAGGCAGGCAGGGAGGGAGGGAGGGAGGGAGGGAGGGAGGAAGGAAGGAAGGAAGGAAGGAAGGAAGGAAGGAAGGAAGGAAGGAAGGAAGGAAGGAAGGAAGGAAAGAAAGAAGAAAAGAAGGAAAGAAAGAAAGAAGGAGAAAAAAAGCACAAGTAAATTAAAAAGCCCACTAAATTCTGGTTGACTTGTCTAGCTGCAATGTACTGCATGGGAGACGTATCTGCAAGCACTGTGAAACAGAGCATGTCTTTTTAGGGTTTAGTTCCAGGATGTAAATAAAATATATGCACCTCACTTTTTGGGCATGAGCAATGTGCAAATGTCAGGGGCTAATTTTGGAGGAGGCTCAGAACCCACACAAAAACGCTGGGCAAAGTCACGTGCACTTGTAATCCCATTGCTGGGGAAGTGGAATCAGGGGTTCCTGGGGCTCACTGGCTAGGTAGACTAGCCAAATTGGTGAGCTCCAGGTTTGGAGAGAAACCCTGCCTCAAAGAAGACCCCCAGCATCTAGTCTCCACATGCACAGATGTGCACATGCATCCACACACATGTGCAGCCACACACACACAAAGACACATGCACATACCAAAAAGAAAAAAGAAAAAAAGATACAAGTTTTCATAATTTAGCCAGTAAGTTCCTTTGTTTCCCTTATACCCCATTCGGCATTCTGCTTGAACATGAAGTAGACATTCAGTGCAGAGTCTGGGTCCTTCCCGTTTTCTCATGACAGCCTGCAGTTGAGTTGGCCTGGCATGAAGCCGTGGTACACCGTGGTGAGAGGGAGACACCGTCCCTGCTATCATGGAGCTTTCGCTAGTGTGTGAATTATACAGTGTAATTTTTCAAGAATTACCCAGGGATTGTACTCGTTTAAGGTAATTCTTTTTAATTTTTTTTTTTGCTTCATATATAGGCATGGTATGTGTATTGTATGCATGAACAGGTGTGTGAGTTCAGGCACACACATGCCAGGGCACATGTCTAAAGGTCAGAGGACACCTTCTGCAGTCGGTCCTTGCCTTCCGCCAATTTTGAGGTGAAGTCTTTTGTAGTTCACTGCTTACTCTTGACCTGCTTTCCATCTGGCTGTCAGCGTGCTGGGATTAACCCACCACAGCTTCTGGCTTTTACGTGGAGTCTGGGGATACAAACTCAGGTGCTCAAGCTTGCACAGCAAGCACTTCATCCACTGAGCTACTCCGCAGCCCCCATTTATGATATTGATATTGATATTGATAATGAGAAACTTCCAATTCTTAGTTATCAGTCTGATTTATACAGATTGGCCAGTTGTGGTATCTATCATATGGCCAAAAAAAAAAAAAAAGCAGCTGGTAACATACAGAAAGGTACAATAATGTCTATCTATGACAGCTTGGCACAGGCTTGGGGTAAGAGGCTGGGGGATGCTGGGGAGGCAAAGTGGATGGCAGCAGGAAGCAGGAAGCCAGGAATAAGTTTTCACTAAATTCTGCGCATGAGAACAGTGCAGTGATGGTCAAAATCAAACTCTTTTTTGGGTCATATGCTTCCAACTGATGAATTAGGGAATTGGCTGGACTTGTCAAGCTCAAATAAAGTTAACTTTTTCTTCAGTCTTGTAACATGAATTTTTTTAAAAAAGCCCATCTCTAAGATATTTGGTTTTATGACCCAATATAAATGGGACTTGAGAAAACAGGTGAGAAGTTGAGCTCAACAACTCTCAACAGGTAAGTGTTCTGCTGTGAGCCAACCCTTAGTGGAGGACAATGGTGCCTCTGTGGATTATGGGTGCAGTTGCCTCCCAGAGTGTAACATCACCTTCCCACAGCTCTCTGTTTG
Source organism: Jaculus jaculus (assembly GCF_020740685.1). NCBI lineage: Eukaryota > Metazoa > Chordata > Mammalia > Rodentia > Dipodidae > Jaculus > Jaculus jaculus. Next base: position 121,987,231 of record NC_059104.1, read on the forward strand.
TGCCTAGGTAACACAGCTATATGGACTGGTTCCACTCTTCCTACCCAGTGACTGGAGTGTCTGTTGTGATTGTCTGGTGCTTAAAGGGTGTAGTTTCAGACACCAGCCAGATGGACACAGGTTTGTGGTTTTAACGCCATTAACCAGATATGGGATTTTAGGTAGTATAATATCTTTCCTATGCTTCAGTTTTGTTTTTTTTTTTAACCTGAAAGGTGGAGACTACAATATTCAACTCTGCCATGCTTGGCACATAGTAACTAATGGCTGCTACTTTATTATTGTTAAACCCATGCTTCCACAATGTTCCTGTTTGCTACATGAAGCCCTTTCAGTAGTAACTTTGGCTTTTGTTCTTTAACCCCTTGTCTTAGTTTCTCAGTAGCTATATCATGCCTCTCAATTGCCTCTACATACACTAAATCCATACCCCAGAGTTCCACCCCTGGGCTCCTTCTTGGCGGCATATGTGTTGTGCTTGCACCTTACTCAGGGTCAACAGACATCCTAGCTCCTGGAGGCTGTGGGGCTCGGTGATGCAATAATGCTTCAGGGCTGAGAGTCATGGGATCTGGGTTCAAAGCCAGCACTTTCACTCACAGATAAGTAGCACTTGTTAATACTCAACCTCTCTGTGCCTCCATTCCCTTATGGATTATGCCTATACCTTGCAATGGTTCAAGTATTTAAATAAAATAACAAAATAACATATATTGAGAATCTAAAATAACCAGTGCTTATAGCATCTGCTGATTCACATCCTGGTTAACAAGTTCAGTTAATATCTGTTCCTTCCTTTCCACCCAGGGTCACCTTCCAGATGTACATTGATTTGTAAGACGCATGTAACCAGCTTTCTTCCGACATTGTCTGAACACTGGGCTTTCATATCAAGACTTTTGCCTTTCCTCATCCTGCTACAATCACTGAAAAACAATTACTGTGATGGTAGGGAACAAGCGGTGTCCCAAAGTTTGTGCCTTTTTGTTTATTTTTCAAGGTAGGGTCTCAGTCTAGCCCAGGCTGATCTGAAACCCACTTTGTAGTTCCAGGCTGGCCTTGAATTTATGGCAATCCTCAGACCTCAGCTTCCCAAGTACTGGCACTAAAGACATGAACTATCGTGCCTGGCTTAAAGTTTTTATACCTTTTGAGGGTCAGTACACTGGGCCCAGCCTCGTGCCACACCAACCTTAGGACAGGGGGAACTAAAGAGCCCAGGAAAAGTCCTAGTCTACTTCTTCTTAGCCCCTCATCTCCCTTTGTAGAGAAAGAACTACAAAGGATTGATTCCTCCCACCAGTTGTGCTGTGTGAGAGAAGCTCATGTGCCAAAGAAGTCAAGAAAAATCCAGGTATGCAAGCTTGTATATGAGCATCTGCCATACCCATTGCGGGTACATGAGTTAGCTGGGCTGCTACTGTTTGAGTTTCATTATGACTTGATGTAAATCAGCAAAAAGTAACCTGTGGGGCTTTACTCCATTCCTGCCTTCTCCTGCTCTGAAACTCTTTATGATCTCTTCTCTTACCTTCTCTTGAGCACTTTAAGTTCGACCTATAGTCAAATCAAATCTCCCTAAGCCTTAATAAAAAGGTAACTTGATAGAAGCAAGTCAAGGGGAGGTTAACTTTTGACTGAGGAATTTTTTTTTTTAGTATTTTTATGTGTGTGTGTGTTCGTGTATATATGGGCTTATATGTGTGTGGACCATGTGCATGTGTGAGCCTGTGGAGGTCAGAGGACAATCTTGAGTGTTATCCGCAGGTATGCCACCCACATTTTCTTAAATTGGTTTTATGTCTTCATTTATTTTGCAAGAGAGGCAGAGAGAGAGTGGGAAAGAGAGAAAGAGGAAGAGAGAGAATGGGCATGCCAGGGCCTCTAGTCACTGCAAATGAACTCCAGATAACATGTGCTCCCTTGTGCATCTGGCTTATGTGGGTCCTGGAGAATTAGACATGGGTCCTTAGGCTTTGCAGGCAAGCATCTTAACTGTTAAGCCATCTCTCCCGCCCCATCCATGTTTTTGGTCTCTCATTGGTCTAGAGCTCACTGATTAGGATAGAATGGATGGCAAGTAAGTTCCAGGAGTCTCCCTGTCTCCACTGCCTCAGGGCTCTTATGACAGGCATGTGCTACCATACTTGGCATTTATAAAGATGCTGGAGATCAAACTCTGGTCCTCATTGTGAGGCAAATATCTTCCTACCACCTCTCCCATTAGCCCTTGAGTGAGATATTTAAGCGCAGCACTGACCATTGGTTTATAAACTGTAGAAGGTGTCTATTGAAGCAAAAGTCTTAGGATCTTACTTCTCAGCCCTCCGTGCCTCGAGTAGTACTTGGCTTGTGGCAGTAAGCTGTTTCTGCTCTGTAGTCCTGGTGTCAGACCTCCTACAGGGAGATCCCGCTTGATGCTCCAAACCCCTTCTAGGGCCACTGTCAGTATTTTCAAAAGCAAAACAGCGTTCATTAGTGTATTCTTTTTCATCACAAACTAGCTGTAAAATATTTACTTGCTAATTATTTTGTTAATTATTTGAGTGAAGGTATATTTGGCTTAACCCAGTGTCTTAGTTACTTATTTAATTTTGTGTTCCATGTCATACACTGAATTATTCCACTGTGCAATTAACATACTTATGTAATTTAACTCAATTCTACACAAAGATGTGAAAAGTCAATATAGAACTAAATATAGCAAAACCATGAATCAAGAATAAATACAAGTTGAGACTTGAAGGTAAGATGGCAGTATAGTAGCCACACCAAAGCAGCCTAATGAGGGGAAATAAGCAGAAAAACAGCAAAATAGGGCTGGAGAGATGGCTTAGCAGTTAAGTGCTTGCCTGTGAAGCCTAAGGACCCCGGTTCGAGGCTTGGCTCCCCAGGACCCACGTTAGCCAGATGCACAAGAGGGCGCACGCGTCTGGAGTTCATTTGCAGTGGCTGGAGGCCCTGGCACGCCCATTCTCTCTCTCTCACTCTCCCTCTTTCTCTCTCTGCCTGTCACTCTCAAATAAATAAATTAATTAAAATATTAAAAAAAACAGCAAAATACACTCTTCTAGTGAAAAGTGAAGGTGTATCCAGAATTATCAACTTCAGCAGAGTAGGAGGAGAGATCTGGAGCTTCTACCAAGCAGGTGACCAGCCAGAATCAGCTACAGTGTGCACACAACCTGGCCCTGCCTGAGCCTCAGAAGCAGAAGCCAAGTAAATGGATTTTTCCACTCACACCAGCCTCCTCACAAAGTCAAGAAACCTGAAGGCAAAGACAGCAGGGACCAGCTGAGCAGCTGCTAAAGGAGATCACAAATGAGACCAACTGAGCAGCTCTGGTACAACACCAGGTACCCTGCACAGTCTCCTTTCCCCTGACCACCAGTGCCACAAACCACCAGAGAACCCTCCCCCAGCCCAGCCACACAGCATTCAGCACAGGTGATCAGAACACCAGATACAGTGACCCAAGTGTCCGGAGTCCACAGTTCAACAGAGAGGGACAGAGGTGGGCACTTAGCATAGGTGAAATTGAAACCCATCTGTGGTGGTTTGATTCAGGTGTCCCCCATAAACTTAGGTGTTCTGAATGCTAAGTTCCCAGCTGATGGATATTTGGGAATTGACACCTCCTGGAGGTAGTGTATAATTGGGGGTAGGCTTATAGGAATTATAGCCAGTTCCTCCTTGCCAGTGTTTGGCGCACTCTCCTGTTGCTATTGTCCACCTGATGTGGGTGAGGAGGTAATGTGCATTTGCTCATGCCACCATTTTCCCCTGCCATCACGGAGCTTCGCCTCGAGTCTGTAAGCCAAAATAACCTTTTTTTCTTTCAACAAGCTGCTCTTTGTGTCAGATTTTTGCCAGCAATGCAAATCTGACTACAACAGTAAAGTTGGTACTTTGGGTGATATCATTACTGCTTGCAACCTGACTCTGTGGCTTTGGCCTTTTGGAGCTGATTTTCAAGAGGAAGGTGGAAGGATTTAAAACCTTGACCTAAGAGACACCTTGTAGTGCTGTAAGTACAGCTTTATGGACTATTCTGGTCAGAGTTGAAAGATCTGAATGAAGTAAGAACTAGAACTGTGAGGTTTGGCTTATGAGGGTAGAAAGAACTTTGCTTGGACTGGGCTAGACGCAGTTTGTGTGAGAAGCTTGCTGTTATGCCCATGTTCTGAGAAGTTGTGCAGGGTTGCATTGCATAGAAATGGACTGGTGTGATCAGAGGGATATGCACAGAAAAAAATGAAATCATTTTGCTGAAACTGCTACCTGTTCAGCTGTACTTACATGAGAGATTACAACCAATGAGATTGGGCCAGCTGACCTGCATTAGGACAACAGAAAGAATGCAGTCTTTTGAGGGGCCTGAATGTTAAAGGAGTGTCCTGTTCTTCAGTCTGCTTTATTCCCTCCTGGATTAACAAATTGGCACCCTACCTGTTATTATGAAGTATAAAAAATGCAGGAAAGCCAGGCATGGTGGTGCATGCCTTTAATCTCAACACTTGGGATACAGAGGTAGGAGGATTGCCATGAGTTCAAGGCCACTCTGAGACTACCTAGTGAATTCCAGGTCAGCCTGGAAACACCTTACAGTTACAGGAAGCTGTTAGAAAGCCAAACAGACAAAATCAGAAAAGAATCTCTCACTGTCATATTATTATTAAACACACAAGTTAGAAAAATCAAGTTACATATAAAGGCAAGCCCATCAGGATGACAGCACATCACTCACCACAAACTTTAAAAGTCAGAAGGGCTTTCCAAGTTTAGAAACGTAACAACTGTCAATCAATATTACTTTATCCAGCAAAGCTACCCATCCAAATTAATGCAGAAATAATGACATTCCACAATAAAAATAGGATATGGGAATATATGAAACTATAATAAGTTTTAGTAATGGTTTGTACTCCAAACTTCCCCATATCTTAAAATCATTTTTTTTTGTTATGTGTATGTGTGTTTGTGTGTGGGCACATGAGTGCATGCTCATGTATGTGGCGTGGAGGCCAGAGGTTGACAGCGGGTTGGGTGTCCTTCTTGATTGTTCTCCACCTTATTTATGAACCTGGCGCTCTTTGATTCAGTCCTCTAGCAGACCAGCTTCCTTGTGGGTCCCATGTCCGTCCCAGGCACTGGATTACATGCAGGCCGCCGCGCCATGCTGGGTCTGCACTCTAGCCCTCATGCTGACACTGTCTGGCATCTCCCCAATCCCCTTGTGTAGGTTTTGAAAGTCAGGCAGACAAGTATTTTGGAAAACTACAATCCAAGTAGAATAAGTTGGTGAATTCAAGTTAGTTGCCATGGGTTTCTTTTCTAATTTTGGTGCATGTGAATTTAATGCTAACTATTCTCCAAAGCCCCAAATGCCATGCTGCCCATGGGCATTCTCACTGACGCTTGGTCCCTCCTTATAAGATTTCAGACTAAGCAATGATCAGAAGCACAGACTCTGGGCTCAGAGGAGAGCAGGGCTTCTGTCTCAGCGCTACCATCTCCAACTGGGTAAGTCACTGAGCCACAGTGTCGCACTTTCCTTAGTTGTGAAATGGCGGGGGGAGGGGGTGGCAGATAATATCTACCTTAAAGGACTCTTTTAGGATGTGGATGGGATGGATACAAAGTCCTCTGTACTTAGTAAATGGTTGCCATTATTCTCACAGGAACAGTAACTCTACTGTCAGAGGTCTCTGCCTTCCCATTCAGGAGGATCTGAAGCTGCCTATCAAGATGGGTGACTTCCTCCTTCAAGGGTCTTGAAGGAGACTTCGCAGTTTCATTCTGCCAAGACCTTTCAAAACTGAAGCTACCCCTTGTATCTAACCTAAATCGTCCTCAACAGCCAGCTTCCTCTTCTACTCAGATAGAGATTTTTTTTTTTTTTTAAAGAAAAGGACTGCTTTTAGCCTCTGGCAACAGGCTCAGATGCAGGTGCCCACCAACCACCATTTATTCAACAGCTCTGTCCAGGCAACTGGTCAGCAATGAAGGAAGTTGATGTAGATTTGTTCCATGCTTTGATCCAGCATGTGTGATGCTGGTAGGTGGAAGCAGGTTTTGTTTTTTAATCTGGAAACAAACTGCAAAGTGGCCACATCAAAGGACATGATGCCATTACATGGACCAACTTCAGTTGTATTCTCTTTGATGCAATCACAGTCATTCTAAAGTGTACAACTATGTAGAGGAAATACCCAAAATGTGTGTGCAGATACAAGAAAATGAGTTTAAAACCTCAAGGCAAAAATGTAGTTATGTAAAAGTATTTACTGCACTCAAAGATGGAGGTTGCTGAAAAAATAGTACTGTGTTTATTTGATATTATCTTTGAGTGGAGAAGTTACCAGAAGTTAATGAATTTTCCTGGAACAAAGGAAGTCTAGAAAGAAGCACAGATGTGCTTTGGGGAAGCTGCTGGTTTTCATGGAGCTGAACTCAGGACCCCAGACCTGGGCCTTCAAGAAGGTAGACAGATGAGACAGTGGGGACAGAGCCAGCGCGACCGCTGTTGGCATGGCCAGCTGAAAAGGAACAGCACGGCGGGCACGGGAGTGAACACAGAGGGATCAAATCCTTCCCTAGAGTCTTCTAGATGTTTGTCACGTGTATCTGTTGTTATTATTTTATTTTCTGGTCTATACACACACAAATGTGGAGTATATGTAGTGTGGTTTGTGATGTGATGTGATGTGTATCTGGCATATGCCATATGCATGCATGTGTGCGTGTGTGTGTGTGTGTGTGTGTGTGTGTGTGTGCACGCGCAGATGTATACACCCCATGTTCCCACATGCAGAGACTAGAGGAGAATGTTGGGTACCCTCTATCCCTCATGTGAGTATTTCCTTGAGCCAGAGTCACCTCTCTCAACCTGGAGGTGCTATTTTCAGTCAATGAACTCTAGCAATTCTCTGGTCTTCACTCATCAAAGGACTGAGGTTATAGACATGCATGGGCACATCCAGCTTCTTATGTGGGTGCTAGGGAATCAAACTCTGATGGTCTCATGTCCTCTTACCCACTGAGCCAACTTCCCAGGCTCTAGGTTTTTATTTTCTTTTTATGCTGAATTTAAAAATTATAAAGCCATGCTTTATGCCAAAGATTCTAGACAAATGCCAGCCTGGTCTCACAAGGAAGGTAAACTCAACCTTTAAAAATATTTGTGTTCCTTTCAGATGTCCATGGCTTATGGATAATAAACAGGAGAGCTTGAAAAGCAGTTCAGAGCCTTACCGCCTGTACTTCCCTTGTGTAAACATCTTCAGAGATTTGACCAGGTGAAGAAAAAATTCAAGTAATCTTAATTTATGTTGGGTGGAGCCTAGACTCTACAATCTGGCCATGCTTGCTGGAGTATAGTAAATTCTTTGTACATTGTAGATGTTTAAAACATTTTTGTTGGATGAAATAATCACTAACAAACTATACTTAGCAAAAGTTCACACTTTTCTTAGTACTAAATGTCATAAATAAACATAAGTTAAAAATTGAATTTTCATATATTAGGCACAGTTGAATGGAACTAGATGTATTTTTGTTTTGTTTTGTTTCTTTGAAACAGGGTCTCATTTAGCCCAGGATGGACTCAGACTCCCCAAGCACGCAAGAATGACCTTGTATGTCTGATCCCCTTGAGGCCACCTCCCAAGGGGTGGGTTGGTGGACATTCACCACCAAATCCAGCTTGGCAATACATTTTCAAAGTTCATTTCAAAGAAATTATTTTATAAAGGGAAAACTAGTAAGCCCCAGTAATCAATTTTTTTCACAAGTAAGGCTGGAGAGAGGGCTTAGCACTTAAGTTGCTTGTTTGCAAAGCCTGAGGACCTAGGTTCAACTTCTCAGAACCCACATAAGCCATATGCTCACAGTGACACATGTGTCTGGAATTCGTTTGCAGTGGCTAGAGGCCCTGGTGTGACCATTCTCTCTCACTTTCTCTCTTTCTCTCCCATAAATAAAAAATAAAAATAAAATGTTTTTCTTTTTAATTTCACAACTACCATCACCTTTGCAGGTTTTAGCCTGAAAAAGTCCCTGCAATATGAAAACATTAAATTAATGCAATTTATATTCTCAAATTGCAATTATTTTCTCAAATACTTGTAAGCTCTTGGAAATGTAGAATTCATTTTTAAATAAATGGTAAGGGCTCTGGGAAGATGGCTCCATTGATAAAGCACGTGCAGCACAAGCTTGAGTATTTGAGTTCAGCTTCTCAGGCCGGGGTAGGCACCTGTAATGCCAGAGGGCTTTAGCACGAAGGAAGGCAGAAACAGGAGAACTGCCAGAAGCCTGTGGGCCAGCTAACCTGGTGAGTGAAGTGGTGTGCAGTGAGAGATCCTGCCGCAAACAAGGTGTGAGTGCTCTGGTCTCCAAACATTCACGGTGGCATGCATATACCCATAATAATAATAATAAGATGGTAAAATGAATACACTGGTACCACAAATATCTCACAAGCCTGCCTTTTTCTTCTTCAAAAGTTGTAGGGAGCAGAAACCTTCAGGGTATCTCTGAGAACACATGCGAGAGGGCATTAGGTACATCATTCCTCATCAGAAAGCCCCAAAATTGCCCCAAATTCCATTTCTATCTGATTGAGGATTGGATAAGGAAAGTGCATTCCCTTCCTTTCTCTCTTCTCTTCTTTGCTCTTTTCCTCTCCTCTCCTCTCCTCTCCTCTCCTCTCCTCTCCTCTCCTCTCCTCTCCTCTCCTCTCCTCTCCTCTCCTCTCCTCTCCTCTCCTCTCTCTCTCTCTTCATTCAAAATAATGAGAATCTTATTATAGGTCTAGACTCTCTGAGACCAAAACAAAGTGAGTCATCCCTTGAGACCTATCCTACCACAGGTTCGAACTTGGAGAAGAGCAGTAATTTTTTTTTTTTCCTGAAAAGAACTTTATACTATGTGCTACAAAATCACTTTTAAATATGTTTTCCTTTTTGGAAACTTTTTCTTATGTCTTGAAGAGAGGCAGAGCGACCCAATATCTAAGAGCAAAGGCACCATCTTTGGACAAGTCCACTTGCCATCTGTGTGCTACTGAACCTGTGTGTCATCGAATCTCCTTGGACCTTAATTTCCAGGTATGCAAAATATAAATAAAAAGATAATAGACTGAGCTGGGCATGGTGGTACATGCCTTTAATCCCAGCACTCAGGAGGCAGAGGTAGGAGGATGAACCCCCCCCCAAAATAAGGAAAATAGATTGACCAGGTGTTTAAAAGAGACAATTTATACAAACAACTAACTTGTAACATGCAGATGTTCCTGTAAGTCATAACCATGGTTATCATGACTGTCATTCTCACCCACATCACCATCACTGCCCCTCACTCCAGAGCCCAGCATCAGGCTGAGCCTGCACATCTCCACATCAACATCAAGAGCTGAAGAGAAGGAGGTTTAAGAAGCCTCCCAGCACATTTCTTTTCTGCCATACCCGATGCTATGCCCTAGCGCCTTGTTTGGAATGTATAGTGATAAGCCTCATGGAGCACATGTTTTTATAGCCCTTGTTAGCTGTTACCACAACATGGTCACAAAGACAAGTAGGGTAGTTCCTTAGGTCCAGAGGCCCAGACTGAACAGCTTTCCCTTTTGAGTCCCTTATACCTATGCAAGCAACAGAATTCCAAAAGAAATACAATGTGCACTCTGTTAAACATCTATAGATCCCAACTCCTGGATCTTAGGTTCTCCTACCTATGTCCAACAGAAGGAGAAGAGTAGGAAAGCACAGGAATGACCCAGTGGCTTCTAGGTACGTCCATAATTGTCATTATTCAGTCACCAAGGAGACATGCTACCCTGCAAGTCAGTTAACTTCTTCCTTTTCATAGACAGGACAAGCTCTTTGATAAATTCATTCAACTATATTTCATCTTGACTCTTACTGGAACCTCACCTTTACCAATGTGGTGGTTTGAATGTAAATGTCCCCCATGGCCTTAGGTATTTTTTAATTTTTATTTATTTATTTGAGAGATATACAGAACTAGGCAAGGAGAGAGAGACACAGAGAGAATGGGCATGCCAGGGCCTCCAGCCACTGCAAACAAACTCCAGATGCATGCGCCCCCTTGTGCATCTGGCTTACATGAGTCCTAGGGAGTCAAACCTGAGTCCTTTGGCTTTTCACACAAGCACCTTAACCAGTAAGCCATCTCTCCAGCCCTCCTTAGTTATTTTTGATTAAGCTTCCTACTGAGTGCCCAACTAGTGGAGTCTTCAGGAGGTAGAGCATTGCTGTAGAAGATATATTGCTAGGGGTAGACCTTTGGGGCAGATGAGTCTATCCTACTGTGTGTTCAGAGCTAGTTGGAACTTGTTCTTTCTCTGTTGTGCTTGGATGAGGTAGTGAGCCAGCTCCCTCCACCATGATGAAGTTGTCCCTCAAAACTGTAAGCCTGAAATCAACCCTTTCCTCCCACAGGCTACTTCTGATCAGGTGTCTGGTCTCAGCAATGTGAAGGCAACTACTCCAACCAATTAGATTGTATGCATCTGAGGATGCTCTTGAATTCCTGATCCTCCTGCTTCTACCTCCCAAGTGCTTATAGGCATGTGCCACCACACTCAGCTCCCTGACTTTTTAATGTTGACAACTGGTTCTGATAGGGAACTATATATTACAGAACACATGAACTGGGCATTTGAGTCAGCAGTTTGGGATCTTGAGCCAAACTAAGTCTCATCCAATGTGGAACATGGCTATCAGGAAGGGAAGGATAGCTCTCTGCTCTTGGACCAGTACCTTAAGCCATGTCATTCAATGGAATGTCTGGTCCAGGAGAAGAAGCAAGTTGGGAATTGGTACAAGTTTTGATCCTGAGTACTAAAAGACATTCAGGAGAAGTTTTGCTAACACACAAGATTTCAGAAACATCTTGCTGAGGTCATAGTGGGGGTAACAATGGGAATAGCTTAGGGAACCCTGGGTGAGTTTGTGGAGGATTAGAAGACTGAGCAACACCCAGGTAAGCCTGAACACTTGGGGAATGATGATAGCAAGAATTCTTATTTTAAAAAATATTTTTATTTATTTATTTATCTATATGTAAGAGAGAAAAAGAGAGAGAGAATGGGTGTGCCAGGGCCTCAAGCCACTGCAAATTAACTCCAGACACATGCACTACCATGTGCATCTGGCTTATGTGGGTTCCAGGGAACTGAGCCTGGGTCCGTAGGTTTTAGGTGCAAGCACCTTAACTGCTAAGCCATCTTTCCAGCCCAAGAGTTCTTAAAGAAATATGAAAAGACAGAACAATTTAAGAATGAAAATATTAAAGAAAGCCACCAACCACATTTAATTAAATATTAAATATTAAGTCAATGAAAGGAGAAACAAAGTCCACTGGGCTCATCTTTGTCACCAGAGACACCATTGTGAATAGAAGGTCAGTGGGATTTGGAATCAGACTTGAATTTGGAATCAGACTCTGCCATCTATTGCATAACCTTGGAAAAATTTTAAAATATCAAAACTCCCAGCTTACTTATCCTAAAATTAGGTCATAGTACTTAGGTCACATAAGTTTTGTACAAGTTTATCATAAGCAAAATAAAGCCACTGTCTTCAGGTAACTTATACTCTGTTTGTGATATACAAATAAATGTGTGGTTTCGGGTAATGACGGGACAAAGCAGAAAGCAGTAGAGGGGCCGTGGAGTGAGCCGGAGAAGCATAAGGCTTCTCTGAGAAGATGTCCTAAAGCCAAAACCTGAGTGAAGAGGAACACATGCAGTCGTCTGGGTGAAGCAGGAGGGCCCTAAGGTAGAGATGGGTTTCCAGAATATCAGGAAAGCCTGTGTAGCTAACCCAGACTGGGAAGGCTTAGAAGATGAGTTGAGAGAGGAATCTGGAACCAGACTTGAATTTGCAGTGTGATTCTACCATTTGTTACATAACCTTGGAAGAGTTTGAAAAAAAAAAAAAAAACTCTCAGGATCCCAGTGAGCAGGTTATGTACTGGGAATTAAACTCAATCTTTTGTTTGTTTGGTTTGGCTTTAAGAGCTAGGATCTCCTAGCTCTTAGTCTGACCTCAAATTTGTTGGATGGCTGAGGATGACTTTGAATTAGTGATCCCTTGCCTTCACAGTGATATAATTTTATTTATAAAAGTATAAGATCACTGGAGAAGCTTGAGTATGGAGGCCAGATGGTTGATTTGTTTGGTAACTGGTGTTCTGGTTTCTGTGCAGAGGATAGACTTATGGCATCAGAGGAGTAGCTGATACAAGAGCTACTGTTGAGCCTGAGAGGAATGGAAGGGGCTTGAGCAAGGGTGCAGCTGGGGAAACTTGGGGTAAACTTCACATGTAGATTCAGTAGGATTAACCAATGGGCTAGAATTGAGCTTAACAATTTAACATCTAAGTGTGGTGCTGGTCAAGTAAGTGAAGGTGCATTGTTTCTTGATGTGGGGAAGACCTGTTCAAGAGTCATTTTTTAAAGTCTAGGGTACAGAATTGGAGCTTTGTTCAGGACATGTTAAGTTTGAGATGTCCATCATTCAGCCAATTTGGAGAGTCAAGTAGGCTCTGGAGATCTGAATGGGAAAGTAGAGGCTAGAGAGAACACATTTTGGAGTCATTATCACAATAGGACTAGGTTGAAGTTTCAAGAAGTGAGTCTAGGTACAGAGTGAATGAAGAGAGAGAACTTGCAGACTGGATCCTCCAAATTTTGGAGATCAGGAAGAGGTAGATTCAGCTAAGAGAATAGGGAAAAGGTGGCCAGAGGGGTAGAAACAGAGCCAGGGGGATGGAGCATGGTGGCCCAGAGGCCACACTGGGGACTGGGATTTAATCCATTTTGTCAGATGCTACCAAGAGGTGAGTATGCGGAGGGATCACTGGCTTTGACTTTCAAGAGGAAGGTGATTTGCAGGCTGGAAAAGAACAATTTCCTTAACCCATGGCAACAAAACTGTAATTGCAACAGGAAAAAGAAACAATGGCTGAATAAAAAGTAAAGACAATGGGTAAAGTGTGCCTCTCTTAAGATCTACAGATAGCTACTATAGGACCCACTCACTCACTCACTCATGTCCCTAAAAAGAAGTATGCACAATCCCAAGTATGTGTGACAACTGATGTCTTCCAGGAAGGGATCCTATAGCTGTCATCAGGTATTTAAAGGAACAGGATGTCCCTGCACAGTCCTCCTAAATGTTCCAGTGGCTGAGTTGGGACTACCAACACTGTGGGACTAGGTAGGAAAAGTATGGCATTCTCTCTGGGATCAAGTTTCCTATTCTGGCTAATGATATGTGGCTTCTAGCCATTAAAAAGCAGGTTTCTTTTTCATAAGAAAAGCCTTTTAAAACCCAAACTTAACATGACCTATTTTTAGCTTTTGTTCCCCTAGGCTAAAATATTGCCTTTGTATGACCTGTGGTAGATGCTATAAAAATGCAACCCAGGCATAATCTCCATTATTTGAAAAAAGAATTTTTATTTCCTATTTCCCTAGGTGGTCTCACATCAGATGTATCTAGTAAGAATGATAAAGCATGCATTCCTTCCTCAGAAAATAGTGACAAGGAAGATAAAACAATGAAGATAAATAAAATAAAACAATGAAAATAAATCCAAAGTATAATCATAACATTTTTAATCACCAGGGAAATTATGCATATAGACTGGATAGGCCATTCATACAGTTCAAGCTTTCCTTAAAGACTTCATATGAAGCTGGGTTTAGTGGCGCATGTCTTTAATTGCAGCATTCTGGAGGCAGAGGTAGGATGATCACTGTGAGTTTGAGGCCAGCCTGGGACTATAGATGAGTTCCAGGTCAGCCTGGTTAGAATGAGACCCATACCTTGAAATAACTAAAAATAAAATAAAATAAAAGACATTGTAGGAGCAAATTTGGCTACTGGTTATACAGTAAGACCCAAAGGTGTTTCTGTGGCTATTTACAAATATGAAGCGGTTCTATGTGTTTCTTTTTAGCAAATTCAGGAACGCTCAAGCATTGTAACAAAGTCCTATTATTTGACAGACATGAAATATTCAGCTAGTACTCAATGAGAAGAAACCATGACAACCTTGGGCTAGCCATTCTACAATAACATGTGTGCTGGCCTCTGCAGCATGTCTGCTCTCACAAGAACTATCAGTGAGCATGTTCTGTAACCAGATCATGTAATTTACTCCCTGGATGTTTCTAGGATAAAAATCTTTGTCTGATTTGACCTATTTAAGTGACTTAGATCCTGCTGGGTCAGTGGTTGGCAAAGTGGGACCTCTAGACCAGGAGCCCCAACTTCACCTGGGAAATTGGTAGAAATGGAAGTTCTTGGGCCCTCCCCCAGACTTTCTAGGCACTGGGGCCAGTGATCTGTTTTTAACAAGCTCCTGAGTAATTCTGATGCAATCAAACATTAAGGAAGCTCTGGTGTTGATCACACCCACATTGCTCAGACTGAAGATGTTTCTGTGTCTCCCAGGCATATAGAAAAAAAAAAAAAATCCTACTTGCCATGAAATAGAAATAATGCCATCCAAAAAAAGGGGGGGGGGTTACCAAAGTACACACTGATGATCCAATTCATTTTTCTCTAATTGTAAAGTGGAGTTTGACATAGACAAAACAATGCTAGACTAGTTTAAGAATTTCTGGTTGGGGAAATGGCTCAGCAGATAAAACCCACAGAAAGCTTGACATAGTAGTGAGCAGCTGTAATCCCAGTACCTGGAAGGTAGAGACCAGTAATTGTAGCTGGCTAGCTAGTCAGTGAAACCTTGGCTCAGTGAGAAAGCTCTGTCTCAACAAACAGGTAAGAAGAAATTAAGAAAGACACCCCATGTTGGCCTGTGACCTCCATATACCCCTATACATCTGGGCCCATGCACCTCACATGTGGCCACACAATCTGAACAGGCATACACACATGCAAAAAAATGTAATTTTCCCAGAACCCATTTTTTCTTTTGAACGTTATAGTTTAATCATAAAATAATCTCCTTTCCATCAAATAGAGAATTTCCTCTTTATTTAAAAAGCATGATTTGTCCTGGAGATTACCTGCAGGTGGATTTTTAATGTGGCATTCATCTCTCTTAATATAAAGTTCTTCTTCCAGGACCTCCTTAATTCTCTTGTGTGGCTCACAATATAAAAACGTCTTCCCTGTAAAGACATCAAAAATAGTTTTTATCATAAATTCTGCCCATCCTTCTAGCCATTATAACTACATGGATAACTTTCTTTTAAAAAATGACCTAGTATCCCATAGAAACATCAGACAGCCTCTATCTTGGAAAGATCTCTTCGTTTGTAATTTTGGGTTCTTCAAGGACTTCATTCGTTCATGTCATTCCAGGGCTTGTGCAGTAAGTTTCAAGTTCTTCTTTTAGGGATTGAAGGGAATACATACAACTTTATTATTTGTCTTAAGAACTTTCACTCATTAAAACAATATTTTCTCTTTTTTTTTGGTTTTTCGAGGTAGGGTCTCACTCTGATCCAGGCTGACCTGGAATTAACTCTGTAGTCTCAGGGTGGCCTTGAACTCATGGCAATCCTCCTACCTCTGCCTCCCGAGTGCTGGGATTAAAGGCGTGCACCACCACGCCTGGCGAAACAACATTTTCTTTAAGAGAAAGTCTTACTATGTCTCCCAGGCTGGCCTCAAATTTGCCCCAGTCTCCTGAATATTGAGATTACAAGCCTACACCACTGCATCCAGCAATCAATTCTTCCTTAAGACCTGTTCTGTGCAAGGCATTTGGTTCATAGATGAAGACAGAGCAATGGATGACAGATGTGTGCATGAGCTTGAAATCCATATGTAGAAAAGAACCACCTCAGCACATTTGGCCATAATTTAAAAACCTGACAAAAGCCTGAAGTACAGAAGTGAGCCAGAGATGGACTTACGATATTTTCCTGGCCTCTAAACTTGCCCTTATCTCTCTCTGCTAGTACAGCCCACGGCAGGTGTTTGTTCTCAGTACCTTGTGCATGGCTTCTGCTCACCTCAGAGGGACAAATGACCTCTGTGCTTCCAGGCTCCTATCTGTCTCTTCAGTCTCACTGTTGGCCTTTCTGTATTGTACTCTCAGCCACCAGGCCAACCTATCTGTCCCTACCACTGTACATGCTATCTTCTCACTTGGTTCACATTTCTCCTGATTTTTGCCTGTATTGCATCATTCACATTTTAAGTGTCAGCTTTAGTATTAGTAACTTGGGGAAACTTGCCCTGATTCTGAAACCTAGAAATGTCTTTTTCACTAGTACCCTTCTTTTCTCTTTTTTTGCAGTTTGAATACAGATTCATATAATTATTGTGCAGATGTCATTTTAATATCTGTCTTTTTTAGCAGATCATCAACACATAAGAGTAGGGATCTTGTGGTTAATGCATGTGCAACAGATGTGTGCTCAGGTAGAAGAACTAGGCAGACCTGGAAGGACTTGTTTGGGTGCAGTCTTGCAACTGACAGACAAGTGGTTCCAGTCTCAATACCCACAAATGCAATTTGAATGCCGTGGAGAGCTTCAGCAAATTCTTTAAATGTTTAAGGTTTTGTTTTAAGTCAGGTGTGATAGCACACGCCTTTAATCCCAGCATTCGGGAGGCAGTGGTAGGAGGATTGCCATGAGTTCAAGGCCACCCTGAGACTCCATAGTGAATTCCAGGTCTGCTTGGACTAGAGTGAGACCCTACCTCAAAAAAAAAAAAAAAAAAAAAAAAAAGATTTTGTTTTAAGGGCTGGAGAGATGGCTTAGCAGTTAAGGCACTTGCCAGCAAAGCGTAAGGACTGAAGTTCAATTCCCCAGGGAAGCCAGGTGCACAAGGTGGCACATGCATCTGGAATTTGTATGAAGTAGCTAGAGGCCCTGGCGTGCTTGCTCTCTCTCTCTCTCTCTCAAATAAATGAATAAAAATATGTAAATATTTAAGCACATAACAATATGGCAGGTGTATAATATTTTCCATATTTACCAAATAAAAATACAGTGAGTGCACTTGACCTGAGAGTGCAGATTGGCTCAAAAAGGGCAAGAGTCAGGCTGGAGAGATGGCTTAGTGGTTAAGGTGTTTGCCTGCAAAGCTGAAGGACCTCAGTTTGATTCTCCAGGACCCACGTAAGCCAGATGCACGAGGGGGTACATGTGTCTGGAGTTCATTTGCAATGGCCGGAGGCCCTGGTGCACCCATTCTCTCTCTCCCTTTCTCTGCCTCTTTCTCTCTCAAACAAACAAATAAATAAAAATATAAAGTTTAAAAAAAATAAAGGGTAAAAGTTCTGTTGCCTCTGACATTAGCCATTCCTGGCCATAGAACTCAAACACATTCCCGGATGCAGACAATGTCCACTTCGACACTTCAAGGTTCTCACTCTTGTTTCCAAAGTTGTGAGTTATATGAATGAGGTAAGAGTCAGTATTACTCAGCCTAACTTTGTTTTAAACTTTCCTATAGAATCATGATCTTTAGGCCAAAAAGGCTTTGGTGAATTTGGCCAAGAAAGAAGCAAAGTCTATATAACAGAACCTCAGAGAGAAGAGTTACCTGCTGGAAGTTCAGGTTTCCTGACAAATTTCCACTTTGCTGCTGGGAGTTCACAGAGGAACTAGCAAAAGGTAGCTTGTGGAACTGTGAATAGAGTCATAGAGAGCCATTGGGGAGAAATCCCTCGGCTAAGAAAAAGTAAGGGAGTGGAGAGAAAAGGAGAGAATGGGGAAAGGAGGGATGGAGAGAAAGTGAGGAAGGCAGAGAAAAGAAGGGGAAATGTGTAAGCTATGCCTAGCAGCTGTCTACTGTGAATATTTTCAGTGCCAGTCAGCATGCAGCTGTGTGCAGAGGCTTTGAGGCTCCTGTTACTGAGCAATGAGGGCTGCTAAGAACTAGAAGGTGCTAGCCTTTCATTTGGAATAATGCTTTTACAGGCTTTCTTTGTTGAGAGATAACATCAGTTGATACAAATTGTTGCTCTCACAATTACCTGTGAGCAAGTACAATTGTTGTTGTGTTCCCGATGAAGGAAATAATTTCCTGAAATCATAAAACCAGATTCATTAAAAACTATAAACCACCTGCCAGATTGTGATAGTTAATCTTGTCAATTTTATGAGATTTAGGATCATGGTGGAAAGAAACCTCCAGGCTTATATGTAAGGGAGTTTCTAGAATAAGTTGAGAGGGAAAGACCCACCTTAATTGTGGGTGGCACCATCTGTCTCCCATGAGCTAGATTTCTGGGTTGTTATAAAAATAAGGCACTTTCTCTCTGCTTACTGTGGACTGAATGTGACCAGGTGCTTCCTGCTCCTGCTGCCGTCCTTCCATGCGTGGTGGGCTGTAACCCTGAACTGTCAGCTGAAACAAACCCTTCCTCTGAAACTGCTTGTCTCAGGTATTTTGTCACAGTTGATGAAAGGTAGCTATTACATTCTCCTAGACGGGAGTCACTAAACTACCAGCTTTGATAGACAGCCATAATGGATTTGCACTTCAACAGTGCACTTAGGGTGGGGATGTAGAGGGTGGAGGGCATGGTCAAGGATGCCAAGTAACAGATCATTAGGCTTCCAGACACTACTGGTCCTACTTGGATCATCATCTAGTTTGATTAGATTCTAACTTGATTCTAATCTGATTTGAAGAATGGAATCACAAGCAAATTCACCATTTATGAGAATGGCTTAAACTTGGATGAAGAGTTAAACAGTAGAATAAGAGACACATGACTCAAAAGGCAATGTCTGTTCTTCGAAGAAAGTGTGGAAATCCGCAGGATGGTATTAACAGGGGTGAAGACAGTGACTCGGATTTAGGGTCAAACAAATGAAATAGATAAATACAGGATTGAAGAAGCTCAAATCTCACCTGCCAAGAGACCTGAACACAGGCCAAGGGAAAAGACACGTTTCCTAGGTGTTGATGTAGTGTCAGCTAAATGGCTTATGCAATTTGTAATTTAGATCCAGTTAATGGAAGCTTAGGTCCAGAGAGTTTACAGTCCCTACGAATCGTGTAATCCAGTTGTGCCTAGAATTCTGTATTAGGCTATTTTGTTGACTGGACCGGAAGGCAGCCAGAATAGTGAGAGTACCACAAATGAATTTCAAGGTGTAATTAATTACTTCTGTGATACATTTGGTGAGTGCTTAAACACCTTTTTTTTTTTTAAATTTATTTGTTTGCAAGAGAGAGAGAGAGAGAGAGAGGAAAAAGAGGCAGGAGAGAGAGAGAAAATGGGCATGCCAGAGCCTCTAGCCATTGCAAATGAACTCCAGATACATGCAATACTTTGTGCATCTGACTCTACATGAGTACTGGAGGATATCAAATCAGGTTGTTAGGTTTGCAGGCAAATACCTTAAATGCTAATCCCTCTCTCCAACCCTTAAACACCAACTTATTTACAAGATACAGAACAAAGAGAGAAGAACATGGGCGGGGGAGTGGGGAGGAAATGGGCACATTAGGGCCTCCAGTCACTGCAAACAAATTCCAGATGCATGTGTCACTCTGTGCAACTGGCTTTACATGGGTTCTGGGAGTTGAAAACTAGGGTCTTTAGGCTTTGCAGGCAAGCACCTTAACTGGAAGCTATTTTTATGAAATTTGGTGTTTATACGGGAAAGGACCTGGCACCCCTATTCACATTTGAGACCAGTCTGTGGTTCAGGAGTTGATGCTATGGAAAGATGGAAGACTCCCCCAATGACTAGAGACATTTTACAATTGAATGGATACTTTCTGTACTCACTGAAGTCCTAAAAGACAGTTCTCAGGAGTTTAGGCCCAAACCTTTAGCATGCCCTTTACCCAGGTTTTGTGAGCTGGTGAACATTCACCTGCAGCATTAATGCTTGACTCCTTCCCTTGTAGTCAGCCAAACATTTTGGCATGTGGGAAAGACTTGTTATGTACTCAATGGGTGAATGAGTGACAAAGTCCATCTTGTACTCCAAGGACTAGTCCTTTATCAGAGGACTAAGAAACATTTTAGGTACTGACATTTTAATGGGGAAGTTGCCATGAAGAATTTTAAATAAAAGTAAGGAATTTCATTGCCTAAGTACTGAATTTAATTGCACCCAAATAAAAAAGTCTGCATGCTGTTGGTAATAATGTATGGGACTCACAGTGGGACTGATGCTGAGGAAGAGGCTGATCACCAACATGCAGTGGTTCTGTGACTGGTTCTTTGATGAGGTCTCAGGGGAAGAGGGTGTGGGGTCCTGAAGCACAAATCCTGAACTCTTCAGCCCAATGCTCCCTTGTGTGGGCAGTGCCCTGAGCAGAGGGAGCCTCCAAACCCTCTGGCTCTCCCCAGAGAGGCAATTAAGGAGCTGCTGTGGAGCAATGGAAGCTGTTCACATTCCTCCTGGCTGTTATCTCACCATCATTCCCCACCACAGAGCTGCAAGAGGCTGTGAACTACCTGTAAATTTATGAGCACTGTAACCTGATTAGGAATTATTGCGGTTAAAACCATGCTGTTTGTGGCTGTGGAACAGACCTGGCTATTATTTATTTGAATATTGTTTGGATGTTTGGGGGGCAGAGAGGAAAGCACCCTGTGCTGCAGTGTGAAATTCTAGAAGGGTCAGTTAAGAATTTGGGGACTCCAAGTCCAAGCGATGAGAGACGAAGGCCTTTAAGAAATGGCTTACCTTGGCAAGCCACTTCCTTTCTTCTGCTCTATTCTCCTGGTATGAAAATAAAGGAACTGGCAAAATGATCAACATGTGTCTGTGCACATACATTCATACACAAACACACATAAGTAAATACCTATGCAGGCAGTACATACATTTAAACACATAATTATACAAACGTCCAGGGACGGGCATATACACATAAATATAGAAATGGGAGGGGAGGTTTTTTAACCATGGTTTTCAGACATTTTGTTTTACTTCAGTGCTGGGGATTGAAGCTGTTACCTGAAACATGTTAGGCAAGTCCTCTGCGACTGAGATTTATCCCTAGCACCTAGACATACATAAATATCTATATATAATATACATGTGTCTATGTGAATAAACGCATGACCCTTCTTAAAAAACAATTAATGTCATTATCAACCAAGTAAGTTGGAGATGCCAGGGTCCGGAGTGGGCGCCAAGGGACAGGATGCTTTCTGCCAGTATCACCTCAACTCTCCATCTCTCTCAGACTGTCTGGGCTCCAGCCAGTTCCACCTGAGGTCCGCAGATCAGCTTTCCTTTGTCCTTCACAGCCCCACCTCCCCTCGCCATGACCTAGGCAGTAGCTGAACTCACACTGTTTGCGGGGCTCCTGCGGGCAGCCGCCGGGCTCCCCACGCGCCCTGCACCCCAGGCCTGCGAGCTGCTCAGCATCACGGCCGGCCTCCTTGGCCATCCCCGCAGTCACCACCAGCGCGTCTTGCCGCCTCATACCCAGTGGGTCTTCTCCGCCCGGGCCACCGGGCTTTCTCAACTCCTGCTCAGGAACGCGAGGCGTCTCCGGTTGCCATAGAGACGCCGATGCTCCCCGCCTCCAGCAGCTCTGACAACTTCCCCCTGCCAGGGTGGGAGGTCCTGCGCTGTTCATCACTGACCCAAGCAAAGGTCCTTCCGTTAATCTCTCCCTTGTGTCCACCTTGGCTTCTCAAGAGAGGCTTGAAAGATCCGTGGTAGAGGGTTGGGAAATTGTCTGAAGCCACAGGAGTCAACTGTAACTCAGAGAAGCTTGGCTCCAAAGCCTATCGGACAGGAAAGTAACTCCAGACACATGCACCACTTCATGCATCTGGCTTTAGGCGAGTACTGGTGAATCAAACCCAACCGGTTAGGCTTTGCAAGTGAGCACCTTTAACTAATGGGCCATCTCTCCAACCCCAGCTTTGGTGTTTGTTTTTTTTAAATTTCCACTTACCATGTGTGTATTATCTGTTTTACCTCATTTCAAATTCTCATGGAAATTTGGCTACAAAATATGCTTTCCAGGCTAGAGAGATGGCTTAATGGTTAAGGCACTTGCATATAAAGCCAAAGGACACAGGCTTGATTCCCCAGTACCCACGTAAGCCAGGTGCACAAGGTGGTGCATGCATCTGGAGTTATGCAGTGGCTGGAGGCCCTGGTGTGCCCATTCTCCCCGCCCCCATCCCTCTTTCCCTCTCTCTCAAATAAATATAAATAAAATAACTTTAATTATGCTTTTCTTTTTTAATTCAAGAAAAGTAAATATGAACAATAAAAACAGGGTATTTGGCTTATTATTTTTCCAATTGAATAAAAAAGATCAAAATGTCCACTAGATGGAGGCCAAATGCAAGACCAAACTTTCTTATAAAAAATTTTTAAAAATACATTCAAGTAAAAACATATTTGTTGTTGTTGCTTTGTTTTTGGTTTTTCAAGGTAGGGTTTCACTCTAGGCCAGGCTGACCTGAAACTCACTATGTAGTCTCAGAGTGGCCTCAAACTCATGGCAATCCTCCTATCTCTGCCTCCCAAGTGCTGTGATTAAAGGCATGTGCCACCACACCTGGCTAAAACATAAAATTTTTTATCAAAAATAAAAGCTAATATATTATTGAAGTCAATATATTATTAAAATTAGTGATATTTTAGTAAAAATCTACGTGAATTTTCTGCTTAATTCTATAGATTTAGGACAGGTTTCAAGATAACATCTGTTTAGTTTTTGAGTAATTAAATAAGCAACTGGATATTTCATACTATTATTATTTCTTCAAAGAAGTACATTCAATGCTAACTTCAGTACCCTATTCTAGAGTCTAATAGTACTTATGTAAAATATTTAAAAGTCAACCAATCCTAGCCATCATTTCAAACTTACTGAACACTTCCAAACTGATTAAACTGTGGGGCAATTATTTTATTTCCCATACTATAAGTCAATGGTAAAACTGCTACTTACAAAAGGGGCTTGTTGCTTGGAATTTAAAAATTCCAGTGAGGGAGCCAGGCGTGGTGGTGCATGCCTTTAATCCCAGCACTCCGGAGGCAAAGGTAGGAGGATCGCTGAGAGTTTGAGGCCACCCTGAGACTACATAGTTAATTCCAGGTCAGCCTGGGCCAGAGTGAGACCCTAAATTGAAAAAAAAAATTCCAGCAAATTAGGACTTCTGGGTAAGATGATGGCATAGGAGTCACGTCAAATGAGCTTAGGGAAGGATTTATGCAAAATCAGAGCAAAATATACTCTTCTTCCAAAAAGTGAAGGTGTATACATTATTATTGGCCATAGCAGAGAAGCAGGAGAGACCAGATCTACCAGAAAGGAGGAAACCGGCCAGAACCCCACCAACGTGCTTGAGTCAGACAGGATGGGTTCACCTGCCCTGTTCAGTGCCAGTGAGCTGTGGGGGATTCTGCACTCACATCAGCCTCCTTGCAAAGTGAAAACCTGAAGGGCAAGATAACAGGTGCTATATGAGGAGATGCTGAAGGAGATCAAGACAGGTCACAGGAGCAGTTCCAGTACAACTTCAGGCTTCCTGCACTCTCCCATCCCCCAAACGGCAGGACCAAGAACTTCTGGAGAACTCATTCAACCCCTGGCAGCAGGGCATCCAGCACAGCTGATCAGAACACCAGATCCACAGCACAACCCAAAGGGATTGAGGTGGGCACTCAGCATTGGTGAGATTGGAAGCCACCCCAAAAGGTAATGTGGCTGACTGATAAAAAAGCAGGTACATAGGCCTGCAATGGAAGTGCTAATCTCTCCTTCCACATAAAGGCAGGTTATAGGTTACATATTCTTGGTTGGCTTTACCATTCTCAATTAAACTGTAGTTGGGGGCTGGCTATTGTTGCCTTGGATGCTTTAATATTTATAGGGCCTTTGTCTTTTGCTTCTGTCTTTATTGAGGGCAGGGTCTGATTCAGACCCAAGCTGATCTGGAACCCATTACAGAACAGAAATCTCAACCTCCCAGCTGAATGTATTAAGGGTGTAGACCAACACACACACCTAGGGACTTTGGCATTATAAGGTTATCTGTTTATTTTAATCCTCACGTTTGCATACTCTACTTATTTGGAAATGTTATTTTATTTTATGGAATGTGTATGTTGCTCAGTTGAATTTTAGAATTTTCAAGTAAATTTTTCCAACCAGTCTACTAGAATACTTAAATAGCAGGCAAACTCAACACCTGTTGTCTTGGAGGAAAAGTGCTACACTTGACTTCTTAAACTCCTACCCTAAAGATATATAAAGTTGGATTTGCACAGAACAAACACTCACACTGTAAAAGATGGGATTGGGTATAGCAAAGAAATATTCAACCAATACAAGATTTAAAACAAAAAGGGCAAACATCAAACTCTGTAGCTCCAAGCCCAACAACTCTAGCCAGTGACAAATCTCCAAATCCAATAATTCTAACCAACAACAAGTCTCTGGAGTTCCAATTCCGCCCCTCCAGCTAGGCTACTCACAGTCCTGGAAAACTTCATCCAGGGCCAGCAGCTTTCCTTAGCAGCCATCTCACAGTCCCAGTATCTACACTGGGTCTCCACTGCAACCCACAGTTCAGTCTCATGGCTCCATCAGGTCTCCATACAGGCATCCAGCAAACCTGCTTCACACTGCCCATGGCCATTTACAAAACACACGACTGCATTGCAAACTCAATGACCCTCCCTTTCCTGCATTTCTTATACTTCACAATACCAGATAGGGTGCCAATCTGTTAATCCAGGGGGGAATAAAGCAGACTTTGAGGAACAAAACACTCCTTGAGCACTCAGGCCCCTTAAAAGACTCTACATTCTTCCTGTTGCCCCCGTGTAGATCAGCTGGCCCAATCTCAAAGGTTTTAATCTCATATAATTATAGCTGAGCAGTAAATTTCAGCTGAAAGATTTCATTTCTATGCCATATCCTTCTGCTCAAACCAGTCCATTTCTATGCAATGTAACACTGCACAAATTCTCAAGACATGGGTATAACAGCAAGCCTCTCACACAAACTGCATCTAGCCCAGTCCAGGCAAAGCTCTTTCTCACCCTCATAAGCCAAACTTCATAGTCCATAGTTCTTACTGCATTCAGGTCTTTCAACTCTGACCAGAATAGTCCATCAAGCTGTACTTACACCACTGCACAGCATCTCTTAGGCCACAGTTTCAAATCCTTCCACATTCCTTCTGAAAATCAGCTCCAAAAGGCCAAAGCCACACAGTCAGGTATCTAGCACAAACCCCACTCTCAGAACCAATTGTACTGTTGCAGTCATGTTCACATTGCTGCTTTTGGGGGGAAAAGGGTTTATTTTGGCTTACTGACTCAGGGGGAAGTTCTGTGATGGCAGGGGAAAATGATGGCATGAGCCAAGGGAGAATATCACCCCCTGGCCAACATCAGGTGGACAATAGAACAGGAGAGTGTGCCAAACACTGGCAAAAGAACACTGGCTATAATACCATAAGCCTACCTCTAATAATGCACTGCCTCCAGAAGGTGTTAATTCTCAAATCTCCATTTGCTGGGAACCTAGCATTCTGAAAACCTAGGATTATGGGGGACACCTGAATCGAACCACCACACCACTTTCATCAATGGACAGGTCATCAAAGTAAAAAACTAAGCAGAGAGACAGACAACTGGATTAAATGATGTTATGGAACAAATAGACCTGACAGGTATCTACAGAACATTCCATCCAAATACTGCAGAATAAACATTTTTCTCCACAGCACATGGACCATTCTCTAAAATAGACCATATATTGGACACAAAGCAAATCTTGACAAATACAGGAAAATTGAAATAATTCCTTCTACTCTAGCTGGCCACAATGGGATTAAACTACAAATCAGCACCAAGAAAAACTACAGTGTATATGCAAATTCATGGAGACTAAACAGTATGCTGTTGAATGATGATTGGGTCATTGGAGATATCAAAAAGGAAATCAATAAACTCATAGAATTAAATGATGATGAGAATACAACATAGCAAAACCTTTGAGACACAATGAAGGCACTCCTAAGAGGGAAATTTATATCTTTAAGTGCCTACATTAAGAAATTAGAGAGTTCATAAGTAAACCATTTAATGCTTCACCTTAAGGCCTTGGAAAAAGAACAAAGCAAGTCACAAATAAGTAGACAGGAAGAAATGACAAAGATTAGGGCAGAAATTAATGAAAAAAAATCAAAAGAATCAATAAAACAGAGTTGATTCTTTGAAAGGATAAACAAGATTGATAAACCCTTAGCAAATCTGACCAAAAAAAAGAGAGAAGAGATAAAAATCAATAAAATTAGAGATGAAAAAGGCACCATTACAACAGATACCAAAGAAATTCAGAAAATCCTAAGGACATACTTTATATATCCCTCTAAGTTTTAAAATCTGAAAGAAATGGATGATTTCCTTGATACCACAATTAAATCCACATGAGATTAACCACTTAAATAGACCTATAACAAATATGGACATCCAAACATTTATAAAAAGTCTCCCAACTAAAAAATGTCCAGTACCAGCTGGATTCACTGGTGAATTTTACCAGACCTTCATGGAAGAACTAATACAAATGCTTTTCAAACTTTTCCATAAAATAGAAAAGGAAGGAATTCTACCAAATTCCTTCTATGAAGTTAGCATCACCCTGATACCAAAACGAGACAAAGACAGAGCAAATAAAGAAAATTACAGACCAATCTTCATCAGTGATGTAGATGCAAAAATTCTCAACAAAATATTAGTAAAGAGAATATCAAAAAGATCATTCACCCTGACCAAGTATCCCAGAGATGCAGGGATGGTTCAACATATGCACAATAAATGTAATACATTACATAGATGGGCTGAAGGACAAAATTCACATGATCATCTCCATAGATGTAGAAAAGACATTTGACAAAACCCAACATTCCTTCATGATAAAAGTCCAATAGAAACTGGAAATAGAAGGAACATATCTCAACATAATAAAGGCTATATATGACAAACCTACAGCCAACATAATACTAAATGAGGAAAAACCTGAAGCTTTTCCACTAAAATCAGGAGCAAGACAAGGGTGTCCACTGTCCTCACTTTTATTTAGTATAGTACTTGAAGTCTTATCTATAACAATAAGACAAGAAACACACATAAAAGGGATACAATGGAAAGGAAGAGATCAAATTATCATTTGCAGATGATATGATTCTATACATAAAGGACCCTTGGGCTGGAGAGATGGCTTAGTGGTTAAGCGCTTGCCTGTGAAGCCTAAGGACCCCGGTTCAAGGCTCGGTTCCCCAGGTCCCACGTTAGCCAGATGCACAAGGGGGCGCACACGTCTGGAGTTCGTTTGCAGAGGCTGGAAGCCCTGGCTCGCCCATTCTCTCTCTCTCCCTCTGTCTTTCTCTCTGTGTCTGTCGCTCTCAAATAAATAAATAAATAAATAAATAAATAAATAAATAAATAAATTTTTTTTTAAAAAAAGGACCCTAGAGACTCTACTAGCAAAGTGTTAGAGCTGATAAACACTTCTAGCAACATAGCAGTATACAAAATAAACACACAGAAATCAGTAGCTTTCCTATATACTAACAACAAACATGCAGAGGATGAAATGTGGGAATCAGTCCTATTCACAATTGCCTCAAAAAAAAAAAATAATAATAATAATAAGGTGCCTTGGAATAAATCTAACCCAGGAAGTGAAGGATCTCTACAATGAAAGCTTTGAAACAGTCAAGAGAGATATTGCAGAAAACATAAGAAAATGGAAAGACATGCCATGTTCTTGGATTGGAAGAACCAATATTGTGAAAATGTCAATCTTACCAAAAGCACCCTATACATGTAAAGCAATCCCCATTAAAATTCCAATGGTATTCTTCATGGAAATAGAAAAAACAATCCTAAAATTTATTTGGAGGCACAAAGAACCTTGAATAGCCAAAACAATTTTGAGCAACAAAAAAATAAAGCTGGTGTTATCACCATACCTGATTTTAAGCTATATTACCAAGCCATACTAACAAAAACAGTGTGGTACATAGATCAATGGAACAGAATAGAGGACACAGATGTAAATCCAGGCAGCTACATCCACTTGATTTTTCACAAAAATTCCAAAGACATACATTAGAGAAAACATAGCCCCTTTAACAAATAGTGCTGGGAAAACTGGATATCTGTATGCAGAAGGATGAAAATAAATCCTTATCTCTCTCTCTATGCACAAGAATCAAGTCCAAATGGATGGAAAACTTTAATATCAGACCTGATACTCTGAAACTACTAGAGGAAAAAGTAGGAGAAACCCTTCAACATATTGGCATAGGCAATGACTTTTTGAATATAACCCCAGTTGCTCGTGACATAAAACTACTAATCAACCCATGGCACTTTATGAAACTACAAAAGTTTTGTACAGCAAAGTACACTGTGAATAGAACAAAGAGGCAACCTACAAAATGGGATAAAATCTTTGCCCAGCTATTCATCTGGCAGAGGATTAATATCTAGGATAGACAAAGAACTCAAAAAAACTAAATAATAAAAAAAATCAAGTAACTGTATTTAAAAATGGGTTAAGATTGATCTACCATATGACCCAGCTATAGCACTCCTAGGCATGTATCCTAAGGACTCATCTCATTTCCTTAGAAGTACGTGCTCAACCATGTTTATTGCTGCTCAATTTATAATAGCTGGGAAATGGAACTAGCCTAGATGTCCCTCAACTGATGAGTGGATAATGAAGATATGGCACATTTATACAATGGAGTTCTACTCAGCAGTAAAGAAAAATGAAGTTATGAAATTTGCAGAAAAATGGATGGATCTAGAAAGGATTATACTAATGAGGTAACCCGGGCCCAGAAAGCCAAGTGCCACATGTTCTCTCTCATATGTGGATCCTAGCTACAGATGATCGGGCTTCTGTGTAAGAAGGAAAACACTCAGTAGCAGAGGCCAGTAAGCTAAAAAAGAGATACAAAGGAAAGAGAAAGTAAAGGAGGAGGGTACTTAATATGTTGGCATTGTATATATGTAAATAGAATAATAGATTAATTGGGGTAAAAATGCCCAAACATAACCTCTAGAACTCAGGGGAAGGTCATCATATGTCCCTGTTTATATGTAAATAAAATGATAAACTTTAGTCATCCTTGGAGGATATCCGCCCTCACTGAGACACCATGGTGGAGGAAGCACAAGCTGTAATCCCAGCCCTCTCGAGGCTTAGGCAACAGGGTCATGAAGTCAAGGCCAATCTGGGTTTTATAAGGAGTGTGTCTCAAGAAAACATTAAAACAAAATTGGGGCTGGAGAGATGGCTCATCAGTTAAAGGCACTTGCTTGCAGAGCCTAACAGTCCAGGTTTGATTTCTTAGCATTCATGTTGTTATAGGAAAAATCTGAGTCAGTGAGAGTAATCCAGCAAAACTCACTTCAGAGAGAGGAGAGAACCTTTATTGAGTTTCATGCACAGACCTCTACTGGCTAATGCCAAAACCGACAGAGGCCCCCAGTACAGAGTGAGTAAGAGTTATATACCTTTTTAAATCATTAGTCTAAAGTTTCCTGTACCTGGAGAGGAGAAATTTATGAGTGAATGCAGAGTTCTGTTAAATAAGATTAACTACAGGTTGCTGTCTCCCAGGATAAGGTAGTTATATATTATTTAAAGGGGTCAGGTTCAGAGTCACAGAATTCTTGATAGCTATCATAAATTTTAATTGTTTGAAGGAATCTCTACAGCTGCAGCTTCAGGAAAGGGGAGTGATAAAGGTTAGAAACATCAGTAATATGTTAATTTCCTCAGGAATGTAAAGCCAGATGCACAAAGTAGCATGTGTATCTGGAGTTTGTTTGCAGTGACAGAGGCCCTGGTGCACCCATTCATTCTCTCTCTCTCTCTCTCACTCTCTCTCTCTCTCTCTCTCTCTCTATCTCTCTGTCTCTACCTTTCAATAAATAAAATATTTCAAAAACTTAAAAAACAGCATTGAAGTATAATTTGCGTGCAAGAAGTGCATTCTGCTTACAGGAGTCTAGAAGTTCATGCTGGTTGAGAGTCACATTTTCATAATCAGCAACAGCCAGGAGACAGTACATTTCAACCACCTTCAAGGGTTCATTCTGTCATTTTGCAGTCCATCCTTAAGGAGTTATTGTGACAAACCACTGTTCTTTCTGTCTGTAAATGAGATCACGTCTTCCCAGATGAAGAGCCACTTATTTGAGCATCATTTGCTTAAATTTCTTGGCACCTTTGTAAAGAGTCACCTGGTCACTTTTATCTGGATATCGTTCTACTCTGTTCTGTTGATTTCTATGTCCCTCCACTAATACCTGTGGTGAGTGCTGAATTAAGTAGTCAAGAGGAGGATTATGTTAATTTAATTACCATATTTTAGTCACTCTTCACACATGTTAATTAGGCCAAATCCTTTCCTTTATCCTTTCAACTAGTCTAGCCCCTTAGGCACTCACCTTTGATGTCTCTTGGCCCACGGGCAGCATTGGGTCCTCCTCCCTCTGCTCCACTCCATGCCCGGCTGCCAAGGGCTCCCACAGACCGCTCCTTCTTCTCCTGGTGGGCATCAACACAAAGAGGGACGTGGAGTCTACCTCTCTGAGTTGAGTGGAAGTGTTCTGAGCTTTTGCTGGGGTTTTCATACACATTTTTTCCTCAGTCCCTTTAGTTGCCAATAGCCACTCAGGGTTAGCTCATTTGCACACCCAAGCACAGCTGGTTTCTGGTCATAGCCCCTGGTTGCTATGGTGATGCCATCATTGCTAGGTGAGGACCTTTATTTTTCCTTACTATTACTAGTGCTCCTAACATCTCACTCCCTGGTGCCCCAAGCCTATGAAGGGGCGAAGGGGCAGCACAATTGCCCCCCCCAAAAAAGGTCAAAATATAACACTACAAATCAATGAATAGTAAAATTGAAAAACACTGCAAACAATCACATCACAACAATTCAAAACAACTCAATATAACACATTACAAGGGTGTTTCAACAGTCTGTATTCAATAAATGACTGTAAGACTGTTGGTACAATTTTCAAGTCAAATAAACAGAAAGTTGAAACAAAAAAAACTTAGTAAAAAGTTGTACCACTTCTCTTAGGCAATACTCCTCCAAAGATCTAGTAGGAATTGCTGGGTTTTTATCAGTATGTTCCGTAGATCTCTGAGAGAAATTTAGCATAATGGCCACAGAATCAGGGACATGTCTAATCAGTTGGATCACAGCAGAATACATATAATGTCTGTTAGAGACATACAAGGCTACCAAAAATCTAACCATAACAATAGGCACTATGGTTGTGCCATTGGCTAATATATATTGCCAAATTGTGGTGACAGATATGGCACAAAAATGTAGCAAAGAAAGAATCATTTTGTTCATGCCTGATACCAATAACTACCCACCATCTCCATTTACAAAAGTAGCAAGTAGATGCTGGTGTGTATCCTATCAATTGATGCAATATGCATCTAGTCTCATAGTCCAAGCAATGTTTCCAACATTCTCTAAAAAAATCTATCTCCCAAATGGACAGAACAAAACCTGCATTTGGAAAGATATTTTATATTAGGTTGTTCCAATGGGAGTTCTATGGACGGGCTGGTCTTCTTGTCAATGGTGTTGTGCAATCTCCATCTGCAAAAGAAAAACAATACTCTCAAACAATTAGTATAACGAGGCAAATGCATGCATAGAGAAGTTGTTTAAGCCAATGAAGCAGGTTCCAAGTCCAAGTACATGTTGTGTCCAGGTGTGCCAGTCTTCCAAGTGTGTCCAAAAAGGTACAATGTCTGATGTCTCGAACTTTAGACAGCCAGGCCAGAGTTTTGGTCTGTAAAACATGCACCAAACGAGACATATGATTGCCTTGTTTGTCATATTTGTGGAACTATTGTTTGATAGCATTGTCCATGGTGGTATACAGCCTCTGGTTATGCCGTAGGAGGTCTATTCACTTTTGTACAGAGGCTTCTGCCTCCCTGTAGTACCTGGCGTCATTGAATTGTTTAGCTTGTATGTCATGGAGTCAAAGATGTGAGATTGTGGTATCATTATTGTGGAGATACGAGTCATGGAATTGGTCAAGAACTTGGTGGTCACTCTATATGTGTTAGAAGCCAAATGGCATCCTTCAGGTAACTGCCATAAGATTGCAAATATTCCCAAGATGTGATATTGAAAAAGTAAGTGGTAAGATTTAATGGCATAGTCCCACAAATTGAGAATACAAAGTTACCTAGATCGTTCATCGTGTCATAAAAGGTGGTCAGCATGACTCCTGAAATCTGCAGTTCAGTAAGCAGAGTTTGGTGGCTACGTAGGTATTAACTCCAAGATGTAAAGTGCCACCCAAAGGATAGTACTGACGTTCATTAGAAATGTTCACCCAGGGCTGGAGAGATGGCTTAGCGGTTAAGCGCTTGCCTGTGAAGCCTAAGGACCCCAGTTCGAGGCTCGGTCCCCCAAGTCCCACGTTAGCCAGATGCACAAGGGGGCACACACATCTGGAGTTCATTTGCAGAGGCTGGTAGCCCTGGCGCGCCCATTCTCTCTCTCCCTCTATCTGTCTTTCTCTCTGTGTCTGTCACTCTCAAATAAATAAATAAATAAAATTATTTAAAAAAAAAAAAAGAAATGTTCACCCAGATGTATGGTCATATAGATTTGATGAGTGCTTTACCCAGCTTCCGTGGTAATGGCACAGTCTAGTATGCAGGTACTGCTCTGTCTACAAAGACCTGTAGGTAATTGATTGCACATATACCATTTTCATATGAAGTTTTGTGACCTTCTAGAATGGATTTGAATGTTGGGGTTTCTGCACCCATGCCAGTAGCAAACAGTGTTCAACTCTACTTCTAGCTTATTCATAAGTAATTGAAATTGCATGCATCATTGCATAGATCTGGTGTCTTTAATGAGTGTCAACAAATTGTCCAGGATAACATGAGTAGACTTCACAGATTCCTGCAGTAGTTGTACTTCATTCTGCATTTGGCTAACTAAAGCATGAGTAGTCTGCAGAGCATGTGACAATGCTGGAATTGCTTGTCTCTTCCTGTTTCATATGTTTAATATCTTTGATACCTGCTTGTATGGGTGCCATCATGGCTGATGCAATGCTAGTGCTTAAAGCCATATCCACTATGAATGTGCCAACTACCAAGAATTGAAGTGGCTTCCTTGTTGACCATCTATTATTAGAAGAGTAGGAAAATACTAGGAGAGGTTGTTCCTGGCACAGCCCCTTTGGTGGTGTCTAGTCCTTTAAAGGTCACTGTCATGGGTTGGATACAAGATTGAACTACAAGTCTTGCCAGAGTTAAAAAGTCAGGAACCAGCATCAGTACCTCTGTGACCTTAGGTGTGTCTAGCAAGTTCATGGTTCGCAAGACTGCTCTCTCAAATAAATAAATAAAGTATATATTAAAAATAAAGGGAGGGAGCAGGGTTTGCAACCTTATACAGCATCACAGGTTTTGTTGATTCTGTTGTGAAAAATACTGGTATAGTCAAGTTGGCAAAGTATAATTGCTTCTGTGTTTGCCATTGTGTATGAACATGTAGGTGGAATTATATGTTATGTTGACATAATGTCATATAGGTGTGGTTGTGGTCGCTGTGAATGTCCAATCAGCTGTTATCCCATTCAAATGGAGCTGGTTGGGGCTGATAAAAGTAGCTGTCATATTGTTTAGAAATAAAAAGTAGTAATTACCCTTGGACATAATCATCACATTGTGTGTGCTCCACAAATATTTCATGGTAAAAGGTAGTCTCTGGATGCTGCACACATAGGGCTGCAGGGTACACCTGGGTTTAGTAGATTTATACAACCCAGGGGCTGCCAGAGCCACAATACATATGGTATCATATTCAAGGCATTTATAATTTATCTGGGGATCAACATCACAAGTCTCATAAGGTTGTGGTATTGGTCAGTAAGGATAACTGGGAATTGATAATGTTAGGTACCCAAGGTCAGTACTTATGCCAATCTGGTACTGGTAAGAAGCTCTCATGAAACCAGGCGTGATGGCACATGCCTTTAATCCCAACACTCAGGAGGCAGAGGTATATGTATGACTGTGAGTTCGAGGCCACCCTGAGATTACATAGAGAATTCCAGGTCAGCCTGAGCTAAAGTGAGATCCTACCTTGAAAAACAAAAACAAGAAAAAGAAGCTGTCATTAGTGACGTCCATATCTACTATCTGTGAATTCCATCCAATTTGCCATAATACGGCAAATTGGGAATTTTCGCCAGATACACATAAAATAGTATAATTGGTCGAGTTCAGCCTTCAGCACAATCCTAACAGTTCTTTGGGGCAAGGAGCCCCATACAGTGATGGGATTGGTGCCCACTTAAAACTGTCAATTAGCTTAGGTTCCCAGTGGGGAGGCCAAGGATAGGCAGTAGGTGGATCGTTTGTTGTCACGTTGTCTGTGCTGTCGTCACAATCATAAAAATCCCCAGCAGGACCCAGCATCTGTTTAGTCCATGGTGCAAAGAAGGCTGACAAAAATTTTGTTTCTGTCCCATATTTGCATGTGAAGGTTTGATCTGTACTTCATTTTCCCATTCAAAAGTGTATCTGGAGGTGCCCCCATTGCAGTGAACTTCCGTGATGCACCTGGTGTGGACATCAATCTTGCACATGTGCATTACATAAATTGCAGAAGCTGGCATGACCTGGTGCCAGAGTTCAGTACCCTGACAATGTAACAGATTTTCATCATGAATATTCATCTGATCTATATCTTTCATAGTTCTGACTACTGAGCTATGCTGGGCAGTTGCCTTTCTATACTGTTCACAGTAAGAATAGCACACATGGCAGTCCACATGTTGGCACCAGTCATATTTAGCCCAAAAGGAGTGTCTTGCATAGGTAACATTAAGGCCAATATGGTAATGGTTCCAATATTGTGGGACCAAACCCTGTAACTCTGGTTGGGGTTTAGTTCATATTACTGGTGGTGCCACTGTGGTGGTGATTGTGTTGCGATGCTGTCACTGCCAACAGCCCACTTGTCATGAATAATAATTACAATAATATAAAAAGCCACCTCCTTCATCCTCCTGGGGTGCCTTATTCCACAGGTTCCACATATCATTGTGGGAGGTGTCTATAATACAGAGGGTGTAATTGGTCACCTATGCATGGGCCCACTGAATGGTCTTGTTATTATAGTTCCTGCTACTGCAGAAGGAATAGTGCCCCAGCAGCAGGATCACTATTGCCAGTGTACACATTATGCCTATGACCCAGCCAAATAGCTCCACTATTCCCATGTTGAATTGCATTCCAGTGATATCCTTTAATTTCATCATGTGTAGATCACCATTTCCCCCTGTTGTCCAAACTGT
Organism: Jaculus jaculus; assembly: GCF_020740685.1. NCBI lineage: Eukaryota > Metazoa > Chordata > Mammalia > Rodentia > Dipodidae > Jaculus > Jaculus jaculus. The sequence continues at coordinate 122,022,602 of NC_059104.1, forward strand.
GTTACCATCACCAGGCATGACAATTTCCTGAGGGGAGATAAATTTGTCAGCATTGCGCTGTGTTATCTTGTATGGTAATAACATTACAGGTGTATCATTTATTTTGGATAGGTCAATGACCCCACACCCACATACCTCATCCAAGGGGCTGGTTCTTTGCTGTCTATATCTGGAATTTAACTCAAAACAGGCTATTTCCAATGCTTTCTTTCTTTTTTTTTTTAAATTTTATTTATTTATTTATTTATTTGAGAGTGACAGAGAGAAAGACAGATAGAGGGAGAGAGAGAGAATGGGTGCGCCAGGGCTTCCAGCCTCTGCAAACGAACTCCAGACGTGTGCGCCCCCTTGTGCATCTGGCTAAAGTGGGTCCTAGGGAATGGAGCCTTGAACCAGAGTCCTTAGGCTTCATAGGCAAGTGCTTAACCACTAAGCTATCTCTCCAGCCCCCATTCAGGTTTCTCTTATGTTCCAATAGATGCCTCTTTTGGGGGAGGGTTACTCATGGTCTGGGTATCAGAAAGAGCATAATTGTAAAAAACCAGTATATCCATATATATGTCATCATTAGTTTGTATAATATATATGTGGCGAAACTCAGATATATATGCACATCTTGATCAAAAGCTTGTTGTTGCTGTTCTCCCCATTGGAAGCCAGCAGCATTCCTGGTGACTTTATATAGTGGTTTCAATATTAATTGTAATTATGGTATATGGAGATGCCAATATCCAAATAATCCAATTAGGTATTGCATTTGTGTCCTATTCTCGGGTGATTTTAAATTAGCTATTTTATTAATAACACTTGAAGGGACCTTAGGTCCTTCACTTGTTCAGATTACTCCTAAGGATAGTATCTGGGGGGGGGGGGTGAACTTTTTGTCATTGATAGTCCATCTATCCCACTATAAAGTCTTCATTAGAATATCTAACACTTCCTGCACCTTCTCATTGGTATGGCTACAAACAGTTAGGTCATCCACATAAGATAATTATCAGGATATCAGGTAAATGTTCCACCTTATTTGGGCTCTACTACATGTTGACATGTGCAATGATTGGGCTGTTGTGATATCCCTGTGGGACTCTAGTAAATTGGTTCTGTTTATTTCTGCATATGCATGTAGTATATTCTCTACTATTAGGATGCAGAGGAGCGCAAAAAAACATGTCTGACAAATCTACCGTTATAAAATATTGCACATTAAATTCCTAATTTTGTTAAATATTTCATCTACTTCATGCAAATTTCCAGGCATGGCTGGTGTTTTTGTGTTTAAATTTCTGTAGTCCACTCTTTTTTTTTTTTTTAATTTTATTTATTTATTTATTTGAGAGCGACAGACACAGAGAGAAAGACAGATAGAGGGAGAGAGAGAGAATGGGCGCGCCAGGGCTTCCAGCCTCTGCAAACGAACTCCAGACGCGTGCGCCCCCTCGTGCATCTGGTTAACGTGGGACCTGGGGAACCGAGCCTCGAACCGGGGTCATTAGGCTTCACAGGCAAGCGCTTAACCGCTAAGCCATCTCTCCAGCCCTGTAGTCCACTCTTCCTCACAGGCCATACTGGGCTGTTATATGAAAAGGATTGGGTGCATTCAATAATAGCTTCCTCTAGGAGTTTCTTCACATTCTCAATTATTTCACCATGTCCCCCTTCAATGGACACTGTTTAGTAAAAGACGGAGGAACCTTCGGTAGTTCTACTGGTGGTGGGTGGACAGTACTCAGCAGTGCACTGGCCGCCTTCAGCCACTTATATGTATCCATTGAGGGAAGATTATATTTATTGTATCTATCCCTAATATGTCTGTTGGAGCTGTCATAAAGATAGTATTATAAGGTACAGTGGTATCAAACACTTGAATATTTATTCTCTCTATGGGAGCTCTCTGGCTAGTTTGGTGGATGCCTTCAATTTCTATTTCCTTTCCAGTTCCATTGGCAGGCAGGCTAGTTATTATTGTAGCTTGACTCCCTGTGTCCACCAGAAACATGAAGCAGTGAAGACTGCCTCTTATCTTGCAGCATAGCTACGCACAGAGCCAGAGATCCTACGTGGCTCCCAGGGGTACACCATGACAGGTCTTATGTGTGTCCATGGTCCTCACCTGTTGAGCCTGTCTGATAGCATGGGCCCCTCCTCCCGTTGGGGGCAATAGTCCCCATATGGCCTCATGTTCTTGAAGAGCCCCCTGGGGAACATTGCATCCTCAGGGCCCTGTCTTTTTTTGGTTGTTGTTGTTTATTTTATTTCTATATTTGAGAGGGACACACAGACAGAGATAGAAAGAGGCAGAGAGAAAGAGATTGAGAGAGAGAGAGAGAGAGAGAGAGAGAGAGAGAGAGAGAGAGAGAATGGGTGCGACAAGGCCTCTAGCATGTGCCACCTTGTGCACCTGGATTACATGGGTAATGGGGAATTGAGCCTTGAACCGGGGTCCTTAGGCTTCACAAGCAAGCACTTAACCACTAAACCATCTCTCCAGCCCCCCGCCCCTTTTTCACGCATGTACAGAGTCTTTGATTGCACCGGGGGTCATTTATGTGGCTGGGGCTCTGCTCGCACCATTAGATTGTACTCTTGCACCATAAAGGTGGCTCTTGACTGGGTAGTCTTAGCAGGTAAAGTGACAACCTTATTAGTTTCTAGCTCTCTTGTTTGTTTAAAGAATTCAGTAGCTTGGGCTATAGTCTGGCTGTAGCCAGGGATATAGACAGGGTCATCCTCATATGTTGTGGTGTCCCTTTTATAACTATTTCCTTCATTCCTGGCATCAATGGTGCCTCTTGTGGGGTAATTGTCACCATATCATAAATCTTGTATAAAATCCCTAACTTGCAACACAGCTCCATAGCTTCCTGCATGATCCTCCATTGCCCCTCAGCCTCAAAGGCTGCAAAATCTAAATTGGAGAAGGCATAGACCCATGCAAATGCTACCCAGGAAAATAAGGAATGCTGATCCCCAGTGTGCTCCTCAAGGATCGTGCTAAGACTTTATAAATATGTGGATTTTCCACGGTGCCAGCCAGGCTACGCATTTCATCTGACATCAGAACTAATGTGTCACTGCCTTTTCCCCAAATTCTAGTTACATAAGTAACATTTTTCTGCCCTGTGAGGAAACTCTTGTCCATATGTTCATAATTCAACTCTAGTTAAAGTCCTGGTTTCCACTCTTTGTTCTATTTCCACTCCTTGTCCTCTGGAAGCTTTATGGGGAATATTTACCACCTTCTGTGTTGACATTGGTAAGCTAGCAGTGCTGGTTTTGTCCCCTTCCCATTTTTCAATGGCATCCTTAAGAATGGGTTATTTTACATCTTTCTAGCACTTGTCTGGCTAGTCTTTTCCCTTTCATTCTATCTTCTTCAGTATCATTTATAATTTACACACATGGCAGGCATTTCCTTTTTCTTAGCTTGAGCTATGATTGGCTCTACAACTTCTGGCTTGTGGAATAGAATTTCTGTCTTACTCCCCTTCTCATACCTAGGTAATTTTTCTTGAGCTATTTTTTTTTTTTTTTCTGTTTTTCTCCATTCTGACTATGGCTTAAGCTCCTTCCTCTCTGTACTCCTTTGCCCTCCACCATTCCTTTAAGGTGGTATATTTTGTGGCAAGACTAAGTAAGAATTTCACATACTTCTTTCTGAAGTAGCAGCTATAGGAATTTGTACTTTATATTTCTGATGTTAGAGTTTCCAATTTTCTTTCTGCCCATCTGATTTTTTTTGTAAGCCAAGTTCCCATATGGCAGTTGCTCGAGCCTGAGTGCTGTGGGTCTGCTCCAGCTACCTGGTCTTTGGGTGGTTAAGCCCTTGCCATCGTAGGAGTCTGGCCTCTCATCCAGGATTGGCCCCTGTGTCCATCCAGAATTAGGACTGTTAAGCCCGCGTCATCATGGCGTCGATGCACTTCCATTGGTGGCACTCAAGCATTTTGCTTCCCTCTGAGTGACCTGCACCATCTCCATATGGATTACAGTGCCAAAGTTTAGGACTACAGTGCCATCTCTGGCTGATGCCCATGTCTTTGGAGGACCACAGTGGAGGGGCAATGAGTAATCCCTTCAGGAAACTGCCTGTTGCTAGGGTAGTGGTTTGCCTTATGCCAATTGCACCACAAGAAGTGGATAATGCAGTTCCACCTTTAATTTATATCCTGCTGACTACACCAGCTGTCCCAAGCACTGAATTAAGTAATTGAGAAAAGGATTGTGAATTTAATTACCACATTTTGTTTACTCTTCACACATGTTAATTAGGCCAAGACCTTTCTTCTTTTATCCTCTCCTCTAGCCTAGCCCCAGAGGCACTCACCTATGATGTCACTTGGCCCGTGGGTGGCATCTGGATCCTCCTCCCTCTACTCCAATTCATGCCCAGCTTCCAAGGGCTCCCATGGAATGCTCTTTCTTCTAGAGGCGATTATCAACACAAAGAGGGATGTGGAGTCTGCCTTTTTTAGTTGAGTGAAGTATTCTGAGCTTTTGCTGGAGTTTTCATACCTATTTTTTCCTCAACCACTCTAGCTGCCAATAGCCACCTTAGGGTTAGCTCATTTGTATATTGGCACACAGCTGGTCTCTGGTCATGGCCCCTGGTTGTCACTGTGATGTCATCATTGCTAGGTGAGTATCTCCATTTTTGCTTACTATTACTAGTGCTCCTAACAATACCACATTGTTGTGATACTGCTGTTTCATGGCTAATCTTAAAATCAGTTTGCATTGTTATGGGGTCCAGTGTCACACAAGTAAGACCATTGACTCATGTAAGGCGAGACAAAGTTTTATTGGGTAAAAAAGAAAGAAAAGAAAAAAAACGTTAGTCTGATATATCAGGTCTGCTCCCTAGAGGGAATCTCAGGGAGACAGCAGCCGTGAACTGTTCAGTGTCAGCTTTTATTGGAAATAACCACATGATGCTAGGGGGAAAAAAGGCAGGATGGGAGTTAAACCCTAAATCACAATTTACATGTGATAGTTATAGACATAAAAGTAAAAAAAAGGAAATTATAAACAGATATGTTGGTCAGTTACAGGAAGCACCACCTGGTGGTTGCGAGGTAGGCCTGTGACCAGGAATCTGCTTGTCTTAAGGAGTTTGCTCAACAGCTCAGGCCCCAGGAAATGCTGCTCATCCCAGCTGAGCCTCCTCACTTCTGTTTCTCTAGGGTAGGTATAAAGAAATGTAGAGAAATATAACATTTTGCTCTCTTTACACATAAGTTAACTAACTTTTTTTTTTTTTTTTTTTAATGCCTTGGCAGGCTGGAAAGCCAGTTTAACAGTTAAGGCACTTGCCTATGAAGTGAAATGACCCAGGCTCTATTCCCCAGGAACCATGTAGTCCAGCAGTACCACGTGGGCCATGCACTTGGAGTTTGTTTGCAGCACTAGAGGCCCTGGTGCACCCATTCTCTCTGTCTCTCAAATAAATAAGTATATTAAAAAATAAAAATAAATTAAAAAATGCCCTGGCTCTAGTAATTGTCTAGTAAATGATTTTTGCTTATTTGTGCCTTTATGTCACAAAATGCAATTTGCTTCTTACTATATGGTTTTACTTATATAGTTAAGCACACTAATCAAAGTAGACAGAATGTAGATGTAAGGACTGGGCAGAGCAGGAAATCGGGAGATGTCTAATGGGTATAATGTCTCAGTTACACAGATGAGGTTCTAGAGGCCTGCTGGACAGCACTGTCCCCATGGGCAGCAATACTGTATTGTACACTGTTAAGAAGGTAGATTTCATGGTAAATGTTTTTTTCACAATAACAAAATCATATGTAAAAAAAGCATGAAATTTTACATGGAAGGAAATCAAATTAAAACATTCACTTATAGTTTATGTGTTATACATATTTTATATGTGACTGTGGTATACATTTTTAATTTCTCTATATAAATCATCAAGCTTTCTTAAAAATCTAAACTTCTAAAAACAAATGCAATTTTTCCTAAGCATCTGTATGTCTTCAAACTTACCATAAATAAACCACATAAAATAATATTAAAGAAACTAGGATTTTTGTTGTTATGCTTACTGGCAGACTAGTGGTTAACAGTTACTGGCTGCCAATTTTTCCTGTTTTTTTTCTTTTTCTTAAATTACTTGCCAAATTCATCACAGTTTTACTAAGTAACAAAAACTTACACTTGTGACAGTGCCAAGTATTAAGGATCAGAATAGGTTATGGTTTCTGCTGATACACAGGGATCAGAATTTCCTGCCTTCTAAGACTCGATACATTGTGGAAGAGAGGGCAGCAAGAATATGAGCCACTGAGGGGGAAGGTGTATTCCATGGCACTGGACCCCTCCCTGAGACTGAGTGGTGCACTCATGACCCCACTCTGAACACCTACTAACTCCACTGAGGAAGGCCCTCACTGGAATAGGGGCAGAGGAGCGTAAGAGTATAACCAAATGGGGATATTACCAATATGCAGTGTGTTTATACAATAAAGTTCTCACTAATAAAAGAAAAAAACCCCAGAATTTTCTAAAGATGGAAGGGGTGCATTACTTCAAGGCTAAAACTGGTAGTATGGGAACCGTCTTTCTTTCAGACACCTAGCATGGGGTGGGGGCGGGCTATTATTCTAATTGTTTTTTTCCAAGGTAGGGCCTCACTCTAGCCTAGGCTGACCTGAAATTTAGTCTCACAATGGCCTTGAACTCAGGGTGATCCTCCTACTTCTGCCTTCCCCAAGTGTTGGGATTAAAGGCATGAGCCACACCTGGCTTTTGCCCAGCTTTTTAATGTTTTAAATAAGCTCATTGGTAAAGAATAAACATCAACAGTGTGGAAGTTGAGAAACCTAATACCTTTTCACATGGATTCCCAAGTTGTTGAAGGGTGGAAGCTAAAATCAAAAGGATGAGTGGATTATAATACCATTTATCTGCTTTTGTGTGTGTGCACGTGAAGGTCACAGGGCAAATTTCAGATTGGTCTTTGTCTCTCTACCTCATTTGAGGCAAGGTTCCTTGCTCTGCACTCCTGGCAAGCTTCCAGAAACCCTCCTGTCTCTGCCTTTCATCTTGTGTGGGTGTCAGCATACTGGGATTACAGAGGGCCACCATGGCTTCTAACTTTTTATGTGGGATGTGGGGATTGAACTAGGATACTAAGTGAGGACTTTATTCAGTCAGCCATTGCCCCAGGTGCCTTTTCTTTATCTCCTTTAAGAAAAATCTCCTCATAGGGTTTGCATATGGTCAGATTTCAAATGGAATATGCAGAAGTAGGTGAAAGCAAATATGAATCCTTGTGCTTTTTCCTGGTTGATGCACGTCCCAGAGCATCTACTCTTATCCAGGATCTTCAAGTGACTCTCACAGCAGAGCTCCAAACTCCAAGTTAGTCTCCACAGCCAGTGTGCATTTTCGTCATACATTATGAAATTATTTTTGGAAAAACCTGAGAGGTATCTGACTTTATTTATATTTAGTTTTAGTGATGGCAATCACTAAAAGTTTCCTCAGACTGACTGAGGTTGCTGTAGCAATCCACGATGGCTCAGAGGACAGGGCTTTTCTGGAACACAAATTAATTCTTCAATGTTTTCTTAATGTGCAAGCATGACATACAACTACTAGAGAGGAAATGCTGACTAGACTGTAATGCAATCAGGATTTAAATTCAGGTGTGTGTACATTATTGTAATGCTCCTCTTAAGTATAACGCAATACCTTTAGGGAGTAACGCAGCCATCAAGACCTGGACTGTACAATGAGACATGGGGTTCATATTATGGTTCTATGTGATAGCACTGACTTAGGTCATTTTTATTTAGATCCTCAAAAGGAAAACTTGTGGATTTTCAAGGGCAATGAAATTTTCAGGGACTGAAAATATTAAGTCTACACTCAATACTTCCTATGTTTTGAACTAAGTAAACACAGACCTCAAGCTTCATTTAGAGAAAGCACTTTATACACCTAAAATCAGATAGAGGGATCAACCAATCCTTGATAAACTAGTTACAGGAAAAGCATACCTTCCCCCGACACACATTATATATTAACATGAGAAGTTGATATATATATGAGAAATTGTTTGGGAGACTTCATTTTGCTAAGAGACTTAAGTCTCAGGTGGCCTCTGGGCTTCTTTTGGTCAGTCTTTAACAAATGGTGGGATGCCATCAACTAGAAATAAATGAAAGCCCTCACATCTCTGGTGATGGACTAAATTCCATTACTGTCATGGGTTGTGGGCCAGAAGGCTTCCTACAGCAATGTATTTGAGATTTATAAAGGTAATGCCAACTAGTTTTTACCATGAACCTATGAAATATTTCCTTTAAATAACAAATGTCAACTCTTCCTAAAGCACATAATCAAAATGAAACCCTTTGTTTTGAAAGGGGTTTAAAACATTTTTTGGATAAGTTTTGCTTGTAAACTGAGCTACTTTGCGTGCATAAACTGGAAAGTACAGGTATGAACACCACCTCCAAGCACCCTTAGTGAATGTCCCCTGTGGACAAGAGTCTAGTAAAGGCTAAAGGAAGCAGAAAGGAAAAAAAAACAACAATTCAGAAGGGACCTATGGGAGGGTGGACTTCTATATGCAGGTTACTCTCTGGCTTTTGTGAGGGTTGAGACACATGTGAACTCCTTATCAGAAATAAGGAAGGTAGGGCAATGCAGCTCTGAAATCCTAGAACTTGGGAGGTGAAAGCAGGAAGATCTTTGGCTATATGTATCAAAAATCCAAAAACCAACAAATGAGCTTCTTTGACCCCATACTTAGATGGACATTTTACATGCAGCCCATTTCTAAATAGGAATGGAGCCAAACTAGGCTTTTAGTTCCAATGCTCAATAGTTAGAGACCAGGAAATCAATCAGAAACTAGGCTGAAAACTGAGGTTGTAAATGTTAACTACATGTGCACTGAGTAAATGTGCTATGGGCCCAACAAACTAATATGCAGCTAAAAAAATAAACTCAGGCCTTGGTTTTGCCAAAACTTGTACTTTATTTGTATTGATTCTTTTTGTCACTATTTATACATTTTTTTTTTTGAGGTAGGGTCTCACTCTAGCCCAGATTGACCTGAAACACTCTGTAGTCCCAGGCTGGCCTTGAACTCACAGCAATCTTCCTCTGCCTCCTAAGAACTGGTATTAAAGGCATGTACCACCACACTTTGTTTGTTTTTGGAGGCAGGGTTTCACTCTAGTCCAGGCTGACCTGGAATTCACTATGTAGTCTTAGGGTAGCCTCAAACTCTTGGTGATCCTCCTACCTCTGCCTCCCAAATGCTGGGATTAAAGGCTTGTGCCACCATACCCGGCTATATATATAAATTTTTTTTTTTTTTTTTTTTTTTGTTTGCCGAGGTAGGGTCTCACTGTATCCCAGGCTGATCTGGAATTCACTCTGTAGTCTCAGGGTGGCCTCGAACTCACAGCAATCTTCCTACCTCTGTCTCCCGGGTACTGGAATTAAAGGCGTGCGCCACCATGCCCGGCCTATATGTAAATTTTTTAAAGAAAGCCTGAGCCACTGTTCAAGTCCTCATATGATAATCATCTCTAATTTGTAGAATCCTTTCCCCTTGTTACTTTGCCTTTGTAATAGTCTGTAGAAAATAAGGACCTTGGTGGGGGGAAATCAGTCAAGAGTCTTTATGAGCAGTGCCTAGCCCAATAGTAAGAGGCAGGTGAGAACAGTTGGAGGGCAAATATAATATGACTTTCTGAATCAGTATAGAGTTCTGTGCATGCCTAAATGGTGACAACTGACCCTCAATAATAAGTACTGTGTAGGTGCAGTCCACAGGTTGGGATGTGTGGCAGGGGAAGTGATGTGAGTCATGGACTAAAACACCTAGATAACGGCTTTCCTCAGAATAGCCTAGCCTACATTTTAAAATATAAAGATCTAGGTTTTTGTATTATCTTTAACTTACAACCAAGTCACTAATATGTCAGTATTTTTAGTTTAGAATGAAAGCAACTGCTGATGGTAATGTAGAGAAGACAGCTAAACTGCACCAGTATATTTAAGACTTGTAAGTTAAACTGAGTTATCTTAGCTTATAAAAATACATGTCAACATATTAATACTCAACAAAGACCCATGATAAAGGATATTTAAAAATACATTTCTCTTGGATCAGCACCGAAAATATCCTTAGTTTCTGTATTACCCGTGTCAAATTTTTAAGTATAGGTAAGTTAAAATTACTTCTGATAAAAAAATCACAAGCTCCAAAGAAATCATTACAGATGTGTCGAAACAACTCTCAAAGGTTTGACATCAAGATCAGGCAAGAATATGATGAGTACTAACTGAATTTTTGTAGTGTGACATTTGATGCTGACTCTGTATTATGGGAGTATTTTACATCTCACAGGAAGGAGGCACTGATACTGATAAACTTAAGATGATGACCAGAACCATTAAGACGGAGGTGAAGAATTCGTACAGCCTTCCACAATTTCAAAGAGGTAGTGATGGATACTTGTCCTTCTGGCGATGTCAAATGCTGTTTCTTCCGAGTTGTTCTTCAGCCCTGGTTTGATGTAGCGGTTCATGAGGAGTAGTTCCAGGGTGTCTTTGCTGTCTCTATTTCCAGCAGCAAGATGCAAGGGGGTCAAGAGGCCTTTTGTTTGGGCATTGATATCTGCATCATGCTGAAGTAAGAAAGAGGCCACTCTGGTGTTATTCCACTTACAAGCACTGTGCAGGGGTGTCCAGCCATCCACAGTCACAGCATGAACATCTGCCCCTTGTGCGATCAGCTCACGGACGACATCTAAGTGTCCACTGTAGGCTGCTCGATGAAGAGGGGTATACTCATCTTCATCCCTAGTGTTCACGTGAGTGGCCTTCTCAGAAAGTAGCCTCCGTACTGTCATAAGCTGAGGACAAAGAGAGAGCTATAAAAACTACAACTCAAAGTAAAACAACAAAGATAATTAAACTTGCCCAGCTTTAATTAAATAAATCTTATTAATAAGACTTTAAAATCAATATGATTTAAGATTTTGGTTTTGAAGGAGGCAACTGATTTAATCATGAGTAAGTTAACATCAGCTAGTCAGCTGACTCTAAGGATATGATTCTTTGGCTATCAAACCATACATTTATCATTTATTCTGACTTAAGGACTTATTGCCCAATGCCTTGGCTCCAGACAAACAATATAGGCTACTTAATATTTTATACTTCATCTATAAAGGGAACATAATTGATCTCCTTTTCTTTTAAAATAATTTTTATTTATTTGTGTGTGTGCATGCCAGTCTCTTGCCACTGTAAATGGATGCCTGCCCAGCTTTACGTGGGTGGTTGGCAAACTGAACTAAGGCTAGCACCTTTCAACAGCTAAGCTGAGTCCCAATTTTTCTTTTCTTTTTCTAAAGGTGAATATGTACGTGTGCATGTTCGGGTATGCTTATGTGTGTGTTTGTGCAGGCCAGAAGACAACCTCAGATGTCACCATCAGCAATGTCATCCACCTTCTTTTGAGACAGAATCTCTCTTTGGCCTGGGGGGGCTTATAGTCATCAATTTGACTATACTAGTTGGCCAGTGAGGCCCAAGGATCCCCTTGTCTCCATCTTCCAAGCACTGGAATAACAGGAATGTGCCACCATGACTACTAGGGACTAAATCAGTTGTGATGCTTGTGAAGCAAACACTTTATCAACTGAGCTGCATTCCCAATTAATTTTTCTATAAAATCGTATCAATATACAGTACATAAAACTTTAAAAATAAAACCTTTAAATGATCAGCAGATCTAAGGACTAAAGAGCTCATTTTCTTCTAATAAAGCATAGAATCATGGCAGCAGGCAGTTAAGTATTGGTCTGTTCTATAGATTTCTGGTGGGCTCCAGTATGCTCTGGAATTAAAAAGCTATTAGCTTTTTTCATTTTTATCTTACAATCAGACATGGGAGAACTAAGTTCAAAGTGGGAATAATTAATTTTTGGTGTTTTTTTTTGGACAATTCTGGACAAATTATTGTAGGGAGTGTTTGGGGATTAAGTAAAAACAATGCACTAAGTCATTTGGTATAGTTGTTATTAATAAATGTTAATTTCCGTCCTACCTGTGATAGGTATTTATCCTAATGACTTAAAAGATTAAGGGCTGGGGAGATGGTTGACTAGATAAAACACTTCCTGCTCTAGCCTGAGTACCCAATTTAAATATATACACAAATGCATAAACAAAAAATAATAGAGTTAAAAAAAAAGACAATTTCTTTCAAACATCTTAACCTCTCCCCCATAACACCTAAAGCTGTAGGTTGTAATTTAATATGCATTTTCCTGAATATTGCCTCAGTGATTCTCAAAGTGCTCTATAAAAGTTACAGATATTATGATGACCACTTTTACAGATAAGAAACTAGAGGGTCAGGCATGGTAGAATTTGCCCAACTGGCTAACCAGAGGTTCAAGAGCAAGACTTTGGGTTCCAGACCAACCCCCCAAATGAAATTCTATTATGCAACAGTTTCCTTGTTTGTTTTTACCCGATTTTTTTCAGCAGCCCAAAGAAGCAATTTGCTTGGATCCTTTTCCATTTTCTTTTCTTGCAATTGATACCACTCTTCAGCATTTACATCTGGCTCCTCATCTTCATCAGAACTGCCTACCCAGAGACTCTGAGTGCCAGTGGGAATAAGGTGTCCGTGTGTTTCCAACAATTCCAGCTGGTTAAAGTGTTCAGAAAAGTCCAAGAAATTCTCTGGGTCTGGTTTTCCATCATCATGTTCTTTCTCTTTTTCCATTTTTACTACTACTCTAAATAAAAAGCATTTCAAATGCTAGGGTATAATTTTTCCAGAGATGAATTATGCCTGCATTATTTTACTCATTCAAATCTGAAAAGAGAAACACAAAATTTATTAGCATCAACAGCAACAACATAGACAACAATCTTGTAAACATACACAAATAAACTCTTGAATTCTTTGCTAGTTTCCTCATGAAACCCATTAAACATACTAAGCAGCGGAACTGAGAGATTTCAGCTATCTATTCTTTTTCAGGCATAACACTTTTTGTTTGTATGTTTGCTTTGGTTTCTTGAGGTAGGGTCTAGCCCAGGATGACCTGGAATTCACTCTGCAGTCTAAAGGTGTGCACCATTACACCTGGTCAACACTTGTTTCTTTTCTGATTTTTTTTTCAACTAAGTCAATGGCTATATTATTTTGAATGATAGGTATGATAGTATTAAAGAATGATGAATGCTTGAAAAATTTTAATTACAACTAATGTAGCATATTTAAGATTTTTATAAATTAGAAATAAAGATAATATAAAATATTGATATACATTTCTAGTTCCCAAAATGCCAAAGGATTGTTTTGTTTGTTTTTGAGAAAAGGTCTCAAGAATCCTAGGCTGTTCTTGAACTCTCAATGAAACCTCAAACTCCTGATCCTCCTTCTACCACCTCCTAAGTGCTGGGATTACAGGCATGTACCACTGTGACCAGTTTATGTTCTTTAGGGATAGAGCCCAGGGCCTAGTAAATGCTAGGGAAGTAAATCTACCAACGCTGCCAGTCCTTCAAAAGATTCTTTACTGTTTTTTAAAAATATTTGTTTATTTGAGACCGAGAGACCATCAGAATTGCTTTGTAAGTTTTTTTGTAGACTCAAATTTTTCTTTTAATCTCTAACTAGTTTCTGCAAAGTAAGCATGTATTAATTCATTAAATACTTCACAGGTGCCAATTAGTAAGGTTCAGTTATAATTAAAACAAATAAAGCAACATTCTAGTACAGATCTTAGTCATCTCTCCAACAAGGTAAGCCTTTTATGAAAGCTTCCATCACATTAATTCTAGACTTCACCTTCCGGATACAGTAAATTACATGTAAATTTTTCTTGGTTTATTCAATTTCGAAAGTCAAACTGAGACGCATCTCCTTGATTCAGGGTTTAAAATAAATCCTGACACTATGCCACCGGGAAGAAACTGGGTTTGCTTCCTAACTCAAAAAGCACGTTCCACTTTGAGATACATCGGAACTGTCAACTCATTAAACTTGGTGTCAAACTGGGGCGGTGCGCCTCATTTCAGAGCAATGATCTGAGGTGCCGAGAGACTCAAACAATTCATAGTTCAAGACCCTTGCAAGGTCCCGACAGGCCAGATCTGCTAGCTCGAAGCAGCGCACTATTTTTGTATGCTCAGCACAGTGCTGAACCCAGGGGTCCCGGCACGATCAGGGGAAGCAAGAAGCAGGGTCTGGGATGCGGCGGACGAGGAGAGGGCGACGAGGCCGGCCCGTCCTCACCCGCGCGGGCTCGACCCTCTCGGGTCCTGGAGTGGCGCCCGAAGCCGCCAAACAGCCCGCGGCGAGCAAACCGCCACGGAGGACCTGGGCCAAGACGCGGCCGGGACCTACGAGGGGCCGCTGGCCGCCCCAGGGGCTCTAGATCAGCTCCCGGCCCCGAGAAAGCGTGGGAACCGGCCGCGACACGCTACTCACCTGAACCGAGAGTCTCCTCCGCGCACTCCGCTTCCGGGTTCGCCTCTCCGCTGCCAGGATTGGCTCCTCCGCGGGCGCTGCGAGTTTCCCGGCCCGCGAGGCGTTGGGTCATCCACGCGATCTCGCGAGAAGCGCGAGGGCCGTCCTCTCGCGCCTAATTCAGGTGTCTGGCTGTGCGGTGTCTTCCCGTTTCTCGCCAATGCTGCCGTCTCTTCCTGGATGAAGACGGCGTCGGGTCGCGTTGGTGGGCTCTGAGGAGTCCAGCTGTGGGTAATTTAGGAGTCGTTCTCGTCTCCTAGTGTGTCTCTTCCGGGGCGGTCCGGGAAGAGCGTGCGTGCCGGGTCGGCCGCGGAGGGGCTGCAGGCCGTGCGTTCCCACTCGGAGTCCCGGGCCAGCGCGCGGAGCGTCCCGGGCAAGCGCGAGCTCCGCCTGCCCGCCTTGTCTCACCGTGGCAGCGACGCTTTGCCAAAGCCGACCACTTTCTGCTACCTCTGAGCGGTGCAGCTCTGCAGACCACGTGTTTGTTTGTTTATTTGTTAATTTGGGACCCTTCTCTTCCAAAACATGCCCATTTCTTTTTAATAACTTCACGTTTGGCAGAAATAATGAGGTTGCTGGTTTGCCCCAGACAATCCTGTGTGTACAACATCAGATTTCTGCATATCTACATTTGTAGGTTGAACTTGAATAAACCCCATGTATTCAGTATACATTAATATTAATCATAATAGTGAAATTAGAGCTGCACTCAGAGATGTGATATTCTGTTATTTGTTTTTAGAATTCGGAATCGAGTGAATTTGCTGATACTTGAATACAGGACCCAAGGGTATTTGGAGAGGGCCTCGTCCAGAGAAGCTTTACAGACTGTAAAAAATGAGTCCTGCAGATCCACAGTAAGCCTGTCACTTTTTAGTGACCTTATATGACCACCTTAAAGCTTACTTCATAGCTTAACAAAAATACAAAAGTTGCCTGTGATCAGCAATGTTCACATCAGAAAGAATATTTGGAGTGTTTGAAATTCCACACCACCATATGCTTATTAACTAAAAGATAATATGGAGTTATAGACTATTGAGCTTGGAGTAATCTGTTACTTTGCTATCTTACGGAAGCTTACGTTCTTATGTTTTGTCGTAAAAATGTTGAGCCTGTCTGCAAATATCCTTGAATTTTCATGATGCAATCTTTCTAATTGTTGCAATCCTTTTAAAACATTAGTGTTTTTAAAAGACATTTCATTTGTTTATTTGAGAGCAAGAGATAGAGAAAGGCATATAGAAAGAGATTGTGCACACTAGGGCTTATAGCAAAGGAACTACAGATACATGCGCCACCCTATACATTTATTTGACTTTATGTGGGTACTGGGGGAATTGAACTGGATCCTTAGTCTTTGTAGGCTAGTGCCTTAACCACTGTGCAGTCTCTCCAGCACAGTTGTTAAGTATTGGAAAAACTGAAAATTAATTTTTTATTTTTGAGGTAGGGTCTTGCTCTAGCCCAGGTTGACCTGGAATTTGCTATATAGTCTCAGGTAGCTTTGAAGTGATATTCCTACCTTGTCCTCCCAAGTGCAGGGATTAAATCGTGTACTGTAAACCCAGCAGAAAATTAATTTGATTGAAGTGGAACTAAAAGGACTATAGAAGTTAGGGGGGAGAATCCTTAAACATGAAGAATTTTACCCTGGTTTCAAGTTTGTGGTCAAAACTAGCTGTGTAATGTTGGACTGGTCAGCCACTTACTAACCTTCCTGATTTTCTTGATTTCTGTAACAGGAGTAATAATGCCCTTTTCAGGTTAATTTTGAGGTCTAAATAAGATAACTCATGTAAAAGTACATTCCTGTGGAAGGATAAAGCATGTGCTGTAAGCAAGAAGTTTGTACCTAGTAGTTAGGACTTAGTATATATCATTGGTGACGTTTCTGAAGAGCAGTCCCAGTGCATATGTCTTTTATTTTATTTTATTTATTTATTTATTTGAGAGTGACAGAGAGAGAGAGGGAGAGGGAGAGGGAGAGGGAGGGAGGGAGAGAGGGGGAGAGAGAGAGGGAGGAAGGGGCAGGTAGAGAATGGGCATGCCAGGGCCTCCAGCCATTGCAGACTAACTCCAGACACATGTTCCCCCTTGTGCATCTGGCTAATGTGGGTTCTGGGGAGTCGAGCTTTGAACCGGGTTCCTTAGGCTTCACAGGCAAGCGCTTAACCGCTAAGCCATCTCTCCGGGCCCCATATGCCTTTTTATGTAAACATTTCGGTTGTGGTTTCTATACAAAATATTCTGTTTATTTATTTATTTTTTGAGGTAGAGTTTCACTCTAGTCCAGGCTGACCTGGAATTCACTATGTTGTCTCAGGGTAGCCTCGAACTTACAGTAATCTTCCTACCTCTGCCTCCTGAGTGCTGGAATTAAAGGTGTGTACCACCAAGCCCGGCAAAATAATTCTTATTGTATTATATTTTTTAGACAGGGAAAGAATGGGCGTACCAGGGCCTCTAGCCACTGCAGGTGAACTCAGATGCATGCACTAGCATGTTTATCTGGCTTATGTGGGATCTGGAGAATTGAACCTGAGTCCTTGTTTTGGCGGCAAGCACCTTTAACAACTTAGCCTTATCTCTAGTCCCAAAATATTCTTTTTAAGTTCATTATGGTTTAGTGAGACTAGCCTGGGTTTTTATTGTCTTCTGTTCTATTAATGCTACTTGTGTATAAATCATTAAACTTCTCTGTGTTTGACCTTTTTAATGTTTCAGAGGCCCATCTCTTTTTCCGGTGGGAGTTTGGATCACAGAGACAAAAGTATTGCAGAGAACTTAAAAGTCACAAGTTTCTGAGAGTGTTACTATTACAATGTTGTACCTTTACCACACTTGAAACAATTATGTTGTTGCTTGACCAAATCCTTTAATTAAAAACAAACTTTAGGGCTGGAGAGATGGCTTAGCGGTTAAGCGCTTGCTTGTGAAGCCTAAGGACCCCGGTTCGAGGCTCAGTTCCCCAGGTCCCACGTTAGACAGATGCACAAGGGGGCGCATGCGTCTGGAGTTCATTTGCAGAGGCTGGAAGCCCTGGCACGCCCATTCTCTCTCTACCTGTCTTTCTCTCTGTGTCTGTCGCTCTCAAATAAATAAATTAAAAAAAAAAAAAAAAAAACAAAAACAAAACAAACTTTAGAGAGAGGAGTCAAGCAAGTATTTTCAGGGGTTTGAACATAAGTTATTTTATATTATATATCAAATTTACTTTTATACTGTTTAAATACATACTGTTTAAAATTAACTTTCCTGGAAAAGTGCAAAATCATGATACATGAAGTTTGGAGACAGGAACCAGCACCTTTTGGGTTCCTGTGGTGAGACGGACATGGAAAACAGACTTTTAAATCTGGGTTACCTAAGTGTATATAAAACAAGGTTATACATTTTGTGAGCAATTATAGAACATTTCAGATTATTATTGCACATTTGTTCTGAACTGAATTAGTGGTTAAAGATCCATTGAAGATCCAACTTTCAAACTAATTTAGGGCTAGAAAAATGATTTTATCATTTTATTGTTATTTATCTCATGTTTAGGTCTCAGTTTGCAAGAATGTCCTTTTAATGAATTATGTTGAAAAGTTTTTCTTTCTGAATACAGCGACGATGAAAACACATTTAAAATTTTAGTTGCAACCGATATTCATCTTGGATTTATGGAGAAAGATGCAGTCAGAGGAAATGATACATTTGTTACGCTGGATGAAATTTTAAGACTTGCCCAGGAAAATGAAGTGAGTGTGGCCTACATTTGTGCAAGTTCTACTGTATTTCTCTAACCAACAGGCTAATTCCCCTTTAGTTAGACTTATGGCAATAAGCTCATGTGCTCACATTTCCTGATTAATATCAATGCACTAACATTCCAGAGCACCTTCTTTTTATATTTTTGTGTGTGGTGTGTAATGGCACACTGTGGAGACCAGAAGACAACTGGTTGTTGGTCCTTCCTGTTCACTTTGAGGCAGGGTCTTTTTGTTGCTCCCCACTGCCTATGTCAGGCCAGCTTCTGTGATCCTGGGGATTCTTGTGTCTCTGCCTTCCATTTTGCTATGATTACAGAGGCCTGCATCTGGCTTTATGTGGGTTCTGGAGACCCAAACTCAGGTTCTGTCACCCTTGCATAACAAGTACTTTTATCCACTGAGCCATTTCTTCATCCTCCGAGCATATTTTGTCTACTTTGTGTTAATTCACGTAAGTGCTACTTTGGCAAATAGTTTTCAGACTTATAAATACTTATGATGTATTTAATGAGTTCATAGTTTGTGGTAATTTCTATGTGACATGAAAAGATTTGCTATCACAGTTTCCAAAGAACACAACAAAGTTTTATTCTGTTCACAACGGTGGTGGTGTTAAGGATGGGAAAGAGGAAGTGGATGTGAGATGTTGCGAAGAGATTTGCCTATGAGGAAAAGGAATGAGGATGACTGAAGTGATTGAAGTGGGAGAATGATGATGGCTATAGTAGAAGTACATAGCTGAAGAAGAATTAGGCAGGCATGCAGGCCAGGGGTTCTGATATGTGCTAGTGCAGAGCCCGAGGCTACAGTAGGGAAAGGCCCCAGCAGGCAGGTGATTGGAAGGCCAGGAGAGAGCTGGACAGTGAACAAATGTTGGTGACTTCGAAATGTACATCTCTGGTTTCTACACAGTTGTCTTGTAAGGCCTCCAGTTCTTCCTCCTGAATCTGCATTGAGCCTCCTCACTGTGCCTGCACTGCAGTAGCTCCCAATAGGTCTTTATTTTTATTTTAAAATTTTTCTTTATTTATTTGAGAGAGAGAGAAATAGGTGTGCGTGGGGGGGATGGGCACAGTAGTGCCTCCAGGCACTGCAGATGAATTCCAGATGCGTGTGCCCTCTTGTGCATATGGCTTATGTGGGTCCTGAGGAATTGAACCTGGGTCCTTTGGCTTTGTGGGTAAGTGCCTTAACCACTAAGCCATTTCTCCAGCCCTCAATAGGTCTTTATACTTTCTCTCCTTTCCTCCTGCATATGCTCAGCATTGCAGCTAAACTCCTCATATCATAAATCCAAGCCTGCCATTGCATTTAGACTTTTCTAAATGGACTTCCATTAAATCTAGGCTTGAGTTCTACCACAAGGCTAACTGATCTGGCTCCTCTTGAGAGTCTTGATCTTTTGCAATCCTGCAGTGCTGCTTGATTCATAGTGTTCTGCCTGGCTAAGTCTGATCTTTTCCTTGGGATTAGATTTAAGTTTTGTACTGTTAGCTACAATACGACAGAAATGAGTCAAGCCCTTTTTAGGGTTTCTTGGTCACAAATCAGTTCTAAAAATGTTAAAAAGACACTGTCAATTTTTTTTTTTTCTTCTTTATTTGGTTTTTCAAGGTAGGGTCTTGCTCTTATCTAGCCCAGCCTGACCTGGAATTCACTGTGTAGTCTCAGGTGGGCTTTGAACTCACAGTGATCCTCCTACCTCTGCCTCCTGAGTGCTGGGATTTAAAAAGATAATTTTAAAATTGTAGTACTGTACATCTAACAAAATTTACTCTCTTAAAGTATACATTTTAGTAGTAACAAGTACTTTCATTTTGCTGTGCAACCAGTCTTCAACACCGCAAGTGATACCTGTTAATGGACAATGTCTCAGTTCCCTGATATATTTTCATGTATTTGCACCATGCTTTGGATTATGACAGTTTTTTCATTTCTTCAAATCATGTTCTTTTGGGGGTGGCATGTGTGTATGTGTTCACATGTGTGTGCTGCTGGGTGTACATATGTGTGCCTGTGGAGACTAGAGGTGAACGTCAGGTGCTTTTCTCAATTGCTCACCTTAGTTTTTGAGACTGGCTCTTTCACTGAACCTAGACTAGCTAGCCTGTGAAACCCAGGGATGCTACTGTCTCAGCCTCCCCAGTCCTAAGATTACAGGTGTGCCCCAGGGCTTCCTACAAGGGTGCGTGGGATTTGAACTCAGGTCCTCATGCTTGCATGTCCCTTTAAATTATGTTCACTCTTAAATTTCATTTCTTTACTGTAAGTCCACTAACTACTGTAGCCGTAAATTTGTGCTCTAGTTTCTTTTGACTTATCAAGAATTTTTTCCCTCCCTTCTCTGCTTTGCCCAGGCTGTTCTCAAAAGTAGTAGGCTCAAGTGCTGTGAAATCTTTCTTCAGTCTCTTTCATCTATAGTTATAATTTTTTTTTATTTGTAAAACCTCTAGTTCTAATGTCATTTTCTGTTTATTAGGTAGATTTTATTTTGTTAGGTGGTGATCTTTTCCATGAAAATAAGCCTTCAAGAAAAACACTGCACACCTGCCTGGAGTTACTGAGAAAATACTGCATGGGAGACCGACCTGTACAGTTTGAAATCATCAGCGACCAGTCAGTCAACTTTGGTTTTAGTAAGTAAGTATGGTGTTTGAGTGAATGCTCACCTGGATGTTTTTTTGTAGAATACATATAGACACATTGACAATTTGCTGCATTTTGTTTTCATAGTAAATGTAGTTCTTAGAATTTTCTATATATTCTTTTTATTTTTATTTATTTATTTATGAGAGCAACAGACACAGAGAGAAAGACAGATAGAGGGAGAGAGAGAGAATGGGCGCGTCAGGGCTTCCAGCCTCTGCAAACGAACTCCAGACGCGTGCGCCCCCTTGTGCATCTGGCTAACGTGGGACCTGGGGAACCGAGCCTCAAGCCGGGGTCCTTAGGCTTCACAGGCAAGTGCTTAACCGCTAAGCCATCTCTCCAGCCCTTTCTATATATTCTTGCATTTGTATTTCTCTAATATTCTGACTTACTCTCTTCATAGATCTTTTATCTTTGATATCTTATGTTCATTACCTTTACCTGTTTTATTTTCTTTGCCAAAGTTATTTATATATGCTAAGCTTTGTGTTGACAGAAACATTTCATTTTGATTTAGTCAAATATGTATTCTTTTTCTTTAAGATAATCACTTTTGGGTAGTGTTATGATATTCTTGTATAACCTTATATGGTAAACATGGTCTTTTTTTACAATTTATTTTTGTTTATTTATTTGACAGAGGGAGAGAGGGAGGGAGGGAGGGAGAGAGAGAGAGAGAGAGAGAGAGAGAGAGAGAGAGAATGAACGGGTGTGCCAGGACCTCCAGCTACTACAAACAAACTCCAGATGCATATGCCACCTTGTACATCTGGCTAACGTGGGTCCTGGGGAAATCAAACCTGGTTCCTTTGGCTTTGCAGGCAAATGCCTTAGCTGCTAATCCATCCCTCCAGCCCAAACATGGTCTTTTTTACGGTGGGGGATTAGGGGGTGGTGTTGGGGATGACTGGGGCCCTTGCTCGTACTAAGCAAGTATTCTGCCCTTGAACTGTAACATGAGCCTCTGCCTTTTTTCTTTTTTTCTTAAATGTTGTAATTATATCACATTGCATTTAACTAACATGTCTCCTTTTCTTCTTCAGTATCAGCTTTCTTCTAGATGTGTGTAGAATGTCTCTCCAATTTTGGCCTTTTCCCCCTTGTTTTCTCTAGGTGGGGATATGGGTTTTGGGGAAAGAATGAGAATATCTATCACAGGTGAAGGGCTGTTCTTACAGCCTTATGTCAGGTTTCATATGACACCATGATTTTCCTTGGTAAGGGTGATGTTGATCCTTTGATTCAGGTGTCTGCCAGGTCTCTCAGTGCAAAGTTATGTTTCTTTTATGCTGTTTGTTAGAGGTGAGTCTTAAGTCCAGCTCACACTCAAAAGGAAAGAAATTGAATTCCTTCCCATTTCCAGAGAGAAGAATATCAAAGAATTCATGGACATATGTTGAACTACCTTTACCACTGTGTTACATCCCCAGACTTTTGTATTTTTCACAGGCTCTTGCTAAATTACTCAAGTTGGCCTCAAATTTGTGCCGTTCCTGTCTCATCATCCTGAGTGCTTGGTGTCACAGATATGCACTACTATGCTTGCTTAGTTCTTTCTCATGTACTTCTGGTAGTTTTTCCACTAGGCATATGTGATTGTAAAGTTTTATTTTTTTATTGCTGTTGAGGAGTCTATTAGTTTAATTTCTGAGAAGACAAGACAGTGAAGTATTGTGGTTAAAAGCATGATCCCTTAGGTGTGGTAGTGTACGCTTATAATCCCAGTCAGCATCTTAGAGGCAGAGGCAGGAACCACGAGTGCAAGGCTAGCTTGGGCAATGTACTGAGACCCTGTCTCACCACACCTCCTCTCTCAGGGGGAAAAAAAAAGCGCACAAATTCTGGATGGTCTCACTTCAATCCTTGGTTCTGTCAATACCACCAGACTGAGTTATTCACTTAATCAGTTCCATCTTTGCAAAAATGAACAGGATCATGCTACTGAGTTATTCACTTAATCAGTTCCATCTTTGCAAAAATGAACAGGATCATGCTACTTACACAGAGTTGTGAAAATTGAGTTAGTGCTTAGAATAGTTAATTGACATGAAGAAAACATTCAGGTAACTGGTAAGGTTTCCTCATTTTCTTTCTTTCTTTTCTTTTTTGGAGGTAGGGCTTTGCTCTAGTCCAGGATGATCTGGAATTCACTATGTAGCCTCTAAGTCACGGCAGTCCTCCTATCTGCCTCCCATGTGTTGTGATTAAAGGCATGCACCATCATGCAGGGCTGTTTTCTCATTTTCATTGGCATTAGCATAGTACAAGAGGATCTGTCCCATCTATAATATACAAAATGATCAAATATACATGTCTATAACAAAAAAGGACTGGAGAGATGGCCCAGTGGTTAAGTGGACTACCTGCAAAAGCACACTTAGATCACTCAATTTCCAGAATCCACATAAACATTTGGTCATGGCCACATGTTACTAACCTCAGTTTAGTGGGGAGCACAGACTACTGGAGAACTGCTGGGGCTTGTGAATGGCAAGCTCCATAATCAATATGAGAGTCTCAAGGAAAAACAGGCAGGTGAATGATGGAGGGGGATACCCATTGTTCTCTGGTTGCTACAGGAGAGTACACACATGGTACCACATCACAGACGTGCATACACCGTATACCATACATACTACACACAACCAAAATTAAAAGTATGCTGAGATATTTTTTTTCCTGTCACACTGGCTTAGGTCAGTGGTTCTCAGTGTCAAGGGCATGTTGTTACCTAGGAACCTTATGAATTGCTCATGCCAGTTTCCATGCCAATGGACATACTGGTATGTCTCAAAAGATCCCCAGGTAATTAGACATGCAGCCAGAGTTGAGAACCACCAGCATAGATTTAAGAGCTTGTTTGGCTGCTGCTAGGGGAAGCACTCTGGCGCGATGTTGCAGTATTACGTACACTTTAACAAACAACCTCTGTGCTAGGAGAGTGGCAGTAATAGCAGTCACCAATGTAAACACCTTTGGGCCCAGCAGTTTCTTCCTAGGTGGTGTTTACATATGTTCTCTCCCAGGGCAACTTCCACACCATATCACTCACTACAGCATTACTTGACCAGAAAGAGTCTACATGATAGGGAAATGCTTAAACACACGTCAGTAAGCCCATACCACACCCCAGTCCTGTACAGCCAATAAGGGGCAGAGAGAAGCTCTGTACACAAGACTACTGTGGAGAGATTTCCAAATGGTTAGGTGACAAAAGCAGAGTGCAGAAATCTATACTACGCCATCATTTATGTAAGAAGAATGTATGTTATTTTCTGTTTGTGTAGATATAATTTTAAAAATATGGCATAGAGCTTGCTCACCTTAGTGCCTCCGGAAAGAGGAGCCTCCTGGCCATGGCAGAATGGGTAGGGGTCGGACTGCGAGGTGGGAGCTGCCCTGTGAAGCTCCATCTTTTGGACTAGGAAGTAAACATGTTTTCTCCCCTTCCCTCATAACCAAGAAACACTTCATACAGATGTATTAACACTTGCTTCTTAACTTCCCACTAATCAGCTATCTACTCTTCCCTGCAATTTTTTTGTTGTTGGAGTTCCTTTAAAATGCTATACTTTGAGGTATTTTCAAACTGTCTTGCAATGAGTTGCTGCCTATAGTTGTATTTTCTCCAAGTGTAAGCCAGAATCACTCACCAGTGTGGGGCACGCAGTCTGCATTTGTGCTGTGGTAGTGTTCAGGGGAGGGATTTAACACCTTTTGTCTTACAGGAACTTTGACCCTGTTCTCTTCCTTGAAGGTTTCCATGGGCGAACTACCAGGATGGCAATCTCAACATATCAATTCCAGTGTTTAGTATCCATGGCAATCATGATGATCCCACAGGGGTAAGTATAATTTGTTGGCATTTCAGAAGTCATTAGTTGAGTTTGTGTAAAGCACGCCTCCCCTTTTGTTGTAGCAATTTGCAGTCAACTTGAACCAAGAAATCAGATTTCCTTGTTTTCCATTACTAATGCTTTTAAATTTTCAAGATATCCATTAATAATTGGTAGGCTGTAGAGATGGCTTAATGGTTAAGGCACTTGCCTGCAAAGGTAAAGGACCCAGGTTTGATTCCCTAGTACTCACGTAAAGCCAGATGCACAAGGTGGTACATGCATCTGGAGTTGATTTGCAGTGGCTAGATGCCCTGGCCTGTACACTCTCTACCTCCTGCCTTACAAATAAATAAATAAATTTTTTTTTTAAAAAGAGTAAGAATTGGTCTGTGTACTATGCAATTATTAGTTTCCTTGTTTATTTATTTAATTTTAGATTATAAATAATAATTTAATTTGGTAATTGAACCCAGGCCTTCCCATATACTAGGCACTTTACCATTCCAAGCTTTCTTTTCCCTATCTATCTATCTATCTATCTATCTATCTATCTATCTATCTATCTACCTACCTACCTACCTACTTACTTACTTACTTACTTACTTATTTATTTTAAGAGTGGCAGACAGAGAGAGAGAGAGGCAGATAAACAGAGAATGGGCATGCCAGGGCCTCCAGCTACTGCAAACGAACTCCAGATGCAAGCGCTACCTTGTGCATCTGGCTTATGTGGGTCCTGGAAAATGGAGCCTTGAACTGGGATCCTTAGGGCTTCACAGGCAAGCACTTAACTGCTAAGCCATCTCTGTAGCCTCTCCTTTTTTGTTGTTGTTGTTTGTTTGTTTTTCAAGGTAGATTTTCACTGTAGTCCAGGTTGACCTGGAATTTACTATGCAGTAGTCTCAGGGTGGTCTTAAACTCATGGTGATCCTCCTACCACTGCCTCCCAAGTGCTGGATTAAAGGTGTGCATGCCACCATGCCCAGCTTGTAATTTTTTTTTTTTTTTTTTGAAGTAGGGTCTCACTCTAGCCCAGGCTGACCTAGAATTCACTATGTAGTCTCAGGGTGGCCTTGAACTATCCACGATCCTCCTACCTCTGCCTCCCAAGTGCTGGGATTAAAGGCCTGCACCACCATGCCGGGCAGTTTGTAATTATTTATTTATTTATTTATTTTGTTTTTTCAAGGTAGGGTCTCACTCTAGCTCAGGCTAACCTGGAATTCACTATGTAGTCTCAGGGTGGCCTTGAACTCATGGTGATCCTCCTACCTCTGCCTCCCAAGTGCTGGAATTAAAGGCCTGCACCACCATCCCAGGCAGTTTGTATTTATTTATTTATTTATTTATTTTGTTTTTTCAAGGTAGGGTCTCACTCTAGCTCAGGCTAACCTGGAATTCACTATGTAGTCTCAGGGTGGCCTTGAACTCATGGTGATCCTCCTACCTCTGCCTCCCAAGTGCTGGGATTAAAGGCCTGCACCACCACGCTGGGCAGTTTGTAATTTTTTATTTATTTATTTATTTTGTTTTTTCAAGGTAGGGTCTCACTCTAGCTCAGGCTAACCTGGAATTCACTATGTAGTCTCAGGGTGGCCTTGAACTCACGGTGATCCTCCTACCTCTGCCTCCCGAGTGCTGAGATTAAAGGCATGTGCCACCATGCCCAGCAGTTTGTAAATTTTTTTTTTTGTTGTTTGTTTTCTCAAGGCAAGGTCTCACTCTAGTCCAGGCTGACCTGGAATTAAGTATGTAGTCTCAGGCCTCGAACTCATAGTGATCCTCCTACCTCTGCCTCCCGAGTGCTGGGATTAAAGGTGTGCGCCAAGTTTGTAATTTTTTAATGAGAGAATTGGGGGGGGCGGGGAATGGAGAGAACTGGCATGCCAAGTTCTTTTTACTTTTTAATTTGATCCAGGATCTCACTAAAGCTGGCCTTGAACTCTTGTTCTGTATCCCAGACAGGTCTTGAATTTGGAGCTTGCAATTCTTCTGCCTCCTGAGTAGCTGGACTTACAGGTCTGTGTCACCAACCCCTCCTTTTACAAGGAGTAAGCAAGAAGTAGGGGCTCTAGCCAGGAGTGGTGGCACACGCCTTTAGTCCCAGCACTCAGGATGCAGAGGTAGGAGGATTGCTGAGAGTTCAAGACCACCCTGAGACTACATACTGAATTCCAGGTCAGCCTGAGCTAGAGTGAGACCCTACCTTGGAAAGAAAAAAAAAAAAATAGGGGCTCTGCATGGTGCTTTTTGGTTTATCCATTCTTTCTTCACTACCTCTTAAACTCTCACATTGAGAAATGATTTCCTATCATGAATATCTTTAAATCTGAGTTAGATTATTATATTACCTGTTTGATATGGAGGGAATTACTAGAGGTCCTAACTGAAAAATATCTTCGTGGTTTGTTTTGTCATTAAATCATTAATTCAGTCTGTAGCCTTCCCTCTATATAAGAGGCCCACTTTGTATTACAAAGCTTGTTTCACAGCTGATTTGTATTTTTAGTGGCTAAAACTTCATCTTAGTGATGACGTGTAAGCTTTGCATTTATTGTCTGATTCTAGCTCCTACAGGTAACTTGTAGTAGGAAGGAGATAGTGCATGCTTTACCATAGCATTTTGTTCTGACACTATGATAAGTCTGTTTTATAATTACAGATTGAGCATCCTAACTGAAAAACATTAAAGTGTACCAAAATGTAAAAATTTATGTTTAAAAATTTGGGTTTTGGATCATTTTGGAGTTTGAACATTAGTTTGGCATGCTCACTAAGTTAAGTCTGTGCAAACATTCTAAATCAGGAAAACTCTTAAAGTTGAAAGCAGCTCTGGTTCTGAGCATTGTAGACCAGAAGGCATAAGCATACCCATCCTGCAGTATGTGTGAAATTCTTTTGCCTAGTAAGGTACTGTCTGTACAGATAATAACTACTCTTGGAACCTGCTTTGCACAGGCAGATGCCCTCTGTGCCTTGGATATTCTGAGCTGTGCTGGATTTGTAAACCACTTTGGAAGGTCGATGTCTGTTGAGAAGATAGATATTAGTCCAATTCTGCTTCAGAAAGGAAGCACAAAAATTGCTCTATATGGCTTAGGTAAGATGGCTTCAATTCATTCACTATTTGTGTCACTCAGTTTTTTAAACGGTTGGGTAATGAAAGTTTAGAGTTAGCTGCCTAGCCCATTGGACAAAGAGTAGAATGAGTATGAGTCTTTTTTGACTGAGAAAAGTAGGAAAGGTTTTGGGAAAAACTTTTTTTTTTTTTCCTGTTTCTAAGAACCAATGCATGTTCATAGTTGTTTTGGTTAAAAAATTATTTAGATTTTTAAAAAGCAGTTTATATTTATTTATTTGAGAGAGAGAAAGAGGTAGGAGAGAGGGAGAGAAGGGGTATATCAGGGCATCCAGCAGCTGTAAATGCACTCCAGATGCATGTACCACCTTGTGCATCTCGCTTACATGGGTCCTGGGGAATCGAACTGAGATCCTTTGGCTTTGCAGGAAAATGCTTTAACGGCTAAGCTATCTCTGCAGCCCCAATTTTTTTTCCTTTAGATTCAGATACAGAATCCTGAATGTAAAAATCCAGAATAATTAGCAAAACTGTTTGTATCTCGTAGAAGTCTGACAGTTCTCAAGTGTCATTGTTCCATACTGTGACCACTAGCTTCAGGTAGATGGCAAGCACTTGAAGTGTGTTAGTCTGAATTGTGAAGGCTGTAAGTATAACATACACACCAGATTTAAGAGACTGAGGAAAAAACATAAAATCTTTTAACATCTTAAACAAGTTAAAGATAGTTTTGCCTGTTTACTTGCTTTACTTTGTCTACTAGAGGATTTACAATTCTGTGACTAGTGGATGTGAGTGGCTCATGTTACATTGGAGAGTCAGCTACATGCTGATCAGAAATTTACTTGATCACCTTCACTGTCTTCAGTTTATTCACTTATTTTTCTTTTCACACTATCTGGATTTTGCTTAAAGTGGAATGTGTTCCTTAAATACAACTATCTGCTGTTGCACAAGAACCTGGGACATATATTTATAAGTGACATTTACACATGGTTTCAAAATTCAGATTTGTGTTTAAATAGTAAAACACAGCACTTCTGTGTTTAATTAAATACTATTTAAATACATGAAGTAGATTTTCATACAGAGTAAGAAAAAATGACACAATGAAATTTGAGGAAAAATAGTTGAACCTGGAACAGATCATTCTCCGTGAACTTACCCAATCACAGAAAGAAAATCACCGCATAGTCTCACTTATCTATAGCACCTAACCTGAATCTACCCAGGATGCCTTACATACCCAGCAAGCATCTCGTGGACTAGAAATAGGATGGCTGGGGAGGGTGGGGAGGGCAAGGGAGAGAGTGGGAAACACAAATCTAGACCCAAACGGCAATGGTACCATAAAATTCTACATCCTAAAAGGCAGACCAAATGGCTGAACCTTCACCAGGCCCTTAGAGGGAACACCTGAGCCACAAGACACTGGAGAGGGTATGATGAAGATTTTCTCTTTTTAAAATCAAAGAATACAATTTTAAAATAATGTCATGTCCCTTTCAGGATCCATTCCAGATGAAAGGCTCTATCGAATGTTTGTCAATAAAAAAGTAACCATGTTGAGACCAAAGGAAGATGAGAACTCTTGGTTTAACTTATTTGTAATTCATCAGAACAGGTAAAGGTATTCTCTGAAACATTGATCTGTTTACCTAAGCCCACTTACGTAGTGAAATACCCTGACTCTTAAGGTATTCAGGGCAGAACCAGGCAGAACATAGATTTATTTGCTTTATGTGACCTCATGTTGAAGCCCATTTTAAATTATTTGAGAGAGAAAGCAGGAGAGAAAGAAAGAGAGGGAGGGAAGGAGAGATAATCAGCATGCCAGGGCCTCTAGCTGCTGCAAACGAAGTTCCAGCCACATGCACAACCTAGTGCATCTGGCTTATGTGGGTTCTGGGGATTTGAACCTGGGTCCTTTGGTTTTGCAGGTAACTGCTTTAACCATTAAGCCATCTTTCCAGCCCTGAAGCCAGTTTTAGCATATATTAGTGCCTATAAGAGGATGGTTTTCTTCATCATTTAATCATACGTACAATGTGTTATATATATTCATCTGTGCTTTTTATTTAATTTTAGTGTAATAGTGTAATAACCTTGCTATATATTTTAGATTACACATGTTCAATGGTTACATTATTGGTTTTCATACATTTTGATGCTTAGAAGTGTAGCTAGTTGTTTATTGACATATGACTATATTTTTCTTGTCAGTAAACTTTTTATTTCCAGCTTTTTACTTTTATAAAACTTTCAGTGATGAGCACTTCTTAGACATGTCTCCTTATGCAGATATGGAAATATCTTTCCAGAGTATATAATTATAGCTAGGACAGCTTTCTTTTGCTAATAGTTACAGGAAGCTTAATCTGTTGGAAAGTTACAGGATTAATTGAAAGGAGGAACTTTCTGAGGACACGTGATGTTTTGTGATCACAGTCAGTCAAAGTGGCAGCAGTGACAGGTGGAACTGATATGGCACCTGGGAAGCTGTTAGGGGAGTCTCTGAGGGATTTGGGCCCGATTATATTAATTGAATGGAGATGCTAAGAGCTGGTTCAGTGAAGGCTTCAGGAGCCATACCTGTGCTGCCATATATATGTACATTTTCAGATTGTGAGTTTCCAAGGAAGAACTGTCCAGAGAGGTGTCTGTCTGTCTGTTTTGTGTTGTCAGTGATGGAGCTGAAGGTCTCTTGTCTGCTGGGCAAGGACTCAGCCCAGGCCAGAGTTTTGGTAGGTCTGATTTTCCTGTACCTTTACACCACTGAGGTTCATACTTCCCTTACTGAGGGCTTCCCAGTTCTGCCACACTATAGTACACTAAAGTAGGGTAAGTTGGAAGGAAAACTTGTCAGCAATTCCAGGAAATTAAGCGAGAGTGAAAAGTAAAAGTCAAAATTGCTAAGGGACGGCTGAAGAGATAGCTCAATGGTCTAAGGTGCTTGCCTGCAAGGCCTAATGACCCAAGTTTGATATCCTAATACCCATGTAAAGCCAGTTGCACAAGGTGGCACTCTGGAGTCTTGTTTGCAGAGGCTAGAGGTCCTGGCATGCCCATTCTCTCATTTATCCTTCACTGACTACAAATAAATGAATAAAAATATTTAAAAAAATACTTGGTAAGGGAATAGGTAGTTCATGTGATGTGATATTTCATTGCTGGCAGTGTTGACTATCATGTTGATTTAGGGCTGTACTCTATATTTCTTCACTGGAAGGTTCTGATATTCTACCATGTAATTAATATTTTGGGAAAAATACTTTGTGATGACATGAATATTGTGTTTCACATTATACTTTTACCCATTAATTTTAGCATGCATTAGTGATGTCTCCAGCAATCATCACCGCATATGCGTTGCAGTTAGGTTTGCATTACAGGCAGAAATCACCTGACCAAGAGCAGCTTTTGGGGAAAATAGGGTTTATTTGGGCTTCTAGACTCTAGGGGACACTCCATGATGGCAGTGAAAACAATGGAATGAGCAGAGGGTGGACATCACCTCTTGGCCAACATAAGGTGGACAATAGCAACAGAAGAGTGTGCCAAACACTGGCATGGGGAAACTGGCTATAACACCCATAAGCCAACCCCGAACAATACACTCCCTCCAGGAGGCATTAATTCCCAATTGCCATTAGCTGGGGAACCTAACATCCAGAGCACCTCAGTTTATGGGGGACACCTGAATCAAGCTATCACAGAGTGAGTGAGTGAGTATGTGTGAGAGAGAGTTTGTGTGTGTGTCATGTTTACCATCCTTTATTCTTTCAGTGTTGTAGTTGTACTCACCCCCCCCCCCCCAACGGTAGGGACTCTCTCTCACTTAGGCTGCCTTGAAATTCACTATGTAGTCTCAGGGTAGCCTTAAACTAACTAATGTGAGTCCTCCTACCTTGGCCTCCTGAGTGCTGCCATTAAAGTTAGGTACTACCTTGTCTGGCAATTGTAGCGCTTTTTAAGAAATATATATATATATATATATATATATATATATATATATATATATATATTATTTATTAGGGTGAGAAAGAGACAAATAGAGAGAATGGGCATACCAGGGCCTCTAGCCACTGAAATGTACTCCAGATGCATGTGTCACCTTGTACATCTGGCTTACATGGGTACTGGGAAATTGAACCCAGGTCCTTAGGCTTTGGAAATAAGTGCCTTAACTGCTAAACCATCTCTCCAGCCCAATGTAGTACTTTTAAAGGAAGATTTGTTCTATCTCATTTATTTACCTAATCACAATTATGTCTTTAAGGACTTGAGGAGTTTTATTTTTCTAGTACCATCAATGTTTTGTTGTTACTGTTCCTCAGCTTGTTCCAGCTATGACTATCTTTATGTTGGCTTCTGTATTCTTTCAGCATACCCTTTGTGTGAGTGTGTGTGTGTGTATGTGTGTATGAAGCACAGCCTTAGAATTTTGGTATCACAAGCTGCTATAGTCTCACTTTGGAGTCAACCACTTCTAAGGAGCTCTGATTCCTTTCATAATGTTATTTAGAAACTCTCACATGGCCACAAGGTTTACTTGTCAACATTGGGACTCTTTTGTCCCTCTCAGTATAGAGGTAAGGGAATTGATAGATTAAATGTATAGTATTGACTACAAACACTCACATTTCTGTCTCTAGCTATATATGTGGTCAAAACCATCATAAATTCATGCTGATGAATCCAACCCTCCATTTTGTCTTCCCCTTATTTGTTGCTTTTTCCCCTAACAAAAGTCTGGCTAATATTTCATTGTTATTATTTTTGTGTGGTACTAGGAAACAAACTGAGCACCTTGCTAGGAAAGTGCTTCATGTGGTTGTTGTATTGTTAAGTTCAGTTGTTACTCTTCACATTATAGGACACTTGTTGCATTGTTAAGAGTGCTGAAAAATGACATTGTCTCAGGTGGGTGTGAATTCTTGAGCCTTTTGCAGCTTACTGTTTTTCTTGTTTCTCTGCAGTGACCTTTTTTTCTTTCTTTCTGGGAGACTGAAGCTGATGAGGGCCTTGTTTTGCTTATTGTCCTTCCTTGTTCTTGTAGAAAAGAGCCAGGGCTCTCTGAAGGCACAATGACATCTTGTCATGTTGGAGAGCGGCCTGCTTTTCCTCAGAAGCTGTCATAATCTCACATTTCACATTTTTGCTTCTTACATGAAAACATTCCAAGATACACAAGCCTGCTGCTCTCTCCATTTCATTTCCTGTCTTCCTTGCACTCTGCAGTTTGGCCATAGTGATCTTCCTGTTGTTCCTCTACTCGCAGAATATGCTCCCACCTCAGCATCTTGGCCACCTGTTCTTCCCTGCCTTGTGTGTTGATCCCCCATCTCTTCCTTGTTCATGTTAGTCCACAGAGAGACATTTCCTGGTGACCCCATGTCATTCTTCCTTTTACTTGTCTTTAGAGCAGCTGTCACTAGCAAGTTGTATTTATACATATATACATGCATCATGCTGCTGCTGTTTTTTTTAACCCATAAGAGTAAGAGCTTGAGATTACTGTTGTGTTCCTTGCTGAAGGCATTTGACACATAGTAGACAGTACTTTTTGGATGAGTAGATGGATATTGGTTTGGATTAAATGGATGCATTTAAGTATTTGAGTTATTCCCCCCCACCCAAGGTAGGGTCTCATTGTAGCCCAGGCTGACCTACAATTCACTATGTAGTCACAGGTGGCCTAGAACTCATGGCAATCCTCCTACCTCTGCCTCCCTGGTGCTGGGATTAAAGGCGTGTACCATCACATCCAGCTGAGCACTTTCTCCTACATTCTTTGTGATAGAAGTTAATGTTAGAGATTTTCCTTGTCTTCTCTCTGTAATTTGTTAAATATAAAAGCACAGCCTGCCAATGACTTCTTCATATGACATTTTATTTAACATCATGAAAAACTGTTAAAAATGAAAAGAGGCAATAAAAACTCTGTTAAATCAACATTTTCGCCCCCTCCCCCTTTTGGAAGAAGAGTAAAAGCCAGCAAAGTTTTCTTGAGAAGTGGAAGTAAAAATCTCCCTGTAGCAGAGAAGGGTCCTGAAAGCAGCTGCCCAATTCTGTGTTTTTATCATCAGTAAAAGAAATCTGAGCCGGAGGGATGGCTTAGTGGTTAAGGCATTTGCCTGCAAAGCTAAAGGACCCAGGTTTGGTTCCCCAGGACCTATGTTAGCCAGATGCATAAGGGGGCACACATGTTTGGAATTTGTTTGCAGTGGCTGGAGGCCCTGGCATGCCCATTCTCCCTCCCTCCTTTCTCTGTCAAATAAATAAAAATTGAAAAAAGGAAAAAGAAATACAATACTAAAAATCATTGGACATACTTGGAAATGTGTTATGTCACAAAGCTTAGATGTAATTTTCATTTTCTGTCGTTTTTGGAACATCTGTAATTAGGTCAGTTTGTGGGTTTTCAGTGGTCAGAGCTCTTGCTTTTCTGACTTGACCAAAGAAGAATCCTTTCTCTAAAGCCTTTTGTGCTCTTCATGAAGCATAAGCTTACCTACTATTCCTCAGGACCCTGCCTGGCTACCTGCAAGTCTGTTAATCCCTGGTTGTCAGCATTTAGATACACACAAGGATGTAATTCATCACTAGTGGATGGAGAAAGAAAGACCTGTATAGACTTATCCAATGTGAAATCTTTCTATGTTGCCAAAAATTTATGTTGTTTATTTTTGCCAATTTTGGTATAGGAGTAAACATGGAAATACTAACTTCATTCCTGAACAGTTTTTGGATGACTTCATTGATCTCGTTATCTGGGGCCATGAACATGAGTGTAAAATAGGTCCGACCAAAAATGAGCAGCAACTCTTTTATATATCTCAGCCTGGAAGCTCAGTGGTGACTTCTCTGTCCCCAGGAGAAGCTGTGAAGAAGTGAGTACTTATATTCCAAGTCAAGTTAGTTGCTACTAGATGTTACTAACTTCAAGTCCATTTATAAACAATTCTAGAAAGTCACTTAATTGAGATTTTCTGTTAAAAATGCAATGGTGTAGCCTATTTGTTTTCTTCCTTTGGAGGAGAGTGGTTTTTAAGATCTCACTATGTAGCCCAAGCTAGCCTTGAACACATGATCCTCTTGACTTTACCTGCTGGGACTGGGATCACACAAGTGGGCTGCTAAGCTCAGTTTTCTAATTTGTTTTAATTCTATCACAGAATGATGTGGCTTTAAATAGTAGTTGACAGTGAATAAGCTCAGTTTCTATTATGGGCTGTAATGTGTGAATCTACTCAAGTTCTGATGGTTAAACTAAATCAAAAAAATGTGGTAGTGGGATATTTGCTTGTTATTTATTTATTTTTTTCCCTCTGTAGCTCTGCTGTAAATTTGAATCTAGTCTTGTTAACATTAAAAAAAAATTTTGTTTATTTTTATTTATTTATTTGAGAGTGACAGAGAGAGAAAGAAAGAGGCAGATAAATAGATAGATAGATAGAGAGAGAGAGAGAGAGAGAGGGAGGGAGGGAGAGATTGGGCGCTCCAGGGCTTCCAGCCACTGCAAACGAACTCCAGACACATGCACCCTCTTGTGCATCTGGCTAACATGGGTGCTGGAGAATCGAGCCACGAACTGGGGTCCTTAGGCTCACAGGCAAGTGCTTAAAACCACTAAGCCATCTCTCCAGACCTTGTTAACATTTTATATGTATAGTTACATCTGTCTTCCTTTGCTACACTGTATTTGCTCAGACAGGGAAAATGATGGATGAATGCATATTGTTCTTGAGAAGAAGAATGTTTATCACTTTTTTCTTTGGTAAAAACATTTAAATTAAGCCAGGCATGGTGGCACACACCTTTAATCCCAGCACTTGGGAGGCAAAGGTAGGAGGATTGCTATGAGTTTGAGGTCACCCTGAGACTACATAGTAAATGCCAGGTCAGCCCGGGCTAGAGTGAGACCCTGCCTTGTAAAAAACATTAAGGTTAGACTTCCAGAAATACTTTTTTTTTGTTTTTATTTTTTTGAGGTGCTACCACACCCAGCAACATTTTTTTTTAAATTTATTTTAGAGAAAGTGTGTGTGTGAGAGAGAGAGAGAAAGAGAATTGGTGCACCAGGGCCTCAGCTACTGCAGTCGAACTCTAGACGCTTGTGCCACCTATTGGACATATGTGATCTTGTTTGCCTCACCTTTGTGTACCTGTACCTGGCTAATGTGGGCTCTGGAGAGTTGAACATAGGTCCTTAGGCTTTGCAGGCAAGTGCCTTGACCGCTAAACCATCTCTCCAGTCCCAGAAACACTTATTTTTAAGGGTACAGTTTTGCAAGAGAATGTTTTGTAGAAACTAAGGGAGAAATAGGGCAGATTTTTTTTTTTTCATTTTTATTTATTTGAGAGTGACAGAGAAAGAGGCAGATACAGAGAGAGAACGGGCACACCAGGGCCTCCAGCCACTGCAAACGAACTCCAGGCATGTGTACCCCTTTCTGCATCTGGCTAATGTGGGTTCTGGGGAATTGAGCCTCGAACTGGGATCCTTAGGCTTCACAGGCAAGCACTTAACCACTAAGCCATCTCTCTAGCTCATAGGGCAGATTTATATTGTTTGCTTGTTGATTTGTTGGGTCTTTGTATGTCGCCTAGATGGTCTCTACCATTGTTAATCGATACATACTTCTTGAGGAAATTTTCCTTTGACTAAGCTTTTAGTTCTTTACCATTTCAGACATGTGGGTTTGCTGCGGGTTAAAGGGAGGAAGATGAACATGGAGAAGATTCCTCTTTGCACAGTGAGGCAGTTCATCATGGATGATGTTATTCTGGCGAACCATCCACAAATCTTTAACCCAGACAATCCAAAAGTAACTCAAGCCATACAGAGCTTCTGTTTGGAGAAGGTAGTTGTTTCTGATAATCAGTGGGTCTACTTTGGTGAGAAACTATTTACTTTTAGTTAAAATGTTCAGCTGAGTAGTAGCCTATTGTTTTTATCACATTCTTAGGAAGTTATAAGACCTCTGTTGCTCAGAAAATGGGTGTAGTGTGTTAAAGATCTTCATTTTCTATTTACATCATTAAGACTGAGGAATGTTAGATACAGAGAAAACTTTAGTCAAACCCCCTTCTTCCAATTGCTTTCCTTCTTTATAAAAACATGCACCCTCTACTTTCCATTTTCACTCCAGTGAAAACAGACAGTGGAGTAGCTGGGAGGGGACCATTGACCTGAACCACTAATGATCACAACTATACACCCCTCATACACTGAAGGCTACTTGAAAGGAAATCTTAATATATATACAGGCATTGGCCTGTAGATTCTACATAAGCCCCATTCTCCCTTCCCTAGTAGATTGCCGCTCTTAAACTCCTTAATTATGTTGTTATTGTATGCATATGAACATAAGGTCCGTATCCTAACTTTATTTTGTCTATGTGTGTTTTTTGAGAGTCTCAAAGTGTTGCTAAGACTGGCCTGGAATTTACTGTGTAGCCCTGGCTGGCCTCACCCTTGCAGTCTACCATTTTTTGCTGTCTGGAGTGACATGGATGTGTCACTCAGCTTTTTAGCTTTATTATCTTGATCTGTCTGGCATAGAGTCGATCTGTAAATGCTGTGTAACTGAAAGAATAGCCCTCTGCTATCCAGTGTCATAGTCACTAGTATAGATGACTACTTATGTGTGATTAATTAAAACTTCATTTCCTCACTTAAACTAACCACATTCCAAGTGCACTATAGCCACATGTAATTTTTGGCACCCAAACTAAATACTGAAGAAATAAAACATCACCGAGGAGCTAGACATGATGATATATACCTGTAAACCTAGTGTTTGGGAGGCATAGACAGATCAGAAGTTCAAGGCCAACTTGGGCTACATGAGACCCTTCTCAAAAAATTAAAAGTAAAGTGTCATGAAAGTTATAGTGGATTGGGTTCTTACAGATAGTTTAAAGGACATGATAAAATCTTAGACTTGGTGGTAAAGAACTCTAGCTGTTAAGAGAGCTGTGTGAGAAAATCTCCCTCCATAGAACTAGTTCTGATCTCAGGAACAATATGAGACAAATATTTTTGTTGCAGAACTCTTCCAAGACTAAGATTTTCTCATCTTGAACTCACACATGAGACAACTTTACATATTTGAAAATGCTTAACTCTTCCGAGGTAAATAATCTAAGCTGTATAGGTGCCTGTATATTCTGTATGATGTGACCAAAACATTATTTGATTTCAAGTTTATTAAGGTAGGAAAGCTACATTGAAACATAAGTAGAAAATTAGATCTAGAGAGCAGTGTTGTAAATTCTCTTGCAAAGGAGCTACATTAGAGATTGAGAAGCTATTAGGAACTTAAGCAAAGGGAAACCACTAAGGACTAGTCATAGCTTCCAAGAAGATATATTTAAAATGATATAAGTGATCTAGGACATCAAGATGGTTGTATGGCTTAGAAGGATACCTGTGGTAAGTATACAAGCTGCTGCTCAGCCAATTTGAGCAAATTTAACCTTAGTTGTAATCTTTTTTATTTTGAGATTGAAGAAATGCTTGAAAGCGCTGAACGGGAGCGGATAGGAAATTCTCGACAGCCAGAGAAGCCTCTTATACGACTGCGAGTAAGTTGTATTTGTACAAATGAAACTTAGTTTTTATAGTAATATGTAGTTTATATGGATTTTTAAAATATTTTTATTTATCTGTCAACTGTACCTCTTGTCTCTTAGCTTGTACATCATACATTGTTGAGACCCAGGTGAACTAAATAATGTCTAATGCATATTAAGGAATCTGCCCTTTTCTCTGTCCCACTATTTTGAAGCCCTTGTTATCACA
Source organism: Jaculus jaculus (assembly GCF_020740685.1). NCBI lineage: Eukaryota > Metazoa > Chordata > Mammalia > Rodentia > Dipodidae > Jaculus > Jaculus jaculus. The sequence continues at coordinate 122,061,273 of NC_059104.1, forward strand.
TTCTTCCCTTTAGCCATAGAATCTTGCCTGGGCTGTATCTCAGTTCCTTCCTCTGTTCCCCCATGCTGATGCCAAAATATTAGTGAAACATAGTCTTCCTTGCTAAAAATAACTTAGTAGTTCCTGTACCAGTTACTTCCCTCTTGCTGAGACAAAATACCTGACCGGAAACAGTTTATGGAAGGAAGAGTTTAACTTAGTTTATAGTTTCTAGGTGAAGTTTCATCACGGGGAAGGTGTGAGAAGAGCAGGAAGTCAGCACATTGCAGTGTAGGAAAGCAGGACAACTGCAAGTGAGGCTAGACTATAAGACCTCAGGCCTACCCCCAGAGATACGCTTCCTCAGGCAAGACTCAGGCTCCTAAAGGTGCCACCATCTGGGGATTAAGAATTCAAACACATGGGCCTTCCAAGTATTATTTTCTTTTCTTTCATTTATTTATTTATTTGACAGATAAAGAGGAAGGGAGGAAGGGAGAGAGGAAGAGAGAGAATGGGTGTGCCAGGGCCTTCAGCCATTGCAAACAAACTCCAGATGGCATGTGCTTCTTTGTGCATCTGGCTAATGTGGGTCCTGGGGAATAGAACCTGGGTCTGTTGGCTTTGCAGGCAAATACCTTAACTGCTAAGGCATCCCTCCAGCCCCCAAGCCTTTTATTATTATTTTCTTAATAGAGCATATGATGACATCATTATGATCATTAACATGTAGAAAAATAATTTAGAAATTTTTAAAGTATTGAACATAAAAACTATAAATATCATAGAATGAGTGTATTTCTCAAAACAACAACAAAAAAAGTCAAGTTGTTCTTTCCTAGCTTTGATTGTTGATTCTATATTTTCAGGTTGACTACAGTGGAGGTTTTGAACCTTTCAATGTTCTTCGCTTTAGCCAGAAATTTGTGGATCGGGTGGCTAATCCCAAAGATGTTATCCATTTCTTCAGGCATAGAGAACAAAAGGTAAAAACAGGTAAGCTAGTTATTTTTACACTTTGTGCATATCACTCTTTGGCAAGATAAATATAAAATAATAGTAGGAGGTGTTTTAGTATTTATAATATATTAGACAAAAATGGTAATTAAAATAATTTAAATGTATTCTGAAAATTAGATAACATTCTTTTTCTTTCTTTTGCTATCTTCTCTGTCTGCCTTTCTCTTGTCTCATTATTATGTTTACATTCTTTTTTTTTTTAAATCGAAAGCTTCTCACTGTTCAGTCCAGTCTGGCCTCAAACCTTGAATCCTATCCCCAGAGCTGGGATTTGCTGGCATGTGCCAACACATAGCTGCATCTGTTTTAGACACTTACTGTTCAGGCCAGATGCCTGTTACTTAGCATGGATTGTTCATTTCAGTAAACTGAAATGAAAGTATGTACAGGGATTAAGCAAGACTTTTCACTTTTTTAGTAAGTATTCTGTGGTTTGATGTTTCTGCTTAATGAAGCAGGTCATTTCCAATTAAATTTTATAAAATGTAATTGCCTTGCTATGAAAGATTGTCAACTAAAATAATGCTTTTTTCATGAGAAGTACTGATCCTCTTAAATACAGAGGCCTTTCTCCTTATAGCTACTGAGTTAGAGAACTTTCACAGAAATATATGGCCTTTGTTTACAAGTAAGCCCACTCTAGTTTTCATTAGCATATATTTAATGGGTTTCTGTTTTCACTGTTAAATGGCGATAGAAATTACCAATGCTGCTGGGCATGATGGTGCACACCTTTAATCCCAGCACTCGGGAGGCAGAGGCAGGAGGATCACTGAGTTTGAGGCCACCCTGAGAATATAGAGTGAATTCTAGGTTAGTCTGAGCTACAGTGAAAACCTACCTCAAAAAACAAACAACGACAACAAAAAATAAAGAAATTAAGAATGCTATGAATTCACCCTGAAATAATCGAGAAACTTAGGTGTAGCTTATACACTTCTGTTTTAGGTGAAGAAATTCTTAGGAGAGAATTGAATCTTTTGGTTGGGAAGTTAGTTCCTTAAGAGGGAACTTTGTCTTGGGCGGTGGTGGTAGGGACTTCTTGTTAATGCTCTGCTGTAGTTGTGCATCTTTACCAGTTTCTTGAAACATCCATCTGAGAAAAGTGAGGTTCAGAGGCTTGTTTATCTTGCTTGTTTCATCCCAGAGGGTTTGACCCATAGATTTTTGTTTGTTTGTTTTAAATTCCTCACTGGAAACAGTGCTACTTTTCTGTTGCAGTTAGGCTCACATTGCTGGTAGAAATCACCCAACCAAGAGCAGCTTGTGGGAAAGAGGTTCATTTTGGCTTGCAGACTGAAGGGGAAGCTCCATGATGGCAGGGGAAAATGATGGCATGAACAGAGAGTGGACGTCACTTCCTGGCCACATAAGGTGGACAATAGGAACAGGAGAATGTGCCAAACACTGACAAGGGAAAACTGGCTATAACACTCATAAGCCCGCCCCCAGCAATACACTTCCTCCAGGAGTCGTTAATTTCCAAATCTTTATCAGCTGGGAACCTAGCATTCAGAACACCTAAGTTTATGGGGGACACCTGAATCAAAGTACCCCATTCTGCCCTGGCCCCTATAAACTGATAACCATACATGATGTAAAATGCAGTGCATTCACCCAATTTTAAAGGTCCCCATAGTTTTTATCAATTTCAATGATGTTCATACATCCCCAAGGTCCAAGGTCTTTTAACTCAGCCATAATACCAAAAAATAACCTCAGAAAACTCATAATGGCACAGAGTAAACATTCATATTTCAAAAGATGGCATTAGCAAAGAAATATTCAGTCAAATCAAGATTTAAAAGAACCAGGGCAAACATCAAACTCTGTTGCTTCAAATCCAAAAACTCTAACCAGTGACAATTTTCCAAGTCTGATAACTCTAACCAGCAAGTCTCTGGAGTTCCAGTTCCACCCCTCCAGCTAGGCTACTCACAGTCCTGGAGAACTTTATCCGGGGCCAGCAGCTTTCCTTGGCATATTGTCTTGTGGTCCTGACAGCTTCACTGGGTCTCTACTGCAATCCACAGTTCATCCTCATGGCAACATGGGGTCTCCATGCAAGCATCCAGCAAACCTTCTTCACACTGCCCATGGCCATTTCCAAAACACAAGAGCGTGTTACAAACTCAGTGACCCTTTCTTTCCTGCATTTCTTATACTCCACAATACCAGATAGGGTGCCAGTTTGTTAATCCAGAGGGGAATAAAGCAGACTTTGAAGAGCAGGACACTTCTTGAGTACTCAGGCCCCTTCAGAAGAGTCTAAATTCTGTCTGTTGCCCCAGTGCAGGTCAGCTGGCCCAATATCAATACTATTTCTCTCTCAAACAATTTGCAGGAACGGGCAGCAGTTTAGGCCCAAAGATTTCTTTCTTTCTTTTTTGTTTTCTGTGCCTTATCTCTCTGCTCACAGTAATCCCTAATCCACTTCTATGCAGTGCATCCCTGCACAACTTCTCAGGACACAGGCATAATAGTAAGCTTTTCACACAGACTGCCAGCCCAGTCCAAGCAAAGCTCTTTCTCACCCTTATAATCCAAACATCATAGTCCATTATTGCATTCAGGTCTTTCAACTCTGACCAGAATAGTTCATCAAGCTGTACTTACAGCACTGAAAGCCATCTTTTAGGCCATGGTTTTAAATATTTCCACACTTCTTTTGAAAATCAGCTCCAAAAGGCCAAAGCCACACAGTCAGGTGTGTAGCAGCAACCCCACTCTTGGTACCATTTTACTGTTGCAGTCAGGTTCACATTGCTGGTAGAAATCACCCAAGAGCAGCATCTGGGAAAGAGGTTTATTTTGGCCTACAGACTCAAGAGGATGTTCCATGATGGCAGGGGAAAGTGATGGCATGAGCAAAGGGTGGACATCACCCCCTGGCCCATATAAGGTGGACAATAGCAACAGGAGAATGTGCCAGACACTGGCGAGGGAAAACTGGTTATAACACCCATAAGCCGGTCCCCAACAATACACTCCCTTCAGGAGCTGTTAATTCCCAAATCTCCATCAGCTGGGAACCTAGCATTCAGAACACCTAAGTTTATGGGGAACATCTGAATCAAACCAGCACATTTTTTTGTCTTATTGAAAACATTGATCCCACATTTCACTACCTCAATGACAGTGTACAAATTAATAACATCTCTGCTGTCACCTTTATCATTTTCAAAGTTAGAATAAAAATAAATGTGTCAGCCTCAGGATCTTTGTGAGACTTGGATGATACACTGTATATAAATAGCCTCGACAGTGGCAAAATACAAAGTGGTGATGGTATTGAAGTAATAAGAACTCTCCTGCCTTGAACTCAAGGACTTTTGTTCATAAGAGACACACTGCCCCTGGTGCTTTTTGACTATTTAGGCCTTTGTATGTACTTTTCCTAGGCAGATGTGCTCCCCCCCCCCCTTTTGCCTACTGTATCTTACTCATTCTACAGCTCTGAGTTGAAATGAGAGCTGCATTTGATACTTGCGTACGATGCCCAGCCTTCCTGGAAAACAACTGCTTTCTTCCCTGTATGTCAGTCTCTCTAGCACTTAACACCTCCTGCTGCCATCATCTGTCCTCATGGGCAGGAAACCTGACCTTTTCTTTATTATTATTATTATTATTATTGCACCATATCTCATACCTGGACATTTTGTGTTCAGTTACCTGACAAAGGTTATCAGCAGAGCAAATACTGGGGCCAGTTCCCTTGACTTCCTGCCCAGCTTGCTTTCTGTTATTATTTATTTGTATGCAGAAAGAGAGAGAGAGAGAATGAGAATGGGTGCACCAGAGCCTCTAGCCAATTCAAATGAATTCCAGACACATGCGCCACCATGTGCATCTGGCTTACGTGGGTTCTAGGGAATTGAATCTGGGTCCTTAGATTTTGCAGGCAAGCACCTTAACTGCTAAGTCATCTCTCCAGCTCCCTGCTGTGTTTGCATCATTGGGCTATGCAGGAAGTTAGCAAAAGTGCTTTAAGTGTGGTTCCTGTACTCATTCCCATTAAAGATAGGTAATCAAGGCTGAGATCATTAAAATCATGCAACTATTTTTTAAAAGGCATTCTAAATGAAACTGGCTTTTGTTTTGAATTGGGGGTGCATGCTGGTAATGTCGGTAGTATTTTGGGCCATTAGCCTCAATTCATTGTGAGGTACTGGCAATCTACCTATGATTGCTTTTCTGTCATTGGTGCAAATGTCCATAGAGTGAAAAGGACAAGTAATGCCTTTGTACTTTCATGAAAGTTGTTTTGTTTTGACACTGCTGAATGGATTTTAGAAGGTTGCCCAAAGTTCTGGGGATCACCTTAAAAGAACATCTGCCAAGGCCGGGCGTGGTGGCGCACGCCTTTAATCCCAGCACTCGGGAGGCAGAGGTAGGAGGATCACCGTGAGTTCAAGGCCACCCTGAGACTCCATAGTGAATTCCAGGTCAGCCTGAGTGAGACCCTGCCTCAAAAAACCAAAAAAAATAAAATAAAAAAAATAAAAAAAGAACATCTGCCAGAGCTATGTTTAGAAACAGGAAAAGTTCTGGGAGTGGTGGCACATGCCTTTAATCCCAGCACTCAGGAACCTGAGGTAGAAGGATCACTAAATTTTGGGCTAGATTGACATACAGCGAGAGACTGCGTCTACAATCCTCCCTTCCCCTCCCCAGACAATGAAGAAATAGGGAAACTGAATACTGCTTGCCTGGGGAAAAACCAAGGCTATTAGAAAAGACAGCTTAAATACTTACCTGGCAGGGAGATACCATGATCAAGAAAAGATGGCTCTTATGCCTCAAAGTTTACCTTGTTGAGCAACCTGCCAGTTGATGAAAGTCTGGTTAGTCCTCTACTGAGGATCTGCTATGTGTTTGACCTCTTAACATAATAGAAGTTTTTTTTTTTTCCCTCTGTTTTTAATCATGTGTGTGAATGTGGGTGTGTGCATTGATTGCAGGGTGTGTGTGTAAAGGTCAGAGAATGACTTAGAGTGTCAGTCCTTGCTTTCCACCTTGTTTGAGGTAGGCTGTCTTGTTCAGTGCACACACTATGCAGGCTGACCCATAAGATTCCAGGAATTCTCCTGTCTCTTGTCTTCCATCTGACTCTAGGTACTGTGGGACTACATCTGCTCACACTGTGACATCTGGCTTTCTGTGAGTTTGTAAGGATCTGAACGTAGGATCTCACACTTGAACATCAAGTGCTTTATCTACTGAGCTATCTCCTTAGCCCTGCAGCTCCTGTTTTTGATGGATTCCTTTTTTTTTTTTTTTTGGTTTTTCAAGGTAGGGTCTCACTGTAGCCCAGGCTAACCTGGAATTCACTATGGAGTCTCAGGATGGCCTCGAACTCAAGGCAATCCTCCTACCTCTGCCTCCTGAGTGCTGGGATTAAAGGCGTGTGCCACCCCACCCGGCTGTTTTTGATGGATTCCTTTTTGTAGGAGAAGAGATTGACTTTGGAAAACTCATCCCGAAACCACATTCAGAAGGAGCCACTCTCAGGGTAGAAGATCTTGTCAAACAGTATTTCCAGACTGCAGAGAAGGTAATTTCATACAGAGTACATTTTTAAGAACAATTGTCTTGAAATGAGTTTTAAATGATAAGTAAAAGGAACCTTCACAGTGCTTCTATCAGGTAGGTTAACAGTGAGTTGCATTCATTGCGGTTACTCTATACCAGTGAAAGTTAGTGGTTAATGAAGTTTAAGTCATTAATGTGACATTGTTACCACTGTTAGACCTTTCTTTTTCTGTATTGCAAAAGTCTTAATCTAAGCTTTGATTTTCATGTTTGAATGCAATTTTTGAATTGCTTTACTGGTATAGTCACATGATGGTGAACCTACTTACTTTACAGTTCTCTAGTTGTATTATTTTTTTTTTTTAATTTTTATTAACATTTTCCATGATTATAAAATATATCCCATGGTAATTCCCTCCCTCCCCACCCCCACACTTTCCCGTTTGAAATTCCATTCTCAATCATATTACCTCCCCATTACAAACATTGTAATTACATATATACAATATCAACCTATTAAGTATCCTCCTCCCTTCCTTTCTCCACCCTTTATGTCTCCTTTTCAACTTACTGGCCTCTGCTACTAAGTATTTTCATTCTCAAGCAGAAGCCCAGTCATCTGTAGCTAGGATCCCCATATGAGAGAGAACATGTGGCACTTGGCTTTCTGGGCCTGGGTTACCTGACTTAGTATAATACTTTCCAGGTCCATCCATTTTTCTGCAAATTTCATAACTTCAGTTTTCTTTACCGCTGAGTAGAACTCCATTGTATAAATGTACCACATCTTCATTATCCACTCATCTGTTGAGGGACATCTAGGCTGGTTCCATTTCCCAGCTATTATAAATTGAGCAGCAATAAACATGGTTGAGCATGTACTTCTAAGGAAATGAGATGAGTCCTTTGGATATATGCCTAGGAGTGCTATAGCTGGGTCATATGGTAGATCAATCTCTAGCTGCTTTAGGAACCTCCACACTGTTTTCCACAATGGCTGGACCAGATTGCATTCCCACCAGCAGTGCAGAAGGGTTCCTTTTTTTCCACATCCCCGCCAACATTTATGATCATTTGTTTTCATGATGGTGGCCAATCTGACAGGAGTGAGATGGAATCTCAATGTAGTTTTAATCTGCATTTCCCTGATGACTAGTGACGTAGAACATTTTTTTAGATGCTTATATGCCATTCGTATTTCTTCCTTTGAGAACTCTCTATTTAGCTCCTTAGCCCATTTTTTGATTGGCTTGTTTGATTCCTTATTAGTTAACTTTTTGAGTTCTTTGTATATCCTAGATATTAATCCTCTATCAGATATATAGCTGGCGAAGATTTTTTCCCATTCTGTAGGTTGCCTCTTTGCTTTTTTCACTGTGTCCTTTGCGGTGCAAAATCTTTGTAATTTCATTAGGTCCCAGTGGTTAATCTGTGGTTTTATTGCCGGAGCAATTGGGGTTGTATTCAGAAAGTCTTTGCCAAGACCAATATGTTGAAGGGTTTCCCCTACTTTTTCCTCTAGCAGTTTCAAAGTTTCCGGTCTGATGTTAAGGTCTTTAATCCATTTGGACTTAATTCTTGTGCATGGCGAGAGAGAAGAATCTATTTTCATCCTTCTGCAGATATTTATCCAGTTTTCAAAACACCATTTGCTGAAGAGGCTGTCTCTTCTCCAATGAGTATTTTTGGCATTTTTATCGAATATCAGGTGGCTATAGCTACTTGGGCTTACATCTGGGTCCTCTATTCTGTTCCACTGATCTACATGTCTGTTTTTGTGCCAGTACCATGCTGTTTTTGTTACTATGGCTCTGTAGTATAGGTTAAAATCAGGTATGGTGATACCACCAGCCTCTTTTTTGTTGCTCAGTATTATTTTAGATATTCGAGGTTTTTTGTGATTCCAAATGAATTTTTGGATTGTTTTTTCTATTTCCATGAAGAAAGCCTTTGGAATTTTGATAGGGATTGCATTAAATGTGTAGATTGCTTTTGGTAAGATTGCCATTTTCACGATATTGATTCTTCCAAGCCAGGAACAAGGGATGTTTCTCCACTTTCTAGTGTCTTCTGCAATTTCTCGCTTGAGTGTTTTAAAGTTCTCATTGTATAGATTCTTTACGTCCTTGATTAGGTTTATTCCAAGGTATTTTATTTTTTTTGATGCAATTGTGAATGGGAGTGATTCTCTGATTTCATCCTCTGTGTGTTTGTTGTTAGCATATACGAAGGCTACTGATTTCTGTGTATTTATTTTGTATCCTGCTACATTGCTGTAGGTTTTGATCAGCTCTAACAGCTTGCTAGTAGAGTCTTTAGGGTCCTTTATGTATAGAATCATGTCATCTGCAAATAATGATAACTTGATTTCTTCCTTTCCAATTTGTATCCCTTTTATGTGTGTCTCTTGCCTTATTGCTATGGCTAAGACTTCCAAAACTATATTAAATAGAAGTGGAGACAGTGGACACCCTTGTCTTGTTCCTGATTTTAGTGGAAAAGCTTCCAGTTTTTCCCCATTTAGTAATATGTTGGCTGTAGGCTTGTCATAAATAGCCTTTATTATATTGAGATATGTTCCTTCTATTCCCAGTCTCTGTAGGACTTTTATCATGAAGGGATGTTGGATCTTGTCAAATGCTTTCTCTGCATCTAATGAGATGATCATGTGATTTTTGTCCTTCAACCCATTTATGTAATGTATTACATTTATAGATTTGCGTATGTTGAACCATCCCTGCATCTCTGGGATAAAGCCTACTTGGTCCGGGTGAATGATCTTTTTGATATACTCTTGTATTCTGTTTGCCAATATTTGGTTGAGAATTTTTGCATCTATGTTCATGAGGGAGATTGGTCTGTAATTTTCTTTTTTTGTTCTGTCTTTGCCTGGTTTTGGTATCAGGGTGATGCTAGCCTCATAGAAGGAGTTTGGTAGAATTCCTTCTTTTTCTATTTCCTGGAAAAGTTTGAGAAGCAATGGTGTTAGCTCTTCCTTAAAAGTCTGGTAAAATTCAGCAGTGAATCCATCCGGGCCTGGGCTTTTTTTAGTTGGGAGATTATTGATAACTGTTCGGATCTCCATGTTTGTTATAGGTCTATTTAAGTGATTAATCTCATTTTGATTTAATTTAGGTAGGTCATATAGATCAAGGAAATCATCCATTTCTTTCAGATTTTCATACTTTGTGGAGTATATGCTTTTATAGTATGTCCCTATAATTTTTTGAATTTCTCTGGAATCTGTTGTGATGTTACCTTGTTCATCTCTGATTTTATTAATTTGTGTCTCTTCTCTCTTTCTTTTGGTCAGATTTGCTAAGGGTTTATCAATCTTGTTTATCCTTTCAAAGAACCAACTCTTTGTTTCATTAATTCTTTGGATTGTTCTTTTTGTTTCTATTTCATTAATTTCTGCCCTAATCTTTATTATTTCTTCCCGTCTACTACTTTTTGGTTTGCCTTGTTCTTCTTTTTCCAAGGCTTTAAGGCGAAGCATTAGGTCGTTTACTTGCGACCTTTCTAATTTCTTAATATAGGCACTTAAGGCTATAAATTTACCTCTTAGAACTGCCTTCATTGTGTCCCAGAGATTTTGGTATGTTGTATTCTCATTATCATTTGACTCTATAAATTTTTTGATTTCCTTTTTGATTTCTTCATTGACCCACTCATCATTTAGTAGTGTATTGTTTAGTTTCCATGATTTTGTGTATGCTCTATAGCCTTTCTTGCTACTGATTTGTAGTTTAATTCCATTGTGGTCAGATAGAATGCAAGGAATTATTTCAATTTTCTTGAATTTGTTAAGATTTGCTTTGTGTCCTAATATGCGGTCTATTTTAGAGAATGTTCCATGTGCTGCTGAAAAGAATGTATATTCTGCAGCCTTTGGATGAAATGCCCTGTATATATCTGTTAGGTCCATTCCTTCTATGACCTCATTTAGTCCAGATGCCTCTCTGTTTATTCTTTCCCTGGATGACCTGTCAATTGATGAGAGTGGGGTGTTAAAGTCACCCACCACCACTGTGTTTGGTGTTATCTGTGACCTTAGTTCTAATAGTGTTTGTTTGACGAATTTGGGAGCCCCCATGTTAGGTGCATATATGTTTAGGATTGTAATGTCCTCCTGTTGGAGTGTGCCCTTAATCAATATAAAGTGACCTTCCTTATCTTTCTTGACTAACGTCGGACTAAAGTCTACCCTGTCTGATATTAGGATAGCAACCCCTGCTTATTTTCTAGGCCCATTTGCTTGAAACACCGTCTTCCAACCTTTCACCCTAAGATAATGTCTATCCTTTGTAGAAAGGTGAGTTTCTTGGAGACAACAAATTGTAGGATCCTGCTTTTTAACCCAGTCTGCAAATCTATGTCTTTTCGTTGGGGCATTGAGACCATTGATATTAAGAGATATTATTGAAAGGTGTGTATTTATGTTTGCCATTTGTGTGTGTGTGTGTGTGTTACTTGTTCTACCTGTGCTCTCTTCTGTTAACTGGTATTTGAGTATAGCTGGTTTTTTCTAGGTTCCTTATATGTGTGCTTTTCCTTTTGTTCAGCATGGAGGATTCTATCAAGTATTTTCTGTAGAGCTGGTTTTGTCTTCAAATACTCCTTTAACCTGCTTTTGTCATGGAATGTCTTTATTTCTCCATCTATTTGAATGGATAACTTTGCAGGATAAAGTAACCTTGGTTGACAGTTGTTATCTTTCAGAACTTGGAATATATCACTCCAAGCCCTTCTGGCTTTAAAAGTTTGTGTTGAATAATCTGCTGTAATCCTGATGGGCTTGCTTTTGTAGGTAACTTGATTTTTCTCTCTAACTGCTTTCAATATTTTTTCTTTGGTTTGTGTGTTTGGAAGTTTGAGTATAATGTGGCGAGGAGAGGTTCTTTCTGGGTTTTGTCTGGCTGGGGTTCTAAAGGCTTCCTGTATCTGTATTGGCACCTCTTTCCCAATTTGGGGGAAATTTTCCTCTATGATTTTGTTGAAGATGCCTACTATGCCTCTGGAGTGGAGTTCTTCTCCTTCTACTATGCCCTGAATTCTTATATTGGATCTTTTCATAGTGTCCCGGATATCTTGAAATTCCCATTCATACTTTTCTATAAGTTTGTCTTTCTCTTTGTTGGACTGCATTAGGTCTGCCACCTGATCTTCTAGCTTAGATATTCTGTCCTCTCCCTCATCCATCCTACTGGTGAGATTTTCTACAGAGTTTTTTATTTCATTAACTGTGTTCTTCATTGCTAGTAATTCTGACTGGTTTTTCTTTATTATTTCTATTTCCCTATTTATGTCTTGTATTGCCTTCTTTATTTCATTAAATTGGTGTCCTGCCTCTTCTTTGATTCCTTTGATTTCCTCTTTGATTTCCTCTTTGATTTCTTCTTTGATTGTTTTCATGTGTTCTTTGACCTCTTTGAACATATTTATAATTATTCTTTTGAACTCTTTCTCAGGCATTTCCTCTAACTCTTTCTCACTGGAGGACATTTCTGATGCATTAATACTTTTAGGTGGATTTATATCGTCTTGCTTTTTAGTGTTTCTTGTGCTATAATGTATATATTTTTGCATCTTGGATTAAGTTAATGCTTGGATTTTCTAGCTAGCTGTGTATTCTTAGCTGTATCAATTGGTTTGATGTAATATATTTTCAGGGTAGGACCTTAAGGTATTAGGTGTGGCTCTTAAGACTCTCAGAGTATCTACAAAGATGTTCTTAGGGGTTGAGTTTCCCTGCTATAGGAGTATTCAAGCAGGCTGAGTGGAATAAAATACTGGTAGATTCTAAAATTTAACTAAACACTGTACACATTCAATCAAAAACAGCCCCAAGTATGTATGCAAGAGTAGTTATTATAATGACCAGATCCTCTATCAACAAAGAGGTTTAGATTTCTGGTCTGTTGAGGTATCCAAGTCAGCTTGTGACCAAGTGAGTCCCTTCCCTGGTGCAATCCCAGTTACCTTGGGTGATTGTGGTCTCAGTCAAGTTGCTGCCTGGGTCATCGGGCTGCTGTTCTGATTTCTGGAGCTGGGCACTTGCTTTTCCTACGGGGCAAACTGAGCCGCTGCTGCTGCCTCTGCTGCTGTTGTAGCTGCCACCACCAGAGCCACCACCGCTGCTGAAGCTGCCGCTGCCGTGTCCACCGCCGCTGCTCACCCCGAAGCCGCTGCTGCGGGATCTGCCGCCGCTGCCACTCCTGGGTCCGCTGCTGCTGGGGCCGCTGGTACCGGTGCTGGAGCCGCTGAAGTTGCTGCCGAACTCTGCTCCTGCTTGGGTCCTGCTGTCACCCAAGTTGGCGTGGCCGGTCCCGGGCCGCTGCTGTGTTCGCTGGAGCTGGGCTCAGGCGGTGGGGGAGGGGAGGGAGCCGCAGCTGCTCTGGTTGTATCGCTGTTCCACGTGTGCTTCTACCTCGCGGTCTGCTCCTCCCTCCGTTGCTCGCTGCCGCTCTCCCCTCACGTTTCCCGAGTTGCGGAGAGCGCGGTGTGACGGGAAAATCCCGCACCTGGCTTCTCCTGCGGCTCGAGCTGAGAGTCCGGCGGCTTTCTGCCGCGCCGCGGCTGCGGCGGTTGGCCGAGCTGCCCCGGAGCCGCTGTTCCCGCCTGTGCAGGCTCAGGATGCTCTATAACTCTTCTACTTCTCCGCTGCCGCCTCAATTTCCTATACACCTCACTTTTTAGTAAAAGTGTGTATTTTGCTGAGTTTTTTTGGTCTTTTTCCCCCCTAAGCTGCTTTGGCGTGGTACCTACGCCGCCATCTTAACCGGAAGTCCTCTAGTTGTATTATTTAAAACAGCACAAATTCATTGTCTTACAGTGACATAGGTCACAAACAACAAAGGTCTCTCTGGGCTAAAATCAAGGTGTCAGCAGAAGATTTATTCTTCCCAGGTTCTAGAAGAACTCACATTTTGTGGCTCTTGGTCTCCTTTGTCCATCCTTGAAGCTGAAGCTAGTAATGTCACATCTCTGACCATTTCCCACAGTCCCATCTCCTTCTGCCTCCCTTTTTTCAGGACTGATTACACTGAGCTCTGCTGGAAATTTGCCATCACCTGTGTAGTTTGTAGTTAGGTGATGTGGAGAGCCCTGGTCACCTCCCTATTTGCTGTCAGCTGATCAGAAGTCTCCATTCTACCTACAGTTGTAGCCCCTTTGCTGTATGTAATGTAGTCTGACGTCTCCCCAGGTAGAGGTGGGGACATCCTTAGGGTCTGTTATCCTGCCTTTACCAGTGGTTTAACTTCATCCTTGCTCATCCTCAGTGGCCCTGTCATGGGAATGTATCCAGCTGTTCAGTCCTCTGCATCTTTATCTCCTCACTCCCTTCCCTTTCTTAGATTAACGTTGCTTTTTTTGGCCCTTAACTTTAACCAGTAGACTTAAATTTTTCCCCCATTCAAAAACTAACTTCTTTCTCTTTTTACTTAATAACAGGAATCTGAGAGTTTTGTTGTTGTTATTTTGCTTGTATATAATTATTTCACAAGGATTAGATCACATTTCTATATCAGGTGGCCTGTATTTCCTGTACAGAATGTTCAGCTCTCTTTGCTAACTGAAAGAGGAATGGGGGAGGCAGTACAAGAATTTGTGGACAAGGAAGAGAAAGATGCCATTGAAGAATTAGTGAAGTACCAGTTGGAAAAAACACAGCGATTTCTTAAGGAACGTCATATTGATGCCCTAGAAGACAAAATCGATGAAGAGGTGAGTGCCTGGATTTGAGTATGCATGTCTGTGAGGACAGTTTTTCATGAAGAGTATCTGCAAGTTTTTTTTCTAACAAAGTACTAGTTAACTTTCTGATTTGTTCCATTTTCTCATCTAGAATTGTGATGATAAAGTAAGTTAGGAAATGTCTAGATAGCACTTAGTACAGAGTTTTGGTTGTGGTGGGTACTGGTAAAGGTGACTTGTTTACACAGAAACTATCTTTTAGAGCTCCTGAGAGTACTTGGCAAATTGCTTGTGAAGTGAAAATTGCTGCTTGTTTCATTGTTAGTCAGTTTTGATTGAGCTTTTGAATCTCATCTAGAATATGCTTCTCCCTACACATAACATCAGAGGTATAATGACGAGAGAGTGTTTTAGAGAGGTCTGATTGGAAATTAAATGTGTGTTAAAGGCAAAATTAAAAGGTGTTGACATGAAGAAAATACTTGAATGTGTGCAAAGTTAATATTCTAAACACATTAAAAGGACCTTATAAAACTTTAAAAATATTAAACATTTCAGTAGAGTAACTAACAAAAGACATGACTAGGTGGTTCAGAGAAGAAGTATAAATGGCTAGTAAGTGTTAGAAGGTGGTGTTTAGCCAAGGGTAATCAAAGAACTTATCTTTGTAAATGGGCAGTGATTATTTAGAAAGCTGTAGTTGGCACACTGCTGGAGGGATCAGTGCATGAACAGCTTTACTGGAGGGCTGCTTGGCAGTGTAGTTGAGAGGTTTAGGAGGGTACCCTTCACCTCAGCCCTAGGAGCTTCTTCTAAGAAAACAGTAGGGTAAAGCTGGGCGTGGTGCCACACGCCTTTAATCCTAGCACTCGGTCCCAGCAGAAGCAGAGGTAGGAGGATCTTTTGAGTTCAAGGCCACCCTGAGACTCCATAGTGAATTCCAGGTCAGCCTGGGCTAAAGTGAGACCCTACTTTGAAAAACCAAAAAAAAAAGGAGAAAACAGTAGGGTAGAGCTTAGTACATGGGGTAATTAATTCTTATGTTAGTCAAAGTGGGGAATAAGTGGAAATGTTTTGTTTTGATAAATGTTGACACATAGACGATATAGAATTATTTACAGCCATAAAATTAAATTTTTGTTCCAGTGCAGTGGCACACATCTGTAATCCTAGCATCGGGAGGTGGATACGGTAGGATTGGAAGTAAATGTTGTAGGATGTTCCAGTCCAGCCTGGGTGGGCTACATGCAAGTCTCTCTAAAAAAAAAAAAAAAAACTGCTTGAAGAACATGGAAAGGCATTTTCAGTATAATAATGTTAAATGAGCATTATATTAGAATGAATATAAATTGTAAGGATTCAAAGTCATACACTTGTTTGCATAATTTATGTGCATATAAATAAAGAATTCAGTATTCCAAAATGCTAGCAAGCATGAGTTTACATATTTGAATCATAAAGGACCACTGTCTACATTTTCCAAGTTCCTTTAAACAGGAGGGCAAAACAACCTTATTTTGTAAATGCATTCCTTTTGGGTTTCATCTGAGTACATTTATTTAATGTGGGCCTCTTAAAGCCTTACTTTGTTATTGTATAAATAGTATTATTCAGTACCAAGTACTTTTAAAGTTAAGAGTATGTGGTCTTCCCTGTAAAGCCACTGTGGACTGTATGCATTGGGTTTGTTCATCTTTAACATGGTTGGATTTCTCATTTAAGCACCAGAAAGAAACACCCATCCCACCCAGCATGACACCGTGACTCCTAAGCTGCAAGGTTGCAAGGTGTGTGTGTGCGTGCGCTTGTTCTCTGTGTGTAGAATGGTGACTTAAGAGCATGGCCTCTGGACTACACTACCTATTCAAAATTGAAATCCTTATCAACTGTGTGTCCATTAGTGAGTTGTTTTTTAAATCCTTTCTGTGCCTGTGTTTTCTCATCTATAAAATGGAACAGATATTATAATCTTCTTCTCTTGTGAGGATTAAAATAATTAGTTCAGGATTAAAATACATAATGGAAGTCCTTCCCCTACTGCCTGACAGTGCTTGTTCATTGTGTTTATTCTCATCCTCTTTGTTCAAGAGACAATGAGACAGTGCTTTTGGTATGCCTCCACCACCTGGAGCACTACTGCATTCTCAGTCATCTTTCTAGAAGTTTATTATTTGTCTTCCTCAGACCTGTGCTGAGTCCTAACACGCAAACTCACCTTCCACTTAGAACTCAAAAATGAATGCTGCCTCCTTGTTCTCTTTTACAGGGCATTGCTTCAGAGTTAGTTTGTTTGTTCCCTCCCTCCCTCCCTCCCTCCCTCCCTCCCTCCCTCCCTCCCTCCCTCCCTCCCTTCCAATATCTATACTTACAATAAATCATGATATTCCCTCCCCTCCCCCACTTTCTCTTTCACAACTCCACTCTCTATCATATCCCCTCCCTCTCTCCATTAGTCTCTCTTTTATTTGGATGTCTTTTTCTTTTTCTCCTATTATGAGGGTCTTGTGAAGGTATTGCTAGGCACTGATGAGGTCATGGATATCGAGGCCAATTTCTGTCTGGACAGCTGCATTGTAAGGAGTGGTGTCCTTCCTTTGGCTCTTACATTCTTTCAGCCACCTCTTCCACAATGGCCCCTGAGCCTTAGAGGGTGTGATGTAGATGTTTCAGTGGGAGGACACTCCTCCATCCCTTCTTCTCAGCACTGTGTTGCCTTTGGGTCATCCTAGTGGTCATCACCATCGGAAAAGGAAGCTTCTCTAACCAGAAGTGAGAATAGCATTAATATATGAATATCAACATTAAGTGTAGTGCTTCCAGGGCAGTTTGGTGAGAATAACTGTACCTGGCAGGTGGTGCCAGGTACGTGTGTAGATTGGAGGCTGCTAGTGCCTCATGGGATTTTGGCCATTTTCCTTCTTTCTGGTGGATCTTGGTCTCCTGCCTCCTCACTCTAAGAATAACCTATACACACCTTCACTTTTCAGAAGAAGAGTGTATTTTGCCCTGGTTTTGCTTATATCCCTCCCTAGGTTGGTTTGGCATGGCTCCTATGCTGCCATCTTACCCGGAAGGCCAGCGCTCAACCTGGTTTCTTGATGACTTCCATCTCTTCATCCTGTTAAGTCAATCCTTGTGCCTCTTGTTCATTTACATGTCCCTTTTAATATAATGCCCTCCGGCTTTCTGGGTTTAGTGGAGACTTTGAGAAGTCTAGCAGAAAACCTCTCATCTTAGCACCAAACTTTTATAGCTAACATCCCTTCTGTATTTATGTTTAATAGACAGCTCAGATTTCTAGTCTCCCAAGCTAAATGGCCAGTCCTCAGCCCTATGCAACCTGGAGAGTTCTAATGGAAACATCCGTGTTTTAGTTGCTCAGTCCCTAAATATTGAAGTTTCCCTTCACTCTTGTATCCTGACGGTCTAGAAATCCTCTGGGCTCTGCTACTAATACTTATACAGTGTCTGATTGCCTACCACCTACAGCTGTCATAGGTCATTTCTCACCTAGATTATTCCAGCAGCCTCCAAACCGATCTGTCTCTGCCTTAACCCTTCTTCCACCCTCCCCTCTTTTGTCTTCAGCCAGCTATTCATGGAGACTATCAGATTTTGCACCTAGTTATTCCTGCCTTAAAAAGTCCTATATTTGGGTTGGGGACATGGCTCACTAGTTAAAGGTGCTTGCTTTCAAAGCTTGCTATCCTGGGTTCAATTTCCCAATACCCATGTAAAGCCAGACACACACAGTGTGTCTGGAGTTCATTTGTAGTGGCAAGAGGCCCTGGCCCATAGTCTGCCCCTCCCACCTCCCTCATAAATAAGTAAATAAATAAATAAAACTTTTTTTTTAAAAAAAAGAATGGCTCATAGTCACAAGGCCTCATTACAATTTGGCTCTCTTTTACTTTGTTACCTTTCTGTGTGCTCTGTTTCCAGCAGCCTCTTTCCTCTTCTTGTCCCTAGTGCTGGTTATTGAACCTGATGCTTTGCTTATACTAGGCAAGTGCTTTACCACTGAGCTATTTCCTCAGTCCCCTTCTTGCTGTTTCTCTCTGTCTTTTTTTCCCTCCTTGTTCCTTTTACTGGAGTGTATTTGTTGTGTGTATACATGAATGCATGTGGCCACCTGTGTGTGTGCATGTGTGGAAGCCAGAAGTTGTTGTTGGGTGGCTCCTATTGCTTCTCCACTTTTATTTTGTGAGAGATTCTAAGTGAACCTGAAACTCAACAATTTAGCTAGACAAGCTAGTCAGCTTATCAGATGTCCTCCTTTATCTACCTTCCCAGCACTGGCATTAATGGTGTATACCACCACACCTGGCATTTTATGTGGGTGTAGCAGATTCAAACTCAGGTCCTTATTATTATGAGGCAAGCACTTTACTCACTGAGCCATCTCCCCAGCTTTCCTTGCTATTTCATAACCCCCCTGAGATGCTTTTTCCTCCATGTCTTTGCACATTTTCCTTTGGATTGGAGTGATTATCCCCAAGTATTTGCATGATTCATTCTCCACTTCAAGTCTTCCCACAGATGCAACCTTCTCAGAGGCCTGATGTGACCACTAAGGTGTAGTGACTTCCTGGTGTTCCCTTGCCCTTTTTCTTTACCCAGCTTTGCAAAGATTTCATGTGTGGTGGTCGCACAAGACTCCTTGGAGCACTTTCTTGAGGTTTACTTTTAAAGTTGGAACACAGGTACACATTGGGATCTGAGGGATGCAGATGTAAGCGTCCCATGTCCTTATTTGCAAACAATGGTTGTGACTGAACACCAAGATCTGTGCAAGAAGTTCCTAGGTGATCCTTTTGTGCCCTCTGCTCACAAAATCAAGATCATGCAGTTTGAAGCCATCAGTAAACACACTGACTTCAGGGCTTTCAGAAATAAGCTTCTGCATGAGGCTTGGTCCTGGTTACCTTATAAAATAGAATGTAACTTCTTACTTGCTACTAGCTGCCCTCCCTCCCATTTGCTCACTGGATTATAAACTTAGAGGGTAAGTTTGTGACGACTTTTGCTCATTTATTTATTTGAGAGTGACAGAGAAAGAGGCAGATAGAGAAAGAAAGAGGGAAAGAGAGAGATTGGGCATGCCAGGGCCTCTAGCCACTGCAAACAAACTCTAGACCCATGTTTCACCTTGTGCATCTGGCTTATGTAGGTCATGGGGAGTCAAACTTGGGTTCTTTGGCTTTGTAGGCAAGTTCCTTAACCACTTAGCCATTTCTCCAGCCCACTTTTGCTCATTTTTGCATTATCATTTCCTATAGTAGTGTTTGACATATAGTAGGTAATCTGTACATATATGCAGAGTAGAGTATTACATAAATGGGGTTTATTTCTAGCTACATATTAGAAGAGCCTTGTGAGCAGGAGGTAAAAGAGGAATCTTTAGTATCCCCTTTTGCCATAGGGTCAAGGTCAGCAAATAATCAGTAGTTGATTGTTAATAAAGATGGATCTTTAGGGACCCACTTATTTAAAATTATTTCAAAGAGCCATGAGCACATTGCAAGCAGGTATATAAGAGTGATATGAGCAATGTAATAAATATTTCATAAAGAAGTATCGTTCTAACTGTTTTACCCAGAGGGCATTAGAATTTTTTCTTTTGTAGTCTGACAGACTATTTTTCATTGCTTAAATCATTTTTGCAACAGGAAATATAATTTTTCTTAGAGCTATTTCTTAAAAATATTTTTATTTTATTATTTATTTAAGAGAGAGAGAAATAGGCAGAGAGATAGAGAGAATGGTTGCACCAGGGCCTCCAGTCACTGCAAATGAACTCCAGATGCATGCATCTGGCTTATGTGGGTCCTGGGGGATTGAACCTGAGTCCTTTGGCTTTACAGGCAAGTGCCTTAACCGCTAAGCCATCTCTAAAGCCATTTTTAAAAGGATATATTTCTAATACTTAAATGCAGGTGACTAGTAAAATACTTCTTTTATCATTCTAGTTCATGAGGCATGCTACAGTTAAGTTATAGCATTGTTATAATGAAAAGCATTTCTTAATCAGTTAAAGCCCATTATTTTTCTGTCTATGTAATTGGTAGAAGCAGTGTGTTTGTGACTTATTCTATTGTTGCCTAGGTTCGTCGTTTCAGAGAAAGCAGACAGAAAAATACTAATGAAGAAGATGATGAAGTTCGAGAGGTAAGTTTTCTGCTGCGAATTCCCATGACCATAGATTCATTTACCAAACTAGAGTAGCTAGTAACTTTAATTAGACCAAGTTTTCCACAGTGTGGTAGATAGGAGTAAGCTTGCTTCAGTTGAGGATTGCTGTCTTTGATTTATTGCAGGTCACTTTCTGTCAGCCTCGGAGTATTATGCTTACTGTCATTACTGTTTTCCCTTTTGCTCTTGTCTAAACATATTTCTTTCTCTCTCTCTCTCTCTCTCTGTGTGTGTGTGTGTAGAGTACAAAAAGAGTCCTTTCTCATGAACATAATACCTTGTTGCTATTAGAGCATTTTGTTTATATGATAATCATACTCTATTGTGCTGACGTTACTTTGCATAGGAAAGAACAAATTTAGGGGATTGGGGAGATAGCTCAGCAGTTAAACATACTTGCTTGCATTGTAAAGCCTGCTGTTCTGGGTTCTATTCCCTGCCACCCACATAAAGTTGTACATTTATTTGCAGTGGCAAAGACCTTGGTGCAATCACATTTATGTGTGTGTGTGTAATAAAAACTTAAAGAAGAAATCTAGTATTTTGTTTAGTAGTGCTACCATGGGTAACAGTCTTAAGTTTCACTTCACATTTATTGCTCTCTACTTCATCTCTTTGTAGGTTAGGAACAAAATATTTTCAACTGCTTACTAAATTCTTGGTCCTCCATTTGGTCCTTGATGAAATCATGATTGAGATATACTGTCTTGTTTTCTGATGGCTTCCTAGTATTTTAGTTATCATACACATTATTTACTCCTGAGGTTTGCTCTTGATTGCTTTTACTCATCAGACATTTTTCATAACAAACATGTCAGACATTCTCAGTTCTGTTAGGAGGAGTTCAAGTATGGACACAGTGTGGTTTATGTTTTTTTAGTTTTGTAGGTAAGAGAAGTATGTGTAAAGAACATAATTGTTCAGTTTTGAGGCACCTTGCTTACACTATCAAAGCTTCTATTTTAGAAATGTAGAGACTATCAAGATTACATGGTGGTACTGGAGTTTGAAATTGTTTCCTTTTCCAAGTCTAGACTATCTATCATCTAGTGTCTTCAAGCAATAGCTCTTTCCTCTTATCCTAAGTGAAATGCACGACCAATGAATGGCTGCCAACTGAAAGCTGCTGAAGCATCTGGCAGCGCATCAAAACCAGCACTGGTGATACGTATAGATGCAACCGCTTGCTGTTTCCAGGCTGTGGTTTGGAAGCTAAGAGCGATTGATCAGGGATCAAGTTTTGTGTTTATATTCATCTTGCAAAGTGTTCTTAAAGTAGAAAAGTGTGGGCTGGAGTGATGGCTTAGCAGTTAAGTGCTTGTCTGTGAAGCCTAAGGACCCCAGTTCAAGGCTCAATTCCCCAGGACCCACGTTAGCCAGATGCACAAGGGGGCACACGTGTCTGGAGTTCTTTTTCAGTGGCTGGAAGCCCTGGTGTGCCCATTCTCTCTCTCTCTCTCTCTCTCTCTCTCTCTCTCTCTCTCTCTCTGTCACTCTCAAATAAATGAAAAAAAAAAAAAGTAGAAAAGTATGTGCCAAATTGCATGCAAGAAAAAACTGTTTTCTGGTTTTGGGGTCATCTAGTTTAAACTGTTTTTCTTCTAAGAGACAAGGTCTTATGAGCCCACAGTGGCCTCCAATGCACTATGTGTCTAAGGATGACCTTGAACTTCTGATGCTCCTTCTTGCACCTCCTCAGTTCTGAGATTACAGACATACACCGTACATCCAGTTTTTGTGTGCTTGGGCTTTGTTCTTTTATGTAAGCTCTTTACCAGCTGAGACACATTGCTTAAATTTGGTCAGTTCAGCAGAGTACAGAAATACTCTTTAAATTGAGTCCTTTGTATTTGAAGTTAAGGATGAGTGAAGGGCTGTGGAGATGGCTCAGTGGTTAAGAGTGTTTGCCATGCAAGCATGAGGGATGTTCAGTCCCCCAGGGACCCTAGTAATGTGGGGTGTGGAGACTGGAAAATTACAGGGTTTTCAGAAGCTGCAGCTCTGGGTTCAGAGGGAGACACCATCTCAGCATCATGCTGATGAGTCATAAAGGAGGAGATCTGATGTTCTCTGGCCTCCACATGCACACTCATGGAACAGGGGTGTTTATCATATATACACACCACATATACACACCAAAAAAAAAAAAAAAAAAAAAAAAAGGAAGGAGGTGAGAAGGAGTGGCTGGTATACAACTTTGAGGTAGAGTGTTTACTTAGTATGTGTGAGACCCTTGGGTAGGGCTAGGGACATAGCTCAGTGTAAAAAGAGAGAGAGAGAGAGAGAGAGACAGGATAAATATTTTATATTAGGAAGAAAGAATGTGACAAATTTCAAATGGAAATCTTTCAGAGGAAAAAGGTGCTGAGTTTAAATTTTTGCTTCTATGTTAAGACATTTGCAGGTACCAGGGCTTTCTGTGCTGCTCAGTCTACTTTTTGTTGCTGTATCAAATTGCCTGAGATCAGATAGTTTGTAAAGCACAGACGTTTGTTGTGCTTATAGTACGGAAGGTGGAAGTACCAGTATGGGATGAGGTCTTCCTGCTGTGTCATGATATAGCAGAGGACATCACATGATGAGGGAGCTACTCCCTTGGTAACTCATGAGTTTTAATCCATGAATAGATAAAACCATTCATGGGGGTCTAGCCATTATGGCCCAGTTAGTTACTTTTCAAAGGTCTTCCCACTGTACAATTATATGTGCCCTTGGGAATAGAGTTTTCAACACAGAAATTTGGGATGCATGTTTAAGCCACAACAATAAGTAATTCTTGAGCCTGCCATAGGATGTGGCAAAGGTCTTCAGCCTCAGCATCCTATTTAGAACCAGAGTAATAGAGCTTGACATGTCCCCAGGTTGTAATTTACAGCTTTGCAAAAGCATTGAGCTCAGAATATGAACCTTCATGCTGTGCTTAAATTATTCCAACAGACAAAAGTATTACTCCTCCAATAATGGAAAAAACTACCTTTTAAGAGTTCTTGTTCACATGGGGTAAAACCCCTCCAAAAATTGCTTTAATTGTAAGTTTACATAAACATAGGGTAAAGCAAGTCACAGATCAAGGAATTAATGTCCATATTTGATTTATTAAGGTTTCTAAAATTCAACAATGCCAATAACAACAAAAACAACATAAAAATGGACAAAGAGGGCTGGAGGGATGGCTTAGTGGTTAAGGCATTTGCCTGCAAAGCCAAAGGACCAGGTTCGATTCCCCAGTACCCACATTAGCCAGATGCACAAGGTGGCATATACGTCTGGAGTTTGTTTGCAGTGGTTAGAGGCCCTGGTGTGCCCATTTTCTCTCTCCCTCTAGCTCTCTCTTTCTCTTTGTCAAATAAATAAAAATATAACAAGTAGATAAAGAACTTGCATGGGCTTTTTAATAGAAAGATTTACAAGTGGCCAGTCAACACTTACAATTCTAAATATTCATAATGCAATGATATTCAGTAACACCAGTCATTAGAGGTGTGGGTACCATCACATACCACGTAGGATGGCTATTGAGAAAGAGAATTTTAAGAGTCTTGTACTAGCTGATAGAATTGGTGCCACTGGTGTGAAAAACAATATAGCAGCTTCCAAGAAAATTAAACACAAAACTACCATGTAGTCTTAGTAAATTTTCCATTAAGTATATAACTAGAAGAATTGAAAACAGGGACTCAAATTGGTGTTTACCTTCCAGTGTTCCTGGCATGTTATTGACAATAGCCAAAAGTTAGACACAAACCAGATATGTACCAACAGGTAAGTAGATGAACAAAGTGTATCTGATTTCAGCATGCTGCAGCATGGATGAAATTTGAATACAATGCTAAGTGGGAAAAAGCCAGATACAGATAGATGAATAGCAGATTATTTGATTTGCATGCAGTACCAATATTACTTCATAGGACTAGAGTAGAATACTGGTTACCAGGACTGAGGGAGTGGGGAATGGGAAGTGCTATTGAGTGGACACAGCTTCCATCTGGGGTGATGAAGAAATCCTAAGCTCAGAATACTCCAAAATCTGTTGCACAGAAATGAGTTATAAGACTATTTGAGGGCTGGAGAGGTGGCTCAATGGTTAAAGGTGCTTGCTTGCAAAGCCTGATGGCCCAGATACCATTCCCTTGTACCCACATAAAGCCAGTTGCACTAAGTGGCAGGAAGCCCTGGTGTGTCCATACTCACTCTGCCTTTTTCTTTCTGTCACATAAATAAAATATTTTTTCAAAAACAAAATACTATTTGAATGTTGTAGTTACCTTCATGTTGCTGGGCAAGACCCCAACCAAAAGCAGCTGATGGGAGGAAAGTTTATATTGGCTTATAGATGAGGGAAAGCTCCATGCTGACTGGGGAAACTCTGCCATAGCCAGTGGAAAACAGTAGCTGGAGAGTGAGCCAAACTGTGGCAATGGGGAGCTGGCTATAACACCCCTAAGTCTGCCCCCAGAAACACACTTCCTCCAACAAGGTTCCACCTCCTAAATTGCCATTAGCTAGGGACCAAGTGTTTAAAACACATTAGTTTATAGGGGGCATCTGATTCAAACCACCACAGATATATGATTAAAAAAATTCATGATAGAGTTTTTGGACAAAGAAGTAATATAACATTTGGAAATGATGGTTGGTCATTCAAGAAATAATCATGGGCTGGAGAGATGGCTTAGCGGTCAAGCGCTTGCCTGTGAAGCCTAAGGACCCCGGTTCGAGGCTCGGTTCCCCAGGTCCCACGTTAGCCAGATGCACAAGGGGGTGCACGCGTCTGGAGTTCGTTTGCAGAGGCTGGAAGCCCTGGCGCGCCCATTCTCTCTCTCTCCCTCTATGTCTTTCTCCTTGTGTCTGTCACTCTCAAATAAATAAATAAATAAAAATGAACAAAAAAATGTTTAAAAAAAAAAAAAAGAAAGAAATAATCATATTGAGCTGTGCAAGGTGACTCATGCCTTGAATCGCACTTGGGAGGCAGAGGAGAAGGATCTCTGTGAGTGTAAGACCACCCTGAGACTACATAGTGAATTCCAGGTCAGCCTGGGCTAGAGTGAGACCCTACCTGGGAAAAAAAAAAAAAAAAAGAAAGAAAGAAATGCTTAAGAAGGTTGTGTTTGGATTTACTTCCCTTTACTAAAACAATGAATTATGTTAATACATGTCCTATTATTGGCCTGTGCTTGCATACCTGCAAACCCCTAGAAGATGCATACCAATTTTATAGGCACTCTTGGGTTCTTTCTGTTTGCTTTCTTATTCATAAGCAAGATGCTGCCAACTCCTCTTTGTATGCACAATGCTTGTTGATGCCATCATGCTGGCTTGCTTTGCGCTCTGGCAGTAGTGAAATTTCAGTGGACTGTCTGTTCTTTGAGATTTTGGTTGAGCTTACCTGTGAAACTTTCTGGTTGTGGTCCCGTCCCGTCCCCCGTTCCCCCCCCCCCCCCCAGGGTTTCACTCTAGTCCAGGCTGACCTGAAATTCACTCTGTATACTCAGGGTGGCCACAGACTCACAGTGATTGGGATTGAAAGCATGTGCCACCACACCTGGCCTTTTGGTTGTGGTCCTTTTTGAAGTTACTGTATTTTAAACCGTTTTCTTAGGCATCTCTTCACTAACTAGATTGCTAATACCATCTGTTTATTTATTTGAGAGAGAAAGAGCCAGAGAGAATGCAAGTGCCAGGGCCTTCAGCCATTGTGAACAAACTCTAGACACCTGCATCCCCTTGTGCACATGTGCAACATCGCATGCTTGCATTGCTGTGTGTCTGGCTTACATGGGACTTGGAGAGTTGAGCATAGACTTCTTAGGCTTTGCAGGCAAGCACCTTAACCACTAAGCCATCTCTCCAGCCTCCATCTGTTTTTTTTTTAGCCCATTTAGATTATTCATTTTCCGAATTATGTAGAACTATGTTACAAGTCATTCATTTTTTGTTTTTAGCTTTGAAAATGGAATTAAGCTTCCTCCTACTTCCAAACTTGCAGCATCATCCCAGCTTCTACCCTGCCTACCTTGTTTCCTCTTTTTACCTGTTGTTATTACACCACAGATCACAGAGCTTAGAAATTCTCTGGTGCCCTACTTTCTACTTAGAACTTGCCTTTCCTATAAGAAAGACTGTGGTAATGGCACTGTGGGAAATATACATGATTCTGGTAAGCTCTCTGAGCTTCTTCCTTAGCAGGTCAGATACTCAGTGTATTCATTAACTCTTCTTCAGACATGGTATGTTTGGGGTTTGAATTACTTTCTAGCTTTATTTAAAACATGTTTTGATTTTTCTTCTCATTATATTTTGACTGATTTAAGTAATAAGATCAGGGTAGAATTGCATTTATACTATTTTTAATCAAAAACCTATTTGTTTTAGAGTTAGAATATTTGGCCTAAGTCTTAAATTAGTCTGAATGATTGTGTATAAAATTAGTGTGGCATATTCTTGATTCTAAGATTTTAGTTTCTTTTTCAAAACTTTAGTTTCTTCTTATGTAAGTTTATTAGAGATTATTTATTGCTCATGTCTTATGAATTTGAAGGTAGTATTTTAGGGAAAATTGTAGTAGTAAAAAATTTAAAAAAGAAAACACCCTAACATTTCACCTCCTCCAGAGGTAGGTAACTTTGTAAATGTTTCTTTTTTTCCTCTGTGAAGACTAGGTTTTATAAATGGAGGGAATGTTTGTCAGATTTCTCCCAGTTCTGAAAGTTTTACCTTTGTACCATTTTGCTTTTCTTAGAGAACCTTTTGAAGGTCTCATTTATAGGCAATATTGTTCTTGAGCTGACAGATAACAGTATGTGACCAGTGGGACTATCCTGATTTGTGTTTGTGTCACATAGGTAATAAAATGACAACGTGAGCAGTTAGGTAGTGCTAATGTTCTTGGGACTTGGATGGATAGGATGCTGCATCCACTAACATGACTTCCTTGGATACAGGCCATGAATCGGGCCCGAGCCCTCAGATCTCAGTCTGAGAACTCTGCCTTCAATACTGATGACTCCATGAGCATAGACCTAGAGGAACCAACGGCTGGTGACTCTGATGACAGCCTCTCGGCAGCTCCCAGCAGAGGAAGAGGCCGGGGCCGGGGCCGGGGCCAGGGCCGAAGAGGAGGCAGAGGGCAGAGTTCTGTCTCACGAGGAGGATCTCAGAGGGGCAGAGGTCAGCACTGAGCACGGTCTTTTGAACATTTCAGAAGCTGAGATGGAGATGTCAAATTGTATCTTCTGGTCTGAATTGAGCTATGAGTTTCTATTTCGAAAGCACAGTTCTTTAAACATTTATTTGTATAATGTGTACTGATGGTCTTTTTTTTTTTAGTTTTCACAATTTTTCTTAACATTTTTCATGATTGTAAGAAATATCCCATGGTAATACCCTCCCCGCCCCGCACTTTCCCCTTTGAAATTCCATTCTCCAACATATTACCTCCCCATCTCAATCATTGTAGTTACATATATACAATACCAACCTATTAAGTACCCTCCTCCCTTCCTTTATGATGGTCTTTAGTGCAGTTCTGACACATACTTTTAACTGGAATGAAGTTTGAATGGCACATGCAACATAAACATTTAATTGTTTTTAACCAATATTTTAAAAAATATGTTTTATTTATTTGAGAGAGAGAAGTAGAGAAAGAGGCAGAGAAAGAGAGAGAATGGGCACCAGGATCTGTAGCCACTGCAGATGAACTCCAGACATATGTGCCACCATGTGCATCTGGCTTATGTGGGTCCTGGGGAATCGGACCAAAGCCCTTAGGCTTCGCAGCAAACGCCTTAACCACTAAGCCATCTCTCCAACCCTAACCCATCTTTTTTTTAAAAAAGGGAAGTGTGTTTCTCTGAGTACCTTTGGGGAACGTATATTGTTCATATTTACTTTTGCATGGGCAAATTAACAATGAGACACATATGAATTACTAAAATGGCTGTTACTCCAGATCAAAAAAAAATTACTACTTATGTTACTATCAGAAGACAAAATGCCTTTGTGCTTAGTGTCTCCATAAAACTTGTTTAAAAAGGAAAGTTAGGGCCAGGCGTGGTTGTGCACACCTTTAATACCAGTACTTGGGAGGCAGAGGTAGGAGGATTGCTATGTGTTTGAGGCCACCCTGAGGCTACATAGTGAATTCCAGGTCATCGTGGGCTAGAGTGAGACCCTACCTTGAAAAACCAAAAAAAAAAAAAAAAAAAAGAAGTTAAACCCATTATTAACATTAGCTGTCATAATGTGATACTATTGTCACTGACCAGTCTAGACAATAGGAAATAATCACCCAGTGACATCCTAATCTATTAGGAAAGATTGTAATATCCTCATTACAATCTTTACATTACATTACATGTTTATCCAAAGGAATCTTAAGCATATAAAGTGAATAATGATTTAATTTAAAATCTGCAGAGAAAAAAACTTCAGGATGTAATGATTTTCATAACAATTACAGGATAGGTCCTTAAATTTTAATTGGGTGGATGGGGGCCAGTGTGGCCCAGAAGAGTATCTTTGCAAATTGACTAGTCAGACTTCGGATCTTTCTCCTTCTTGTCTATATGCTTATGGCTGTTTGCAAATAGCTTTGGCTTGTTGTTTCTTTCCTTTTCCTTTTCCTTCTCCTTTCCTTTCCTTTGTTTCCTTCCTTCCTTCCTTTCTTCTTTTCCCACTCCTTCTCTCGCTCCCTTTCTCCCTCTTCTTCTTTTTCAAGGTAGGGACTCACCCTAGCCCACGCTGACCTGGAATTCACTATGTCATCTCAGGGTGGCCTCAAACAATCAGTGATCCTCCTACCTCTGTCTCCCAAGTGCTAGGATTAGAGGCGTGCTTGGCTTTTTTATTTTATGTTTTTTTTTTAAGTTTTTGGAGGTAGGGTCTTACTCTCTAGTTCAGGCTGACCTGGAATTCACTATGTAGTCTCAGGGTGGCCTTGAACTCAACGGTGATCCTCCTGTCTCTACCTCCTGAGTGCTGGGAGTAAAGGAGTGTGCCACCATGCCCGGCAGCATGGCTTGTTTTTATTGAGCTTCCATTTTGGTGTACAGTCCTTAGTGGGGATTCTGTTTGACTACTGGTTCTCATGGCAGGTGCTGGTCTGGACACCTCAACTCGAAGCAAGAACTCAAAGGCCATCGGGTCAACATCAAGAAATATGTCCATTATAGATGGTGAGTATAGTGACCATAAGTGAATAGTCTGTAATTATTTATAAAATGTAGCACAGGAAGACTGAGGAAATTCCCATTAACAGCCCTCATTTATTTGTGTTGTATTTGCTGCAGTTAAAAAGGCTTATAAGATAAGCTGTTCTTAAGACAATTATTTTTGGGGACTGGGATGTAGCTTATTGGTTAAACACTTTCCTTGCTTGTTTAATCCCAAGCACTAACAAAAAAACTTCTTTTTTAAAATTTACTTGCAAGCAAAAAAAGAGAGAAAGAGAATGGGCATGCCAGGGCCTCCAGCTGCTGCAGACGAACTCCAGATGCATGTGCCACTTTGCACATCTGGCTCTACATGGGTACCAACAGTAGCTAATATTTATGAAGGAGTTATGCATACCTCCTTACAACATGTTAGGATAGTTATTTTTCTTTCTTTCTTTTTTTTTTGGTTTTTCGAGGTAGGGTCTCACTCTGGTCCAGGCTGACCTGGAAACCTCAGGCTCATTAAGCTGTGCTTCCTTTGCTGTAAGATTGCTAGTGTTGTCCTGACTTCACAGAGCAGTTACGGGAACATAAGCATACACAGCACCTTATGTGGTTCTTGGGTGATTCCTACTGTTTTAGTGGTAGCGGTGCAGTAAGTTTTTGAAAGTAAATGGTATATACTTTTTTTTCCTGAACTGCTGGGGATCAGACTCAGGACCCACATATGCTAGGCAGGCACTTTGCCACTGAGCTACATCCCTAGTCTAAGATGGATATTATATAAGTCACTGGTTCGTTGATTGGATCTAATTATTTTGCTATTTTAACAGTTACTTCCAATATTGGACCTTTGTGTTTTGAACAAATAAACTGGTTTTTACTGTGAGTGTGTAAAACATTTTTATCAAGTCTGGTTTGACATTTTATAAGTGTCTTAAAATAACCCTGAGGTACTTAACTCACAGTTTGGGACAGGAGCAACATCAAGGTCCATTATAAATGGAGGAGTAAAGAGGGAAATAAAATGTTCCATTACAACAAGCACTGTGGAACATGGAGATTTATTGTGCTACTGAAATCTTGTTGGAAAGGCAGAAATTGTACTCGTAGCCAGCAGCCATTGTAAATAAGAGCTGACAGTAGAGGATGGTTGCTGAGTGGATAAGTGACACCTCTGTGGTCATTGCCTTTATGTGTGATTTACATCCATGTGCTCCCACCACAGAGGCTGCATTCAGAGCTGTCACTAAAAACTCAGTGTGTGTGAGTGTCTGCTTTCTGCCAGATACTTGCTAAGCAATTTGCATTAAGTACCTCTTTATCGTTTTCCACAATTTTCTGTATAAAGTATTGGGACTATGTTACAGGTAATGCAATTGAGATTTAAATAAGCAAAGGAAGGAAGTGAAAATTTACTCCAGACCAGACTGTAGCAGTTGCTGGACAAACACCTGACCAAAATAATTTATGGGAGGAAAGGGCTTATTTCCAGCTTAAAGTTTCAAGAGGAAGTTTCGTCATAGTGGAAAGCATGGCAAAGCAGATGGTGGCTCATATCTTCACATATCAGCAGTAGAGTGGGAACAGCAAGATTGAGCTAGCTCATCAGTACCCAGTAGGGCTATATGAATAAACCTCAAGGTCCACTCTCCACTAGGGATCTAATGAAGTTTCTTATTTTCAGGAGCTTTAGGGCCTGGGGATACAGTTAGTGAATGAGGACTGAGCAAAAGTATTCTCTTAAAATGTTTTGGTCTCTGGCATTTCTATTCATTGGCCTGCTTAACATTTTTAGGAGAGGAGGATGTGAGAGCAGTTAAGAACTTGTTCAAGGACCAAACTCTCAGGTGGACCTTATACATAGAGCCTAGACTAGGAAGTGTTGGCAAATAATAAAAGTAGGCTAGGCAGAAAATTTTCTGGGGTCCTCAGCCAGGAGAGTTTGGGACTATGAGGATCCTTTGGGTGTTGGCTGTTTAAATCCCGTCTTCTTGCCTTATTTAAATTGGAAGTTGTCTTGGGGAAGGTATGTTTGATATTGGCAAACTTACAAGGCTTAGGAGAAAAATCTACCTTAATCATTAGATTATTAGGTTTTATTTAAATTTTTTTTCTGTTTTATTTATTTATTTGAGAGAGACAGACAAAGAGAGAATGAGGCCGACAGAGAGAGAGAAAGAGAGAATGGGCGCACCAGGGCCTCCAGCCACTGCAAACGAACTCCAGATGTGTGTGCCCCCTTGTGCATCTGGCTAACGTGGGTCCTGGGGAATCATCGAGCCTCGAACTGGGGTCCTTAGGCTTCACAGGCAAGCGCTTAACCGCTAAGCCATCTCTCCAGCCCAAATTATTAGGTTTTAATGCCAAGAGACAAGAAAAATAAAAGGATAGCCAAGCCCCAGGTTTCTAGCCAGTTTTTTTTTTTAATATTTTTTTTGTTCATTTTTTATTTATTTATTTGAGAGTGACAGACACAGGGAGAAAGACAGATAGAGGGAGAGAGAGAGGATGGGCGCGCCAGGGCTTCCAGCCTCTGCAAACGAACTCCAGACGCGTGCGCCCTCTTGTGCATCTGGCTAACGTGGGACCTGGGGAACCAAGCCTCGAACTGGGGTCCTTAGGCTTCATAGGCAAGCGCTTAACCACTAAGCCATCTCTCCAGCCCTCTAGCCAGTTTTATAAAGCCAAAAAAGTAAATTTTTTGTTGTTGTTGTTGTTGTTGTTGTGTTTGAGGCAGGGTCGCACTCTAGCTCAGGCTAATCTGGAATTCACTGTGTATTCTCAGGATGGCCTCAAACTCATGGTGATCCTCCTACCTACTGCCTCCCAAGTGCTGGGATTAAAGGCGTGCGCCACCATACCCGGCTATCAAAAATGTAAAGATTAAAAAAAAATGTTTTGTCTTGGAATAAAGGGCATGCTGTTTGTAGTCTCCCCTTCTGTGTTTTTCTTAGTTGCTGTGTGCTCTAAAGTTGAAGAAACATGAGCTCTTAATGTAGCCACAGGAACCTAGCATCAGCTCAAAAGGAAGGGATTAGGAGGTTTGCTTTCCTTTTACTTGTAGTTCAGTTGGCTGCAATCAGATTGTATCCATTAGTTTTTTTTGTTGTTGTTGTTTAATATTTTATTTTTATTTATTTATTTATTTGACGGAGAAAGAGGGAGAGAGTGTGAGTGAATGGGAGCATCAGGACGTCCAGCCACTGCAAACGAACTCCAGACACATGCGCCCCCTTGTGCATGTGGCTAATATGAGTCCTGGGGAATTAAACCTGGGTCCTTTGGCTTTGCAGGCAAATGCCTTAACTGCTAAGCCATTCCTCCAGACCCCCTTTTTTGATTACATTTTATTTATTTATTTATTTGAGAGAGGGAGAAAGAGGCAGATATAGAATATAGGTACACCAGGACCTATAGCCACTGCAAACAAACTCAAGCCACATGTGCTACCTTGTGCTTCTGACTTTATGTGGGTACTAGGGACTCAAACCTGAGTCCTTAAGCAAGTGCCATCTCTCTAG
Source organism: Jaculus jaculus (assembly GCF_020740685.1). NCBI lineage: Eukaryota > Metazoa > Chordata > Mammalia > Rodentia > Dipodidae > Jaculus > Jaculus jaculus. The sequence goes on from NC_059104.1 coordinate 122,094,376, forward strand.
CCCATTTGGGTATTTTTTTATAAAGTCTTTTAGTGTGGACATGTTTTTCGAATACTGCTTGTTACTGTATTTGAATAACTTGGGAATGCATGAGCCTGACAGGTAGGCATTGCAGTATTTGAGAATGTAATTAATTAACATGTTCTTTCCAAGTTCAAAATACAAATGACTTTATAACTGGGCATCATGGGTTTTTGTAGCTTGGACCTTAAAAACCTTCAGCTCCAGATTTGCACACATTTTTCTAAATTACTTTCAGAACTACACAGTTTGTGTTTCATCCTTTTCATTCTAGCTTTCAGATCTACCAGACAGCAGCCCTCCAGAAATGTTGCTACTAAGAATTATTCAGAGGTAAGGAACATGTTACAGTAGTTGTGTTTTGTTTATGCTTCATGCTGTATGAAATGTCATCCCTTTGACTTACAAAGTGAATTAAAGGGGAAGAAATGTGGACATTAATACTGGCAAGAACTTTATGATTAAGTAAAATGAGGCCTCCTAGTTGTTTGTTTTTCTCTCTGTAAAAAAAAAAAACTGGTTCACATAATTCAAAATCCATAAATTTTATATATATAGTAATATTTTTAAGGACTTCAGTGCTGAAAAAAAGGGGCCCATGCTTGGAATACCACACTGAGGCAACTTCATTACATGGAGAGGCTGTATTACCAGTGTAGGTTCAAGACCTGCTAAAAGCCAGAGTTTTAGACTGTTCTGTTCTGTTCTAGATTTAGTATGGACCTGCACTCTGTTCGTCCTTTGGATTTTGAGAGTCCAGAAGGGGTTTGGCTGTCCTGCTCCCTTGCTTTCAAAACTTACATCTTAACTCCCAAGCTAGGATTCTTTCTCCTGTGTCAGGCCTTCTCTGTGGTTGTACTGTTGATATTTTAGAGAAAGTCATCCGTTTTGGTGAAGAAATGTCCTCACTTGAGGATGTTGAGCAAACTCCTTGGCCTTGGATGCTATGGGAATTTTGTTCTTTGTTTCATCCTCATTTCTGTTTCAGTCAGAGGAAGACATTAGGGAGTGATGTCAAAATAACACAAGGGCTGGAGAGATGGCTTAGCACTTCAGGCACTTGCCTGTGAAACCTAAGGACCCATGTTTGACTCTTCAGATCTCATGTAAGCCAGATGCACAAGGTGATACAAGCATAAGGTCGCACATGTGCAGAAGGTAGCACATGCGCCTGGAGTTTAATTACAGCGTCTAGAGGCCCTGGTGCACCAGTTCTTTTTGTTTGCTTTTTTTTCCCTTTCCTTTCCTTTCCTTTCTCTCTCTCTCTCTCTCTCTCTCTCTCTCTCTCTCTCTCTCTCTTTTTTTTTTTTGAGGTAGAGTCTCAATCTAGTTCAAGCTGACCTGGAATTCAATATGTAGTCTCCCAGTCTTGAACTCACAGCAGTCCTCCTACCTCTCCCTCCTGAGTGCTGGGATTAAAGAGGTACAACTCCATGCCTGGCTTTATTATTATTATTTAGACTGGAGAGATGGCTTAGCAGGTAAGATGCTTGCCTGTGAAGGTTAAGAACCCACCCACATAAGCCAGATGCACAAGATGGCACCTTCATCTGGAGTTCATTTGCAGTGGCTAGAAGCCCTGGCAGGCCCATTATCTCTCTTTAGCTACCTCTTTCTCTCTCTCTCTAATAAATAAATAAAATACATTTTTAAAAAAATTAAAAATTTTTATCTTCATTTATTTACTTGAAGGAGGCAGAGAAAGAATGGGCACGCCAGGGCCTCCAAATGCAGTAAACAAACTCCTGACACATGTGCCACCTTGTTGTGCATCTGGCTTACTTGGGTCTTGGGGGAATCAAACCTGGGTCCTTTGGCTTTGCATGCAAGTGCCTTAACTGCTAAGCCATCTCCCCAGCATGCCAATTCTCTTTCTCTCTCTCACTCTCAATCTCTTGCATTAAAAAAAAAAAAGGCCCAGTCTTGCCTCAAAAAAAAGAAAATCAAAAAGAAAAACCTACAAAATGTAATCTGAAGATATGTAAATCCTAGCACTTGAGAGGCAGAGGTAGGAGGAGCGCCTTGAGTTTGAGGCCACCCTGAGACTATTCCAGGTCAGTCTGAGCTAAAGTGAGACCCTACCTCGGAAACCAAAATAAATAAAATAAATGAATAAATAAGAGTTGTGATTGGAGAGGGACCTTGGAGGGAGTTAGCACTTCCCTCATGGCCTGATACCTCATTTAAAATGGGAGCTGATAGCTAAGCACAGTGGCTCAAACCAGTGACCCTGGCATTCAGGAGGCAGAGATAGGAGGTTTGCACATTTTATTTATTTTTATTTGAGAGAGAGAGAGAGAGAGAGAGAGAAAATTGGTATGCCAGGGACTCAGCCACTGAATTCGAACTCCAGATGCTTGTACCACCTAGCAGGCATATGTGACTTGAAGTTGCCTCACCTTTGTGTGTTTGGCTTACATGGGATCTGAAGAGTCAAACATGGGTCCTTGGGCTTTGCAGGCAAGTGCCTTAACTGCTAAGTCATCTCTCCAGCCTAGGTTTGCAAATTTTAGCCTGGGTTACATAGTAAGATTTTCTTTCAGAAAATAAGCCAGGTAGGGTGATATATACCTTTAATCCCAACACTCAGGAGGTAGAGATAGAAGGATTGCTATGAGTTCAGGGCCAGCCTGGACTATAAGTGTGAGTTCCAGATCAGTCTGAGCTAGACTGAGACCCTTTGTGCCTCAAAAAACAAAAAATTGGAAAAAATAGAGCTGAAAGATTAAAGGTCTAACTTCCAGGAACCCACAAAGAAAACTGTAGAGCATGGTGACACTTGTACCTGTGCAAGTCACTCACTAATCTAACTACTGTGTCCCTTCAGGGACTTGGCCTTATGTGGTAGCCTGGAGTGAAGTGAGCTAAGACATGGAGTGCAAAATAACAGTTGTTTGGAGAGGGACCTTGGAGGGAGGCTAGCCTGGGTTTAGTTCATCCTGGTACTAGGGATAAAATGAATGCAGGATGTCACCAAGCCTGGTAAGGGCTCTACCAGTGAACCCTCACCCCTACTGGGTTTAGTTTTAATAACTGTTTCTTATGCGGTACACTTCTTGTGTACACATGCTTTGACATGCTGTTTCTGTTGAGCTGTCCCATTCCTAGAAACCTGCCTATTGCTTTTTTCCTACCCCCCTAAGGTGATTGAGGTGGATGAATCCGATATGGAAGATGATATTTTTCCTACCAGTTTGAAGACTGATCAAAGGTAGGCCAGGGACTTCCTGCAAAAAGAAAAGAAATATCCAGAATGTTCTAGTGATAATTTTATATGCTTAAGAAATGAAACAGAATTCTCTGTAGTAATGAGAATTTCATGTAGAAAAATGAAAAATGCATAATTCAGAATTATTGCCAGTATCATCCTAAAAAATCCCTGTGCTTCATGTCCTTCTGTCTTTATTGTCCAGTTATTTTCTTTATAAATACTCATTCCCAGTTAATAGAAATAATTTTTATATTGCATTTCAGCCTTTCTTAATTATAGTTTTTCTGAACTTAGTTACACATATTTTATGCTGGCATAGACTTACTGTAGAGTACTTAAATGTCCTTCCTTCCTGTCCTTTTGGAGTTTTGCCTGTTGCTTTTAAACTTGACTTGGTTCAAAATTACCATTTTATTTCATGTATTAATATTTTGGGTGAACACTGCTTATCTAAAGCTCAATTAATGAAAATCAAATGATCAATAGCCCTTTTAAAAACTGCTTTCTGTTTAAGCATTAATTTAGGTCTGGTGGGCATAAGGGGTCGCAGACATAGCCTGATTTTATCTGGATGCTGTCTTCAGGCAGTTGTTCTAGATGAAGTTAAACACATCTGAGTTCACTAAAGGATGATTGAAAGATCAGCGCATAATTATGTGTGAAATTCAATGATGCAGACTCTTAACTGGGAGTGCTTATGGAGAACAGAGAGCCTTGTGGGCTTGGGAGAAGCAGCAGCTCTGGAAAGGGCGGAGCCTGTTCTAAGAGCTGTAGCCTCTTCTGTAAACAATTGGGATTTGGATAGGGAAAATTTTGTGTTAATTTTGGAAATGAGGTGGGGGGTGGTAGTGCCCTTTACCTGCTAAGAGCTATAATGTTATTAGTAACCCTCTGTGTGGTGGTCTGTGTGCCTGGCCGCATTCTAGATGCTTCAGCATAATAACACATTAAGTCTTTAATAAAAACAAAACTGTTTTCCACATTTGACAAGTAAGAAAATTGAGGCACAGTGAGATTAACGAATATAGTAGATGCACAAGCTGGTTCCAGATACCATCTCTGTTAAGTATTTACTGCTTCTAATGTAGATTGAGGGAGTTATGTGTTATTTTTATTCAGTGGTTGCTATGGAATTTAAAATTGTACCTAGAAATACATACTTGATAAGTTTTTAAAGTCATTGTCTTCGTTGCTGTTCTTATTTTTACCTCAGGTGGTCAGGCACATCATCTAGCAAGCGCATGTCCCAGAGCCAGACAGCCAAAGGGGTGGATTTTGAGTCTGATGAGGTAATAAAAGAAAATTATTAAATTTTAATTTCTGTGTAACTGTTTAGTAAATGTGAATAGAGACCACTAGCTAGATGACAAGTCTTCTATTTTTAAATAATCCATTGATCACCTTTGAACTACAATGTGTCAAGTCCACTCAGCTCTTATTTGCCCATTAACAGGATCAGTCTTTGTTGTGACAGTGTAGGTGTATAAGGACTTGTAGTTGCTTTAATAGGAAGCTCATCAGGTCCTCTATTTCATACATGGTGCATGGTGGTACTTTTCATCACTGAAGTATTCGGGCTCTGATTCAAATGCTGTCTGACAGGGTATGTAGAAGAAACTCCAATTCAAGGTGTCTGAACCCAAAAATCATAAAATCTCCTCTAATGTGAATGATGAGTAGAAAGAAGTATAGTCAGGTCTTACCTCTGTCCTGTATTCATTTGTTGTTGGAGTGAAGCTGAACCAGAGCTCTAACTCCATAGTTGTTGAATGTTAGACCTGCTATCACTTTCATTTATTTATGTTTTATTTAAAAAATGTAATTGTAGCCGAAGCATATAATATAACCTTAGCGTCTTAACCATCTTTAAGTGCTTAATTTAGTGGTATTAAATGCATTCAGATTGCTGGAAAGTAGGACTCTAGAACTTTTTCATCTTGCAAAACTCAAACTACAACCCTGGTACAAGTCCCCGTTTCCCTCTCCCTGCAGTCTTTGGCACTCAGTGACCCTTCTGTCTCTCCTGTAGGGGCCTCTGTAAATGGAATTGCAGTGTTAGTCTTTTTGTGGCTGGCTTGTTCTACTTGCAAAATGTCTGTAAGGTTGTACCTGGCCTTCTCATTTGAGCCTCCACAGTTGTTAATCAGGTTCCTTTATCTCAGCTGTGTGTTCATAAAAGCTTATCATGGCTTGCTACAGCTCATCCCATAAAACAGTCTGCCCATTGGATGATAACGTGTTGCTTCCAGGAGGGAAGCAGGCACAACCTGCAGATGTGAAGGCCACAAATGTGTGTGCCAGCTCACATTTAACTACAAAGAACTATTAGCAGGATTCTCTGTTAGTCTTGGGTTTGGATTTGTCTTTAACAAACTCTGTCTTTGATAGAAGCAGAAAATGAATCAGCAAAAAATTAAATTTGTATTTCTTAAGACTCCATTTCTCACCAGAGAACCTCATGAACATGCCATTTAATACCATAAATAAAGTCTAATGTCAAATAATTATTCTTTGTGATATCTTAAACTTAAATTAGAAATTTACAACTTTTTTATCTTCTGAATATGTGCCTATAAAAGGTAGTTTTATATCATAGCTCATCAGATTACGTAATTCAGATACATATATGCATACACACATATGTGTATAGTTGGTCAGTTGTTTTGTATATTGTGGTTTTTTTTGGGGGGGTGCAGACTAGACATTGAATAACAGGGCAAGCAGTCTGCCACTGAACTACGTTACCAGGTTTGTTTGGTTTTTTTTTCTTTTTGAGACAGGTTCTCACTAAGTTACCCAAATTAGCCCTGAACTCACTAGGCAGGCCTTGAACCTTCAGTCCCCCAACTTCAGCTTCCTAAACAGCTATGATTACTGGCCCATGCCACCATATCTGGCTAGTTGTTTTCATCCTCTTCAAATGCTTAGTTAATATCTGATATTCCTATGTAGTCTTACCTTGCATATGGCCTACATCCCATCACTGCAGTCTTCTACTCTGCAAACCCCTGAGATAATGCCTTTGCGGGGTTTTGCTTTTTAGTCAGTCGATTAGAGCTTCTAGCATTAAATGGTGATAGGCAATGGGAAGTATGGGTCCTTTGGGTTTAGTATTTCTTCTTATGGCTTCATGATCTTTTTGCTGTGTTTCCAGAACAGTCATCTGTAATAAAATGTAAATGCCAAAAAAAAACCTATTTACAAAGCAAGTAGAAATGAGTATTCATATCATTTCCTCCTGGCTTAACCCACACCTCATTTGCCTTTAAAGTTTATAACTGAGGGGAAGTGTGTAAACTATGTATCATAGATACCTACCACCACATACATGGCATGATACATTTTTCTTCTAATGCTAAGAATGTATTTGAGCTTTTACATTTCATCCTTAAGATGAGATAAATTCCTGTGACTGTTTTGCCATAAAAATGTCTGTCTTGCTTCAGGGAAGCATGAGCATTCCCCAATGTAATGTCTGTGTGTTGTTTCAGGATGATGATGATGACCCTTTCATGAGCGTTAGTTCTTTAAGAAGAAATCTGAGGTAATTTTTTAATGGACTTACAAATTTTCAAGATGCAGGAACAGAAATCAAAACATTTCAAGCTGACTTTGTACTTGAAGATGCTTTAACTGAAAACCTTGAAGTAATCAACAGAGAAACTAGTTGATATTTTTAAGCATTATTTCCTGAACATGACTCCATTCAGAAGCTAGCTCCAGGACATAAAAATAATATTGGTTCTCCTTATTTTTCAATCTGGTTGTTACTATTGTCTGGGGTGTTGTATAAAATTTGGAATGCTATCTTCCTGGCACAGTAGTGTATTTCCTACTGAGTTAAGTGTTTTGCTTAAATATTGGTCATGAGTGAGTATTAAAAGAAACCCATTACGATACATTTCTGCTTCATAATCATATACTGTCAGTCTCCAATATTACATTTAGCCCGAGTTGAAGGAAAAAAAAATTGTAGAAGTTAAATCTCTTCATAATCTTAATAATTTCCTAGAGGCTCTGCATTTCCTGAAAATAAAGGCCTCAGTGGAGCTGGAGAGATGACCTAGCAGTTAAGGCATGTGCCTGCAAAGCCTAAGGACCAGGATTAATTCCCCAGTACCCCTGTAAAGCACATTGTATCTGCAGTTCTTTGCATTGGCTAGAGGACCTGGCTCTGCCATTTTCTCTCTCTTTGCCTCTCTCTCAAATAAATAAATAGATAAAATATTTTTAAAGGCCTAAAGTAACTGCCTAAGCTCAGTTTGTTCCTAGGTATGTGTGTTGTAATTCCTATTACAGTGTTAACCTCTAAGACTTGAGTAGACTACCTGACATTTGAATAATTAGATAATGTTTTTTAGATTTTTTAGTCCATTTGTAGCAAAGACTCAAATTATGCTCCCAATGAATGATGGTAATTTTCTTTATTATTCTCTGTCACTAATACTTCTTCCTTCTCTTGTAATGGGAGTTTTGGGGCTCCTTGCCAGTATACCAACACACCAACAAATTTAAGGTAGACTGGATCTTTGTTTTATGAATTTAAAGAGTTAAAATCCATAGACCAAAGATTTAAAGAGACTTTATTAGATTAAGAGAAGGAAAGAGAAGAAAATATAGAGAGCCCCTGCCATGTGGAAGGCAGAAGTAGATAGCCCATGTGGGAGTAGAGTTCTCTCTGTACCACCAAAATCTCGGAACTTACCAGAGTAAGTTCCTGGAAGTTCTGGAGAGGCAAAAGGCCATGCAGAGGCCTTGCCCACCTGGTAAGGATCTATTTGTAATCTTATTGTGGTGGGGTTTACCCTCAGGCTCAGGTGAGTCTGAGAGAATGCTGATTGGTCTGGGCTCAGGGGCTGGCTCAGGAGTAAGGGGTGATAGAGCTGATTGGATAGGCTGGGTCTGATGCTGAACTCCAGTTCTCCTGAAGCAGACAGGCAGAAGCTCTCTTCCCTCTTTGGACCCTCTAACTGGCTACTTAGAAATCAAGCTATCTGGCTAGTTCCCCCTCATTCTCAGCAGAAAAAAAGAACATTTTATGTCTTAAAAATATTGAAAATCTTTTTTTAGACAGATTTGGCTAAAATATTGAAACACAAGTGACAAATACCAATGCCAACTTATCAATAATATGGAAAAACATTTCTGAAAAGGAAATTCCAGAAATCTTACTGAAACCACTTGTACTTTCATACTTGTTTTTAGAAGATAAAAATATTACCTTTACAGATTTAAGTCACCAACTCTGTGAAAGATCCAAAGAGTATTCTTCTTTTTTTCTTATGAGACAGATGCATGTAAACACTCCTTATGGCATTGGGATCTTGTGCCACAATAGTTGAGGTTTCTTCATAGGTAGAAACAAATATGTTTAAACAATGCTCCTGACTATCAAAATAACCATATCTGGAATGTGCAAGCATTAGAACCATTTGATAGTGCCTACCTCTATATTATAGCACTTTGGAAATGGCCTTCTTCAAAAATTACAATGTAAGCTTGGTGTGGTGGTACATGCCTTTAATCCCAGCACTCGGGAGGCAGGGGTAAGAGTATTGCTGTGAATTTGAGGCCACCCTGAGACTACATAGTGAACTCCAGGTCAGCCTGAGCTAGAGTGAAACCCTACCTCAAAAAACCAAAAAAGTTACAATATAAAGCCTGGCATGATGGCGCACACTTCTAATCCCAGCATTTGGAAGGCTGAGGTAGGAGGATTGCTGTGAGTGAGACCCTACCTTGAAAACAAAATACAACATAACACTCTAATGAACTTCCTGCAACATGTTTTTTGTAATGTGAGTGTAGGATTATGTCAGTAAGGAGCATTAACTTGGCAGAAGGCATTGGCCAAGGAAATCCATTCAGGAAGATCTCCCCATATTTTTATTGCAGTTTAAATATTTTAGTTTTATTTACTTATAAATTTGACAGAGAAAGAAGGGCAGAGAAAGAGAGAATGAATGGGTGCGCCAGGGCTTCCAGCCACTGCAAATGAACTCCAGTCGTGTGTGCCCCCTTGTGCATCTGGCTTAACATGGGTCCTGGGGAATCAAACCAGGGTCCTTTGGCTGTGCAGGCAAATACCTTAACTACTAAGCCATCCCCCCAGCACTTTAAAGTGAAAATATTTTCAATATTGGCTTGGAGTGGCAATGAACTCTGAGGCTCAGTTGTAGAGCCGAGGCTAGTGTTAGGAACAGATGTGCCCTGCACATAGCATGCTGCACACTGAGTCCTGCGCTTTTCCCATGTGCCACTGAGGTTCCTGGACATGACCACCGAAGTTCCTGGCAGGCATGTGGGGAAAGGAGGGACACTTTTCCCCTTAACAAATTGTTCCAGGTATGAAAAGATTTATGCTGTTGCAGTTAGCTACAAAGGGAACTGATGCCATGTGATAAGAGGGTGAAAAATCTCTAGTTCATGTTGTGAATGGTGTTCCCCACTGGGAATATGGTGAATATAATGTGAAGGAAATCCCTTCTGATTACACAATATCTCAAGGGTTAAATGTGCCACATAGCCTGGATCTCCTGTAGGGAGGCAACAATATCCATTTGGTTTTGTGGTGATGGATTTCATACCTGTAGGTCATATGTTTACAGAGGTCTTCCAGATGGTCAAGCATCTATAATTGCTCTTAGAGATTGTGAGAAAGACATGATAAAAACACCTAAGGCATTTGTAGGGAGGTAGTCCTTTGATGCTTTCCAAAAAAATAAAATCTCCTCCTGGTGGTGTTATCTAGGAAAAAAAAAAAATACAAGGTCAAGATTGTACTGTACCAATAAACAATTCTAGGAAACTGAGCTACTTAGAAATTCTTGCATCTGGGCAGTTGGGTTTTACTTCAAGTACTTGTAAAACCCTTCCTATCAACTTTTAAAATTGTTAAAGTTATCCCTCAGAGAGTCCCGCTAGTGCCCCAAAGGATGGGTGTTCTCTTTGGGAAGCAGTCTGGTTTATTATTCCTCTTGTGTTGCCACAAGGTGGTGCTGCTACCAGTAGATGCTGTTCAGGGTTTTTCAACTGTAAATCTCAATTAAGAAGTGAGTTTTGCAATAAATTTAGAATCTATGCAATAATATAAGCCCTATGCAACAATGTCATAATTAGTCTTCTAGTCTTATACATAAGCTGCATATTTTACCTGTTTCAGCCTGTTACCATAGAATTGGCTAAGTTGGTAAGTTACATACAAAGAGAAAGTTCAAGAAGAAGCAAAATGCCTGATAGTTTTACAAAGAATATCCTTCATTAGAAATGTTAACTAAAATCAACTCTCCACTGTAACACTTTTCTTTGGAAATGTATTTTATCTAAAAACAATTTTACTAAACAGTGAACTAATACCTTTTCCTGGTTTCTCAGACATTCATAATATCTTATGGCTTTGTAAGGCTAGCTACCATTAAAATGGTTATAAATGTTTTCTATAATAAAGATTTGTTTGTATAGTACATAAAGTTTCTTTATTCTTGAACGAAAAGTTTCCACATTTTATTAGTGGCTTATCTTATTTCCTTTTAATAGCTTGAACTCAATGTTTTTGGATTTGTAAAGCTGTCCACCTAGCTTGCTGTTAGGGTGCGTATTTTCTATATCCTGTGGCAGATAGCCACATTTTAGCTCTTTAAGTGTAGAGCCAATGCATACTGATAATTCAGATTTCAGACATTAAAATACATGCCAGGGCTGGAAAGATAGATGGCTTAGCAGTTAGGCGCTTGCCTGTGAAGCCTAAGGATGCCGGATCAAGGCTCGATTCCCCAGGACCCACGTTAGCTAAATGCACAAGGGGGCACACGCGTTTGGAGTTCGTTTGCAGTGGCTGGAGGCCCTTGGCATGCCCATTATCTCTCCCTCTTTCTCAATCTTTTCTGTCACTCTCAAATAAATAAATAATTACATGCCAATCTGTGTTTCCCTGTTTCTCTGTATTCCTCTCGCCAGGTACTACAGCCTGTCAGCAAGAGGGTCTGTGGTTCTCCCACTTTCTTTTGGAATGACAGCTAATAAAACTAGTTGGGTTATAATTCCACACTGTGTAGCTAGATTGTCATTATAGTCCTTATACCAAATTCTCAGCTTGGTATTTATTTTGGCATCCTAATTTTTCCACATCTGCCTGGTGTTGATGGATAATATTAGTGGGAAGAGGGATAACATTACTGCTTCCCACTATGTGGTTTAAAAGCTGTTGTTTTGTTTTGGTCAAATGAAAAGATGTGTGATGTGGTACTTTGATGTCAAAGTGGTAGTGATATTTAAAGAGCTCTACTGGCCTTTGCAGCTGGAAGAGGTGTGTTGGGTTTTGGGGCCGTGTGGCCAACACTACACTTAATTCTCTTAGCTGCTGTACAGGACTGGTGGTTTATGTACAGCTACTCAGTACTAGTGGCCAAGCATCCTTGGTCAAAATGCCTATTTAATTTCAAGTTTGTTATAGCTTGTTTAAAAAGCACTATTGGGGGCTGGAGACATGGTTCACCAGTTAAAAATGTTTCCGCCGGGTGTGGTGGTGCACGCCTTTAATCCCAGCACTCGGGAGGCAGAGGTAGGAGGATCGCCATGAGTTCAAGGCCACCCTGAGACTACAGAGTTAATTCCAGGTCAGCCTGGACCAGAGTGAGACCCTACCTCGAAAAACCAAAAACAAACAAACAAACAAAAAATAAAAATGTTTCCTTGCTAAGCCTGATGCCCAGGGTTTGATTCCCCATTGCCCACATAAAGCCACATGCACAAAGTGGCACATGTATCGAGTTCATTTGCAATGGCAGGAGGCCCTGGCATGTCTATACTCACTCTGTGTCTCTCTTGAATGAATAAATACATTAAAATTTTTTTTAGTATTGGGATGAGGACCTGAGTTTGGGTCCTTGGAATCCACATAAAGCCAGACTGGATATCAGTAACTTTTGTAATCCCAGCATGCTTAAGGTGAGATGGGAAGTGGAGACAGGATAATACTCTGAAGTTTGTAGACCAGTTGGCCTGGCACATGCAGTGAAATAACAAATAGACTTTCTCAAGCAAAGTGGAAGGTGAAGACAACACACCCGAAGATGTCCTTTGACCTTCACACATATGCTGTGACACATGCACACCCTTACACACATGAATACACAAGAATTTTTAAAAGATAGTATTTTCTACACCACAATTTTATAAGCCTATTGTGCCTATTGTTGCATTTGAATTGATGATGGAGTGCCTGACTTTGAGCAAATTTTTCTAGAGCCAGGGGAAAAAAAAGTCTAAGTAAACTAATTGCTTAATAGAGTGAAAGACACAATTCCATTTATCTTGCTCTTTTGAAAGTAGGGTTTACGGGGCTGAAGAGATGGCTTAGCAGTTAAGATGTTTGCCTGCAAAGCCAAAGGATTCCAGTTCAACTGTCCAGAACCCACGTAAGCCAGATGCACAAGGCGGTGCATGCATCTGGAGTTCATTTGTGGTGGCTGGAGGCCCTGGTATGCCTGTTCTCTCTCTCTCTGCTTCTTCCCCTCTTAAATAAATAAAATATACTAAAAAAAAAAAAGTAAGGTTTAGGAAATGAGAGAATCTGTTTTACATTCACTAAGATGTTACGTGAGGGCTGGGGAATGGCTTAGTGGTACAGTGCGATAGACACTTGCCACTGCGCCAGCTTCTCTGTGGGTTATAGGGATCTGAACCCAAGTTGTCACATTTGCACAGCCCTAGTTTTACTCTTGGATATAAAGAACATAAAATCTCAGACTTCCTAAAGTCTGAATCACTCAAATGTGTGCTCAGACCTCACTCCCGGTCCCTTTTGACCATTTCTACCCACTTTCTATAGTTAACCAGCTCCATCTGCCTTTTCTACATTTCTTTTTGCCAAGATAATCAGAACTATTTATTTTCTCATTTTCCCTTCTTTTGTACATATCAAATATAGAATCTTTGAGCATTATGTCCTGGAAATTGCTTCCTGTCATTTTATGCAGATTTTTTTTTTTTTTTTACTTTTCTGTAGTTGTGTCATACTCCATTGAATTTATTCTACTATCTTCCTATACTTGTACATTTTGGTAGTTTAAAATTTATAATTACAAATAATGGTGCACTTCTGACTTTGTGTTTTGGTGTTTTCCTGGTTTGGGAACTGTATCTTCAGAGAAATTTCCTAGAAGTGTGATTACTGAATAAGAGAGTAAATGCATACATTTGTTGTTTTGTTCAGTCTGGCCAAACTCTCCTGTGTAGAAGCTGTGCCATTTTGTATTCCAGCCAACAGTGTGTAAGCCCATTTCCCCATATAATCTTGAATATAGAATCATGGTTTTAATTCTTTCTTTTAAAAAATATTCACTTATTTATTTTAGAGAAAGAAAGAGAGAGGAAGAGGTAGATAGAGAAAAAGAGAATGGACATGGTAGGACCTCTAGCCATTGCAAACTAACTCCAGATGCATGCACCCCCTTGTGCATCTGGCTTATGTGGGTATTAAACTGAGGTCCTTAGGCTTTGCAGGCACACACTGTAACTGCTAAGCCATTTCCCCAGCCCATGATTTTAATTTTTTTTTTTTTTTTTTTTTTAGGTTTTTTCGAGGTAGGGTTTCACTCTGGTCCAGGCTGACCTGGAATTCACTATGGAGTCTCAGGGTGGCCTCGAACTCGCGGCGATCCTCCTACCTCTGCCTCCTGTTAAAGGTGTGTGCCACCATGCCTGGCTGATTTTAATTCTTTACTCCATTAGTGGAGATTGAATGGCATTTCAGTGTAGATTATTTTGCATTTCTCTCTCCCTTCTCTCTCACTCTCTCCTCTCTCTCTCTATGTCTGTCTGTCTGTCTGTCTGTCTGTCTGTCTGTCTATCTATCTATGTATGTGTGTGTGTGTGTGTGTGTGTGTGTATGTATGTATGTATATATATAATGTATGTATATATATACATATACACATATATGCATATATATATTCTCTCTTTTCTTAGGCAGGGTCTAAATCTAATTTAGGCTGTCCTTGAATTAATAGTAATCCTCTTGCCCTCCTACCTTGCCTCCTAGGTGCTGGGATCAAAGGGATATACCACACTGTCTGGTTTAATAAGGAATTCCTGGCAGGTGTATAGCATTTCCCTTATTAAGAACAAATTATGTTTAAGGACCATTTTATATTGATATTTGGTAAATTGCTTATTCATGTATTTTTCTAATATTTAGTTCTTTCCCATAACATAAAAATTACTTGACATATTAGTTTTTTGTTTATAATTTATTGTAGTTTCTCTAACCTGTTATTTATATTTTGAGTTTGCTTTTCTTGTAGAGCAATAATTTGGGTTTTTTTCTTTGTTTTCTTTACCCACTGTGGTAGTTTGAATAGATGTCTCCCAATTGATTCAGGAGGTTTTTTTAAAAGCTATTTTTAATATTTATTTATTTGAGAGAAATAAGGAGAGACAGAGAATGGGTGTGCTACTGCAAATGAACTATAGACACATGTGGCACCTTGTATATCTGGCATCTGGCTTTATATGGGTACTGGGGAATTGAACCTGGGTCCTTAGGCTTCACAGGCAAGGGCCTTAACCACTAAGCCATTTCTCCAGCCCAGATTCAGGAATTTTATTCAAGCACAATTGTAGCTTATTAGAATTCCAGCTGCCTGGCTTGGAGGAGGTGTCACTGTGGGTGGATCCTAGGGTCCAGCCCCAAGGTGTGTTTGGGGGTGGATCTGAATTCTAGCCAAAGATATACAGGGTGTTTGAACTCTAACTGGGGTTTCCAGAGTGTGCTTGCTTATGGGTGGTGGATTTTCTCTCTGTGTGGACCTGTGAAAGGGGGCCAGCTTCTTCTGCCATTATGGAACTTTCCCTGGATCAGTAAGCTCCAATAAATTCTGTTCCTCCTATGAACTCTTGTCTGGGTCAGAGGTTCATCCCAGCAACTGTGAAGCTGATGGACAGAATTGGTACCACAGAGTGGGTTGTTGTACTGTTGAGTTTGACCATGTGGATTTTGGTCTTTTGGAACTTTTGTTTTGGAGGAATGGGCATGGACTTGGTCCTTGCAATTGAAGATAACTTCCACAGCAGTAAGCCAGGTCTTATGGACTATTCTGGTGAGAGTTTGAAAATGCTAAGTGCAGAGAGAATTGTATTTTCTTTTAAAATTCATTTGCTTATGAACTTTCAATGGGGAAAAGAACACTGGAACTAGGCTACTGGCAGAACAACTGGCTCCATTAAGGTTAAATTGGGAATTGGACTGATGTGCTTGGCTAAAGATAAAAAATGGAAAAATATAAGATTTAAAGTTGGAAAAACTCAAGCAAGTTTAAAATTATGGGCACTGAGACTGGTTGCTGAAGCTGCTGTTGTCAAATACATTAGCATTTGGAAGGAAAGTAGCCCAACTACTTTACATTGAACCAATGGAAAGGATGCCTGAGGAAAGACTAAATGGCAGTAATGACTGAAAGGAAGGAACCTGCTCTTCAAGGCCATGATTTATTTTGTCCCTGAATTAAGAATATGGCTGTGTCCTGCATACCAGATGTCCCCTGATGAAGAGGCTGATGAAGCACTTGGAAGATGGACCATGGTTTACATGGAGCTGGTTTGGATATACCAGGACCATGTAAGGGCTCAGGATGGAAATTTTCCCTGGTGATTCAGCCCAGTTGGCGAGGAGGATTTGTGAAATATGGAGACTGTCAGTCACTGGTTATGATATTAGACTTGAACTGCATATATTTGATGTTTGCTTGATGGTTGAGTTTGCATTGTTCCAGTCTCTCCTTGTTATGCCTTATAGCAGTTAGAAA
The DNA here is from genome assembly GCF_020740685.1 of Jaculus jaculus. Classification (NCBI taxonomy): domain Eukaryota; kingdom Metazoa; phylum Chordata; class Mammalia; order Rodentia; family Dipodidae; genus Jaculus; species Jaculus jaculus. Next base: position 122,110,411 of record NC_059104.1, read on the forward strand.
TCTTTACCCTGTGCCATTATATGTTGAAAGTATATAACTTGTTTTTTGTAATATTATTTTTATTTTTATTTAGTTATTTGAGAGTGACAGACAGAGAAAGAAAGACGCAGATAGAGAGAATAGGCATGCCAGGGCCTCCAGCCACTGCATACAAACTCCAGATGCGTGCGCCCCCTTGTGCATCTGGCTTACGTAGGTCCTGGGGCATCCAGCCTCGACCGGGGTCCTTAGGCTTCAAGGCAAGCGCTTAACCGCTAAGCCACCTCTCCAGCCCATATAACTTGTTTTGATTTTATAGGACTTACAGTTCAAAGACAATCTTAAATTTCAGGTGAGACTTGGGACTTTGGAACTATCATGAGCTGGTGAAGACTATGGGGACCTTTGAAGTTGGACTGAATATAATTTATAACATACATAGTTAAGAATCTGTTGGAGGCCAGGGCAGAATTTGACAGTTTGAATGGATGTCCCCCAATAGATTCAGGAGTCAAGCTGGTAACTTATTAGATTTCCAGCAGCCTGGCTAAAGAAGGTGTCATTGTGGATAAATCAAGCCCCAAGGTGTGTTTGGGGCAGATCTAAATTCTAGTCAGGGATATGGAGGATGCTTGAGCTCAGCCTGGGGTTCCTAGAGTGTGCTTGCTTATGGTGCGGATGGACCTGTGAAGGGAGGCCAGCTTCTTCTGCCATTATGGAACTTCTCCTGGTTCTGTAAACTTCAATAAATTCTGCTCCACCTATAAACTGTATCTGGTTTGGTGGTTCATCCCAGCCACATGAAGCTGATACAATACCCATGGAATTTACCAATTCCATAAGTGGTGCTTTTCTCATTAGTTTGTAGCCCTTTATGTAAGACTATCACCTTATCTTGACTCTAAAAGAATACACAGGGAGTATAAATTTTATCAATCTTGTTTTATTTATTATTTACTTTTTTTGGCATTAAACTCAGCATTGTGTGCTAGACAAGTACTCTTAACGGAGCAGCTCTCATTGTCCTCTTTTTTTTTTAAGGGTTGCAGGCAAAGTAATGGGTTTCACCATGGCATTGTCACATATAATGTGTTGTCATACTCTGTTCTCCTTTGTTCCCCTCCCCAGTGCCTTCCTCATTGGTACCCCTTCCTTCTCCCTTCTGCTTTCTTTTTACTTGTATCTATTCCCTTATTTTTCTTAAGATCTCTTCCTCCCTGCTCATGATTCCCTTTCTAGTTTTGTGACCTACAGAAACAAAACAAAACAAAACACACACACACACACACACACTGTGGGGGGGATGTAAATACATAATTTAAAAAAATTTATTTAATTGAGAGAGAAAGAAGACACTGAATGGGTGCACCAGGACCTTCAGCTACTGCAGACGAACTCCAGATTTGTGTGCTACCTTGTGCATCTGGCTTACATGTGTCCTGGCAAATCAAACCTGGGTCTTTTGGCTTTGCAGGCAAAAGCCTTCACCATTAATCCATCTCTCCAACCATATACATAATTTTTAATTTTGGCTTTGCATGTTAGATAAAATGTGTCTGTCTTTCTGAGTCTGACTTATTTAATGTAGTGATTTCTAGTTGCATCTGTTTTCTTGTAAATGTTATAATTTCATTTTTCTTTATTGCTGCATAAAATTCTGTGCATATATATCACATTTGCTTTGTCCATTCATCTGTTGATGTGCATTGAACTAGTTCCATTTCCTGGTTATTGTGGAGAGTACAGCAACACATGTGAGTGTGCAAGTACCTCAGTTACACATTGGCTTGAAGGACTATGGGATTGTACTTGAGAAGTATAGCTGGGCCATATGATAGGTCCAGTCATTGATTGGAGGAATCTCCATACTAATTTCCACAGTGGCTGTACCAGTTTACTCTAACCAGCAGTGAAGAAGAGTGGCTCTTTTCTCATATAGCATTGGTTGTCATTTGTTTTCTTGATGTCAGCCATCCTGACTCTGGTGGTAAAATCTCAGAGTAATTTTAAATTGTATTTCCTGATGGCTAAGGAAGCTGAGCACTTAAAGTGTTTATTAACCATTTGTATGTCATCTTTTGAGAACTGTCCAGTTCATTAGCATACTTATATATGATTTGGTTTGGGGGGAATGTTTAGTTTTCACACTTCTTTATTCTAAAGATTAATCCCTTGTCTGATATGTAGGTGGCAAAGATATTTTTCCTATTCTTATGTTGACATTTCTTCACTCTTGTGGTTGTTTCCTTTGTCATACAGAATTATTTCAGTTTCACATGATCTCATTTGTCAGTTATTGGGATTTTTTCCTGTGCTATTTGAGTCCTTCTCAGAAAGTCCTTCCCTATACCTATATTTTGAAGTATTTTCCATGTTTTCCTCTAGCAGTTTCAGAGGTTTAGGTCATATAAGACTTTTAATAGGAGTTGGTGTGGTAAGCACACCTTTAATTCTAGCACTCAGGAGGCAGAGGTAGGAGGATCGCTGTGAGTTCGAAGTTATCCTGAGATTACATAGTGAATTCCAGGTCAGCCTGGGCTAGAGCAAGACCCTACATTGAAGGAAAAAAAAAAAAAAAGACTACTAATAGATTGTTTTTTGTTGTTTTGTTTTTTTTCGGTCTGCCTCCCAAGTGCTAGGATTAAAGGTGTGCACCACCATGTCCGTAATAGACTGTTTTCAATGTAGTCAAACTTAACCTTTGTTCCCACATTTTACTGGTTTGATTTCATACTTGGACTTTATAGAATTGTCAATGATTAATGATTAATGCTTTTATATCCTGGCTGAAAGAACTACTCCCTACCATCAGGTCCTGAAAGTTCTATGTTGTCTTCTGTACTTTAATTTGTGTAGTTCTTTGTAAATTCTGGTCTTTGTAAATTCTTGTCTGCTGAGGCATAGCTAGCAAAGATTTTCTTCCATTCTGTGGGCTGTCTATTTGCTTTGCTGATGGTTTCTTTTGCAAAAACTTTTTATTGTATTCCCTTTCCTTACATCTTGGGTCTATTTCTTGTACTATATTAGAGCTCTGTTCAGAAAATTCTTGCTTATGACTCTTATCTTAGAACATGTTCCCTACTTTTTCTCCTAGCTGCTTCAGGTTTTAAAGCTTTTTTATTTTGTTAATTCATTTATTTGAGGCAGAGGTAGAGAGAATGGCCTCTTCCAACAGGTCCTCTAGCCACTGCAAACGAACTCCAGATGCATGCATCATTTTGTGCATCTGGCTTATATTGGTACTGGGGCATCGAACTTGGGTTCTTAGGCATCTCAGTCAAGTGCCTTAACCGCTAAACCATCTCTTCAGACTGTTTCAGGTTTTAGATTAAGGTATTTAATTCATTTTGTATTGATACTTGAAGAGTTGAAGACATTGGCTGGCTCTGATTTCATCCTTCTTCATGAAGATACCCAGTTTTATCAGCACCATTTGTTGAGTAGGCTGTCTTCTTCCACTGAACGTTTTTATGTTTGTCAAAGATTAGGTAGCCAAAGCAGTGTGGACTTTCTTTTGGGACCTCTGCTCAGTTCCATTGGCATAAAAATTCTGTTTTGATGCCAGTATCTTGCTCTCTTTGTCATTACTGCTCAAATTAAATGCCAAGAAAATAAAAATAAGACTGCCAGTTACCAAATGGCCTAATGAACAGATAATTCACAAAAGACAAAATACAAATAGCCAATAACTACATGAAAAGTATTCAACATTCCTAAGCAACAGGGGAATGCAAATTAAAACAACTTTGAGGTACCATTTTACCCCCCTTCCCCAAGTCTGAATGGTTATCAAGAAACCTGACAACTAAGAGTGGTGAGGGGTTAGGGGTAAAGGAACTCTGATTCACTGCCGGTGAGAGTGCATGATGGAAGTCAGTATGGAGATACCTCAAAAAAGTAGAAATATGTGAGCCAGGTGTGGTGGTGCACGCCTTTAATCTCAGCACTTGGGAGGCAGAGGTAGGAGATCACCGTGAGTTTGAGGCCACCCTGAGACAACATAGTGAATTCCAGGTCAGCCTGGAATAGAGTGAAACCCTACCTCGAAAAACCAAAAAAAAAAAAAAAAAGAACTAGAACTCCCATACAACCCAACTATAGCAATCCTGGGCATATACCCTAAGGACTCCATTAAGTGTCTACAACAGAGACACTTGCACATCCAATACACTTATAATAGGTAAGCCTTGGGATTAGCTTAGATGCCCATCAACAGATGAATGGAGGATGAAGATGTGATACATGTACACAATAGAATTCCATTCAGCAGTATGTAAAATGACTTTATGAAATTTGCAGGAAAATGGCTGGATCTGGAAAGAACTGTATTAAGCAAAGTGACCCAAACATAGAAGACCAAATCCACATGTTCTCTGTTTATGTGGATCCTAACTTGTAGTATCTATAAGTGTATATACATAGTGGGGCAAATATGAGTAGAATCTATAAAGGTAGAATGGTAACCAAGAGTGAGTCTAAAGAGATGAATACAATAGAAAAAAGGTGAAGGAGGGTCAAAGAACACATGTGACATGTAAACAAGCAGGAAGGATATTGGAGGGAGAGGAAGAAGGGATGAGGGATGAGAATCAACTAAAGTAAATTGTATTTGAAAATGCCAGAATGAATGATACCTGTCGCAGTCCAGTTCACATTGCTGGTAGAAATTACCCAACCAAGAGCAGCTTCTGGGACAAAGAGTTTTATTTTGGTTTACAGGCTCGAGGGGAAGCTCCACGATGGCAGGGGAAAACGATGACATGAGCAGAGGGTGGACATCACCCCCTGGCCAACATAAGGTAGACCATAGCAACAGGAGAATGTGCCAAACACTGGCATGGGGAAACTGTCTATAAAGCCCATAAGCCCGCCCCCAAAAATACACTCCCTTCAGGAGGCATTAATTCCCAAATATCCATCAGCTGGGGAGCTAGCATTCACAACACCTAAGTTTATGGGGGTCACCTGAATCAAACCACCACATTCTGCCCCTGGCCCCCATAAACTGATAATCATACATGATGTAAAATGCAATTCATTCATCTCATTTTAAAAGTCCCCATAGTTTTTATCAATCCCAAAGATGTTCATACATCCCCATAGTCCAAGATCTTTTAACTGAGCCATAATACCAAAAAATAACCTCAAAAAACCCATAATGACACAGAATAAATATTCACACTGCAAAAGATGGCACTGGGCATAGGAAAGAAACATTCAACCAATACAAGATTTAAAACAACCAGGGCAAATATCAAACTCTGTAGCTTCAAGTCCAGGAACTCTAGCCAGTGCCAAATCTTCAAGTCTGATAATTCTAACCAGCAACAAGTTTCTGGCATTCCAATTCCCCCCTCCAGCTAGGCTACTCACAGTCCTGGAAAACTTCATCGGGCCGGCAGCTCCTTGGCAGCCATCTCATGGTCCCAGCATCTCAACTGGGTCTCCACTGCAAGCCATGGTTCATCCTCATGACTATGCAGGCAACCAGCAAACCCGCTTCACACTGCCCATGGCCATTTCCAAAAACACCACACCGTGTTGCAAGCTCAGTGACCCTCTTTCGAGCATTTCTTATACTCCACGATACCAGGTAGGTGCCAATTTATTAATCCAGGGGGGGATTAAAGCAGACTTTGAAGAACAGGACTCCTTGAGCACTCAGGCCCCTTCAAAAGAGACTACATTCTTCCTGTTGCCCCAGCGCAGGTCAGCTAGTCCAGTCTCAAAGGTTGTAATCTCTCAGTTGCAGCTGAACGGGCAACAGTTCACCCAAAGATTTTTCTTTCTGTGCCATATCCCTCTACTCACACCAGTTCATTTCTACGCAAAGCAACCCTGCACAACTTCTCAGGACATGGCACAAGAGCAAGCTTCTACACAAACTGCTAGCCCAGTCCTGGCAAAGCTCTTTCTCACCCTCATAAGCCAAACCTCACATTCACACAGTTTTTACTGCATTCAGGTCTTGCAGCTCAGACCAGAATAGTCCATCAAGCTGTACTTACAGAATTGCAAGGCATCTCTTAGGCCAAGGTTTCAAATCCTCCCACATTCCTCTTGAAAATCAGCTCCAAAAGGCCAAAGCCACATAGTCAGGTGTCTAGCAGCAATCCCACTCCTTGGTACCACTTTACTGTTGCAGTCCGGTTTGCACTGCTGGTAGAAATCACCAAACCAAGAGCAGCTTCTGGGACAAAGAGTTTTATTTTGGCTTACAGGCTCGAGGGGAAGCTCCACGATGGCTGGGGGAAATGATGACATGAGCAGAGGGTGGACATCACCCCCTGGCCAACATAAGGTGGACCATAGCAACAGGAGAGTGTGCCAAACACTGGCATGGGGGAACTGTCTATAAAGCCCATAAGCCCGCTCCCAACAATACACTCCCTCCAGGAGGCATTAATTCCCAAATATCCATCAGCTGGGGAGCTAGCATTCGCCACACCTAAGTTTATGGGGGACACCTGAATCAAACCACCACAATACCTAAATCTCTAACTGAAAAATCAAAACTACTAAGCTAGAAATTGATTTTTATGTGTGGTGTGAGGTAGGGGTCATACATTGTTCATTCAATTTTCTATGAATGCTACTTGTCCCAATAGTATGTGCTGCACTGACTGCCCTTCCCCCTGTTCTGCAGAGCTGTCTTGTAATTGAGCTCCTAAACACACGGATGTTCCTGAACCCTCTTCTGCTCCATTGGCCTATTTGACTTAATTACTGGTTGCTCTGTCATGAGTCATTTTTACTCATAGAACAGTCTTTGCTCCTTTGTTTTTATTCTTAAAGAATGTCTTGGGAATTCTTGGCTCTACATTTTCAAATAAATTTTACAAATATATGTACTGCTGTGATCTAATATAGGGTTTTAACAAAAATGTCCAACTAGTTTCAGTTTGATTATAGTTCATAGCTATTGTTACTTGCAGTTGATTTAATTTAAACCTTGTTCTTGTTCCCAGATTAATGGCATTTTCTTTAATAGAGAAGTTAATTTTGTTCCTTAGAGTTAACGCTTGCTGTGTGGGCCTAGAAATGTATTCTATCCTTGCTGGAATCTTTCCATTTCATTTCTGAAATGTTATCAACCTCACTTGGCTGGCTTAATGTTCCTTTGCTTATTTGTGACAGCCCAGTTGAGAGAGTCATACCATTTCTTACAGTAATACTTCACCTGCCTCCCTTCCTGCCACCTGTGTAAAGCAATGATTACTGTCTTTTCTTCTTTTCTTAAGACCCTACTTTATTCATTATTTTTCTCATCTCTGTGACCCAAATACCTGACAAAAGCAGCTTAAGGAGGGAAGGGCTTCCTTTGTCTCACTGTTTTAGAGAGGACAAGGTCCATCATGATGCGGAAGACATGGCGGCAAGAGGAGCTCTAGCTGTGGTGACAGGAACTTGGTCACATTGTGTCTTTAGGAGTCAGAGAGAGATGATGATGATGCTCTGCTTGTTTTCTGCTTTTTATTCAGTCCAGGACTCCGGCTCATAGGTTTGTGCCACCTAGATTCAGGATGCCTTCCTTCCTCAGTCAAACCTCCCTGGAAATAGCTCACAGATGTGCCCAAAGGGGTTTTTCTAGATGTTTACAAATCCAGTCAAGTTGATACTAAACATAAAAACATACTATGTATGTATTTAAGGGAGAGAATGGGCATGCCAGGGCCTCTGGCCACTGCAAACAAACTCCAGATACATATGCCACCTTGTGCACCTGCCTTATGTGGGTTCTGGGGGAATTGAACCTGGGTCCTTAGGCATCACAGGCAAATGCCTTAACCACTAAGCCATCTCTCCAGCCCATTGGGCCTAAAGTTAATCCATCACACCTGCCTATAAAACAGTCAATTCAGATTTGCTTCCTGTTCTCCTCCTCAGTGTGTCTCTCCATCCTCCAGTTTCTCTCTCCACAGACCAAGTGCTAAAGAGACCAAGGCTTTGCTCCCTTCCCTTCCTGTTCTCTACCATAGCCAGCTCATATTTTATAAGGCTCCCATTTCCTATCAAAGACAACAGGTGCTATAAAGGAATTGGAGAACAGAGGAGAAAGAAAGAGGCTTATTGTGTTGTTATTCTATGTTAGGCCCAGCTGTACTTTCATATTATTGTAGAATTCTTATAGCTCTATGAACTAAGCATCATTATCCTTTTTAAGGAGAAAAATTTATACTATCTGAAGAGAAACCAGAGTATCATCATTACTCATTTTTTACAGGGAAAATAAAGGTGTATGCAGTAAGCACACACATGTGATAAGTGTTAGAGCTGAGATTTAAATTTAAGCCATAATTGGAATTTAAATATAAGTATAATTTTTAAATTAAATATTAAAGTTTAAAAACAGCTTAAATGTAAATAAGCAGTAAGGTGGAGAGTTAAACCAAATTCCCCAGTACCCATGTAAGTCAGATGCCCTAGGTGCATGTGTCTGGAGTTCTTTTGCACTGGCTCTAACTATCCCTTTCTCAAAATAAGTTGTTTTTGTTTTTTTTTTTTTTGTGGAAAGAATATGTATGTATGTATGAGTGTATGTGTGTATATGGATGCATGTTTGTGGACAATGTTTGTGGACATAGCTGCTTTGTTCCCTTAGGATAAATTGTTAGGTGTGAAAGAAATGTTACACTTAAGAATATGGTCTTGGACTGGAGGAATGGCTTAGTGGTTAAGGTTCGATTCCCAAGGACCCATGTTAGCCATACGTACAAGGGGGCACACACATGTAGAGCTCATTTGCAGTGGCTTGAAGCTCTGGCACGCCCATTCTCTCTCTCTCTCCCCCTCTTTCTATGTCAAATAAATAAATAAATAAATAAATAAATAAAAATAAAATACTCTTTAAAAAAGAATGTGGTCTTACTTAAAAGACTTAGTAACAAGCAGTCACACTGCTAGGTTGAATAACAAAGGAACATGAAGTTAAAGGGATAGGCCAGAAATTCAAATAGCTAATACATTTAAAAATTGATAGGAATGGTACAAAACTAAGTGGCCTATATCACCTTTGTCTGTTAGTTTATGATCAATGACAGAATGCCTGAGAGAAATCTTTTTACATGAGGAATTGATTTTTTTGTGGAGGTTTGGGGCTGGCTCTGCTGTTTTAGGCTTGTGTGAAGGCAGAACATTAGGCAAGGAGCATGGTCCAGAAAAGAGCTGCTTGCTTCATGGTGACCAGAGAGCAGAGAAAAGGAGAGCAAAGGTTAGGGTCACAACATGCCTTTCAAGGAGATGCCCTCATTGACCAGCCTCCTCCAACCAGGTCCCACTCCTGAAGTTTGTACCACCTCCTGCTAAGCTTTGAAACTGCCAGTGGTTGATCGTTAATGAGGGTAGATTTCTGATGATCCACTCACTCTCCAACCCCGACTCCCACAGACCTGCTTGTAAACACTGTTGCATCGGATTCCAGCCCTCAACACAAGTTTATGGAAGATGTTTCAGACCCAACTCACAATATTAGGAAAATAGAACTTTTTCATTCTTCAAAGTTGAATACTAGCTATGCATCAGTGACTGAGAAAATGATGAAAAACTATGAGATATGAACTCACAGAAAATATTCTAGATGCTGGAGAGATGGCTCAGCACTTAAGGCACTTGCTTGTGAAGCCTAATGACCCAGGTTCAATTCCCCAGTACCTACGTAGGGCAGATACACAAGGTAGAGCATGCATCTGGAGTTTATTCGCAGTGGCTAGAGGCCCTGGTGTGGTCATTCTCTCACTCTCTTCCTGTCTCTTTCCCATGAATAAATACTCTGTTGAGTTTTTTGTCTGAACCAGGACTATGCTAAGTAGTTTGTAAATATCACTGCATCTGATCATTACTAAGGCAGGTATTTTTATCTGCTGAACGGGAAGCAGATGTTCAGAGGCCTACTTGGATGAGTCACGTTGCTGTGAGTGCTGGTGATGGAAGCCCGGGTCCAACTAACCTCACCATTAGCTGCTGGGTAGGAAGATTTTTAAAACATGAAACAAGTGGAAGAAGCCTTTTATGGTACATTCACAAAGCCAATGAATGATGAAGTGTTGGGTAGGGCGCAGTGAAGGAGATGTTCTCGAGTTGCTGGTGAGAGTATAAATGGATATATCCTTCCTACAAAGCAATATAGTAAAATTATCAGAAGTCTTAAAATATTTCATCTACTTTACCTAGAGTTCTATATTTTTTGACTCTATCTTAGCCAGTGATTTATCAGTGGAAAGGAAATGGGCTGATGTTAGATGATAGATACACATCTCTTTTTTTTTTTTAATTTATTTATTTATTTGAGAGTGACAGACACAGAGAGAAAGACAGATAGAGAGAGAGAGAATGGGCGTGCCAGGGCTTCCAGCCTCTGCAAATGAACTCCAGACGCGTGCGCCCCCTTGTGCATCTGGCTAATGTGGGACCTGGGGAAACCGAGCCTCGAACCGGGGTCCTTAGGCTTCACAGGCAAGTGCTTAACCGCTAAGCCATCTCTCCAGCCCACACATCTCTTTATATAAAATGTATATATATACATACATAGATGTAAAAAGATGACCTCATCAAGTATTATTTATCATAGTGAAAAATGTATTAAGTTATGGTACTTGGTGAAACAAATTACTAATCACCCATTTAAAAGGACTTTCTTGGAGAACAATTTGAATAACATGGAAATTGCTTTCAGAATGATGTGGATGTGATATGAAGCTGATAAAATTTAATTTCAACCTTATTAAAAAGGTGTTAAGGGAAATATACTAACATGTTTATGGTAGGATCATGTCAATTATTTTATATTCCTTAGTATTTTTGTTTTTTTCAAAAATATTACTTATTTTCAGAAAAAAAATTAATTCAGAAAACAACAAGAGTGGTTTACAGAGAAGACAACCAATCTTTCCCTATAACAGGTTGCTACTATTGTCCTTGTTCAGAGGTGGTTACTGACTGGTCTGATCAGGACCCAAGCACAGCTGCCTGGGGTGGTGATACTTGGTAATGGCGAAGGCTGCCTTTGGCCAAGAGGCAGTCTAATCGCTGGCTTCCTAGATTATTCTCTGTACCCCCTGCAGAATTCAGCCATTTGTGTTCTGAAGAGGTATTTCTGTTCTCAAGGACAAAGGGTAAAATTAACAGCTCTGCTTTATTTCTGTGAAATCTTAGGATTTTTTCCCTTTTAACAGAATCTTATTTGTGTTTCCCGTATTCTTGCTTTAAGGGTTTAGTAAGAGTCAGCTCAGTGCCACCAAGTGTGATATAAAAGAAAAGCAGGGTGCCTACCCTTAAGGAAACTTAGTCTAAGGGTAGAGGCAGAGTGGCCATACTATTACATCATGTGATAAAAGGGTGGCATGGAGAAACACACAGGATGAATGCCAGACTAGGGACTTAGAAATCAGTTGCTCTTCAGAATTTTTATTTGGCAATTAAATCTTTAGGCATAGTATAAATGGGTTTCCTCACACTTTAAATTCAATTCTATTACCTTAAATTTAAATTTAATTAAATTATCTTACCCTTAATTGCAGTCATTTTTAATGTCCCTATGTGCATTTCTGGAATCTTCTAGCTAGTGGGCCAAGGTCTGAGTTACATTCTTATCTCCATGCTTAATGCACTGTAGGCAGATTTAACTCTGAGAGGTGTGGCCGTCATCTTTCAAACACTACAACCACTTCCTTTGCTGTCATTGCCAGTGAGCAGAATTTTCAATTGTAAGTGCTACAGTTTGTACCATAGCAAGTACTGTATGAAATAGAAATTACTATAACATTAACACAAAGAAGATAACTTTTCCTTTCTGAACCTCAAAATTAATAACCTTAAATGCTAATTCAAAGAATCCTATTAAGCATTTTTCCAAAGCATGTGCTAGTGATGGCTGCAGCTATATCTTGTGAAAACGAGGTATAGTCTAGTGAGGCTGTCTAGAGATATCTTCAAGATTTGATTCAGTATTGTGATTTTAAAATACCACTTTCATCATCATTCTTACCCCCTCCTCCACAAGATGCTATATTACTCAAATGGCTCAAATACCATGGTTAATTATTCTCTTTTCCATTCTGAGGATCTTGTTTGAAACAAAGCACACAGCAGGAATAACAGAAGTAGAGAAAATAGCCCAGCCTATTACAGAGCACAGAATTAGAGCCAGTGCTAAGAAATATGACTCAATTATAAAATTACTGACAATTCCTTAAAACATGAATTCCATCTCTTTAACCACGAGAGGATCTGTGTCTTTACTCTGCATTTTCAAGATCATCTCAAGTGGTTAACCATGAAGAGAACCAGAAAATAGTTAATTACAGAAGATGGAGATTTATATAATTCTAAATGATTATATAAGTCCTAGGATCCTCCTAGGTGGAGGAAGAAGTATTCAGTAAAATGATTATTTGCTTTCTGGGTTGTCTAAGAATTAGTATGACCCTGAGAGAAGCCATCAACCAAAGCTTAATGGTTTGGATGGCTCATGTCTGGCATGAAAACCTCTTTACAAGTGGAATTAAGCTCAGGTCGCCACAGTGGTGGCTGGCTTGACATTTACTTTTTTTTTTTTAATGCCATATAGAGAGAGTGTGTAAGTTGACACACCAGGGCTTTCAGCCACTGCAATCGAAGTCCAGATGAGTGCACCCCCTTGTGTGTGTGTATGCACTTGCATCACCTGGTGTATCTGGCTTTCATGGGGCCTGGAGAGAGTCCAACATGAATCCTTAGGCTTTGTAGGCAAGCGTCTCAACCACTAAGCTCTCTCTCCAGCCTGATATTTACTTTTTAGTAGTTACCTTCCCTTCTTTGTCTCACTCTGCCCTTCCAGTATTTGCCCTCACCTCCCAAATATAGTCCCTTGCATTAGAATCTTTGTCCCAGGATATACATCTAGCGAGAGCTGAGAACCAAGACACCTCGACTCCTTGTTCGGAGTGGACGTTTCAGGCAACTGGCATGAATTGCTCTCATGCCTACAAGGTGAACAGGATGAATAAGGAATGAAAATGGAGGCTCTGGTAATGTAGCCAGATTAAGAATCTACCTGCTGGTTTTGGGGAGACAACTCAGTGGTTAAAGGTGCTTTCTTGCAAAGTGTGCCAGCATAAGTTCAATTCCCTAGCACCCACATAAAACCAGACACGGTGGCACATGCATCTGGAGTCCTTTTGTATTATCAAGAGACACTGATGTGTGTGTGTGTGTATGTGTATGCATGCACATGCATGCGCACACATGCATGCACATGCCCACTCACATGAAAATAAATAAGAATAAATTTTGAAAAAGGGATGATGTGATAGATCAGTTGTTAAGGTACTTGCCTGCAAGGTCTAAGGACCCAGGTTCGATTTCCCAGTACCCACATAAAGTCAGATACACAAAGTGGTACATGTACATGGAGTTTGTTGGCAGTGGGTAGAGGCCCTGGCATGCCCATTCTCCCTCACTCTTCTTCTCTCTCTCTCTCTTTGTAAATAAATTAATTTTTAAAAACAATTTTAAAAAAACCTTCTGTGGAGCACCAAACAGGGCTAGGAAGAAAGTCCATGGAAGGACACTGCCTTAGTTTTTTTTTTTTTTTTTTCTTCTGGGAATTGAACCCAGAGCCTCTGTGCTACAGAGCTCCAGGATATGAGCTTCTTCTGTAGTCCAGGCAGGCCTTGAATTCACAACTTCCTGCCTCAGCCTCCTGAATAACCTTTGATTATTCTTTGTGTTCCCTGCTCACATGCTCTCTTCTATCCATACATTCTTTATGTGGGCACAATGCCACTAACTGTGATTATGATTCTGCGTGCCTTTTTTTTTTTTTGAGGCAGGATTTCATTGTAGTCCAGACTATGGAACTATGTAGCCTAAATTGACCCCAACTCAAAGAAATCTTTCTATTTCACTCTCCCTAGTGTTAAGATTATAGGTATTAGCCACCACGCCCAGCTTGGATTCAGTCTTCCAAGTTGACATCACATTCCAGCTGTGACTTCCTCAGCTGGCCCTGCGTCATTTTGATGGAAAGCACGTCTCTGCAAGCTCTCGGATTACATGTTTAAGGCAGTCTTTTATTTACTGTAGCTAAAGATTATTTGTTCTGTCTAACAACTTGCCGATTCTCCCAGGAGCAGTTACACAGTCTCCTATTCCAACCCCTTCATCCTGTAGGTCCTGCCAAGTCCATCAGCACCACTGAGGGATATTCACTTACCATCCTCTTCCTCAAGCACAGTGGCTTGAAATGTGAGGCTTAACATAAGTGGATTTGGGGTTCTTGTTGATACAGTGATGGAGAAAGACAAACTAACAACTCCAGGTGGAGTTGTGGTCAGAGGCAGTTTCTTTATGCTTCTTGTGTTGCATTTCAACCAAACCCATCATGATCATCTAGCTTGCTCTCTCCAGTTCCTTCCATCTTTGCTGAGCCGCCTGCCAGCACCTCAAGGACCAGATGACAATACCACTCCTGGGTCACTTGGATATAGCCTTCAAAAAGTCACAGTCTCTCAATTACCCACTCATGCTGGAATGCCCTTTCCAAAATACAAATCTGACCATATCAGGCTCCACCCAAAGCCCTTCCATGCATTCCTGTTAGCGTCAAAAGTTATTCAAATCCTGGGGCTGGAGAGATGGCTTAGTGGTTAAGCACTTGCCTGTGAAGCCTAAGGACCCTGGTTCAAGGCTCAATTCCCCAGGATCCACGTTAGCCAGATGCACAAGGGGGCGCACACATCTGGAGTTCGTTTGCAGTGGCTGGAAGCCCTGGTGCGCCTACTCTCCTCTTTCTCTGCTTCTTTCTCTCTCTGTCGCTCTCAAATAAATAAAAATAAACAAAAATAAATTTAAAAAGTTATTCAAATCCTTACCTGTAAAAACCCCTATAAGGCACTCAGGATCAGGTTCCTGCCCCACTCCTAAACTGTCTCCCGTCACCTTTCACTGCGCTCACCTCCATGTCTGGGTGAACCATGATTTCCTCCCTATGCAGAACTCATCTTTCTGTCTTTGTCCTCCACCATGACTTTCTCCTGCTGGTCCTGCAGGGCTGAGCTAAGTGTCACTTATTCTGGTAGAACTTCCCTGACTCTCTTCAACCTGGAGAAGTGTATACTGCTACAGTGGTCAGCTGGTGAGGTTGGTTGTGTCCTGGGACAGGAGGGAGTGCAGAGGCTGGTGTTCACTGTTCCTGGAAAAGTTCCACAGCGAGAGGTGACTGGGATTTCCCCTTGGGCAGGTGAGAGGAGTTTGAGGAAGGGGGTCTGCTCATCAGGGGTTGGGTGGGACAAAGACACATGCTGTCTTGGGTCCAAGTAGAAGCTCTGAGGGCACTTGAGTTGGAATTATTTGTTCAGATCTCAACCGAAGGGTCCAGCTCAGTAGGTCAGAGGACACACTAAAAAGTGTGCAGCAGCTGGAGAGATGGCCATTCAAGATGCTTGCTTGTAAAACCAATTCCCCAGCACCCATATAAAGCCACATGTACAAAGTAGCGCATGCTTCTGGAATTCCTTTGCAGGGGCTAGAGACCTTGGCACGCCTATACTTATTATCTTTGTTTCTCTGTGTGTAAATAAGTCAAGAGGTCTGTAGCAGGTTTACCAGTACAATGAGGTGTTGAGGGCAGAGTTCCACATAGTCAACAAATTCTTCATCAGAGAGCAGAAAGATGGGAGACAGGAGTCTCTGAAAACCCCACAGATGGGAAAAGGAACATCATTAACCAAGGCCAGAAAGGTTAAATAGTTTGTGCAAACTCTCACAGCTAACTAGGAAATGACAAATCTGGGCTAAGTCCCCGATTCCAGAGCTCTGGTCTTAACGGTAGGGTTAGATGGATGGATGGGGGGGGGGGGGGGCGGGGGATGACAGAGAGAGGAAAAGAGAGGGAAAGAGATACAGAGGTTGAAATGAGCAAGATCTCCTGGAGGGTCTGAATGGCTGTCATCATAAAACAAATAATAGGGCTGAAGAGATGGCTGAACGGTTAAAGGTGCTTGCTTGCAAAGCTTGACAGCCTATGTTCAAGTCCCTAGTACCTACGTAAAGCCAGATGCACACAGTGACACGTGTGTCTGGAATTTATTTGCAGCAGCAGGAGGCCATGGGATGCCTATACTCATTCTCAGTGTCTCTCTCTCACTCTCTCAAATATAACTAAATATGTTTAAAAAAAGAAACAGCGGGATGTGGTGATGCATGTCTTTAATCCCAATGCTCAGGAGGCAGAGGTAGAAGTACTGCCATGAGTTTGAGGTAACCCTGAGACTACATAGTGAGTTCCAGGTCAGCCTGGGCTAAAGAAAAACCCTACCTCAAAAGAAAAAAAAAGAAAGAAAACAACAAATGCTGGTGAGCATGGGGGAGGAGAGGAATCCTTACACTGTTGGGAGGAGTATAAGCTGCTGCAGACAGTATGGAATCAGTGCAGGGGGTCCTCAAAAAATTAAATCTGTCATAT
Organism: Jaculus jaculus; assembly: GCF_020740685.1. Lineage (NCBI taxonomy): Eukaryota > Metazoa > Chordata > Mammalia > Rodentia > Dipodidae > Jaculus > Jaculus jaculus. The sequence continues at coordinate 122,126,831 of NC_059104.1, forward strand.
GACCCAGCTATACCACTCCTGAGGATATGTCTGACGTTTGGGCATCCCACAGAGATAATTGCATATCCATGTTATTGTAACCTAGAGATCCATCACAAGGTGAATGGATTTAAAAAAGGGGGTACATAATACACAATGGAATTTTATTCAGCCATAAAGAAAAATTAAATTATGCATATTCGGGGAAATAGATGGAACAGGAAATTATTATGTGTAATCTGACTCAGACAAATACTTCATGTTTTCTCTCATGTGACATCTAGACTATATAAGTATGACTTAAAATTAGAAAGGGGACTAGGAGAGGGACCAAGAAGGTCTAAAGGAACAGGGCAGATGAACAAGAGAAGGTAGTAGAATATATTTGGTACGAAAGCATGGAGGGAGGGAGGGGACCAAGCAAGGGGCTGTGGGAGGTGAGTAACAAGGAAGTATAATGATACGCTGTTGCAGTTACCTTTTCTTGCTGGGACAAAAGAGGGACCAGATGCTGCTTAGTGCAGTAATGGGCTGATTACAGGGTAGGTGGGTGACTGCAAAGGAGCATGGGGCTGTAACATCTCTTACAGGTACTGCTTCCAGAACTTCTAAGGTAGCAAACCCACTGTTAATCAAGACGTGGGCCCGTAACTCACTTCATCTGCGTCTGGGACCTGTCAGAGCAGTTGGGAATTTTCCCCCACATTGCATTCCCTGGGACTGTCTCTAGTACACCTTTGACATGCACACCAAGTCTGAATTCTAGACGCTGAGCGATTTCTTGCGTCCCGGGATCCTCCTCAATATTGAAACTGTGCCAAGGGCGAGTTCCGATGTAAAACAATGGAGCTATCCTTGTCATCAAACTGCCCCAGCCTTCAGTGTGGCGCCACTCTGCCCCGGCCCGCCCGCGCGGCGGCTTCTACCCTAACCGAGCCGGGCGGACGTCGGAGGAGGAGTCGCGGCGGTCCCCGCGCTTGCTGGGGGGCCGGGCTGGCCCGAGCCCCGGCGTCACGGTCGGCGTGAGAGGCGCGGCGCTGCCCAATCGGCGGAGGCGCTCGCTCGCAGCCGATATAAAAGTGCGGAGAAGCCGAGCGAGCGCGGCGCGCCCACCCAGGCAGCCGGCGGCTCGGGGTCCGGGTCCCGGTCCCCTCCGGGTCCAGGTTCTCGGGGCGGGCGGTCCGGACCCCTGCGCGTTCCCAATCCCCTCTGCAGTTGGGGCTCCGTGCGCCCTGCTCCCCACGCCGGCTCTGCGCGCGGAGTTCGGCGCGGACATCCAGACCGCGCGCCCCGGGACACGGTGGCGGGCATGCGGGTCCCGCAAGTCTTGCTGCTGCTCCTCCTCCCCTCGGTGCGAGCCACCGAGAGCCTGGAGGCGGCCCTGGCCGTGCCCAACGCCTCGCACTTCTTTTGGAACAACTACACCTTTTCCGACTGGCAGAACTTCGTGGGCAGGAGGCGCTACGGAGCCGAGTCCCAGAACCCCACCGTGAAAGCCCTGCTCATCGTGGCTTACTCCTTCATCATCATCTTCTCTCTCTTCGGCAACGTCCTGGTCTGTCATGTCATCTTCAAGAATCAGCGCATGCACTCGGCCACCAGCCTCTTCATCGTCAACCTGGCTGTGGCGGATATCATGATCACACTGCTCAATACCCCCTTCACGCTGGTAAGGTCCCCGCAAGCTGCCTCCTGCCTCCAAAGTCTCCCTCTCCTCCTCTCTCCCGGTGCACCGCTCCTTTCTCTCTCCTTCTGTCATTTTGTCTCTTCGGGGTCCTTCTCACCCCCAATGTCTGCTCTTCCACCTCTCCTCTCTTGTCACCTGTCTGCCTTCCGGTTTTAATCCTTTAGTCTCCTTTCCTTGTCAGGACTCACCTTTACTTTCCTCTCTCAATTCTCCTTGTTTTCTCAGTCTCTGTCTCTCTCGGAAGTCTTCTGTTCTCATCCTCTCGGTCTCCTTTTCTTTTCTCCCATCTTCTTTCCTTCTCATTCTTTGTGATTTTCTTTTTCTACCTTTTCTTTCCCTCTCTTATTCTCCCTCCCTCCCTCTCCCTCTCTCTCTCTCTCTCTCTCTCTCTCTCTCTCTCTCTCTCTCTCTCTCTGTCTCTCTCTTTTTCTCATATCCTTTTCCTCTCCTTTTTCTCCCCGTTACTTTCTAAGCCAAAGCTTCTGCAGATGGTGGTATTGGCTCACTGATCCGAGTGTCTATAGCTATTTGTAAATGACTGACCATTTGCTGTTTAGTCTTATTGGATACCGGCAATTTAAATGGGCAAACAACAATTTTTTCAGGTCCCTGAAATGTTAGCAGAGGTTATTGGGGCAGCGCCTATCCGGCCCTCAAGTGCTTGTCCCCACCCACAGATGTTTTTGGGTGCAACAACTGAAACGTATTAATGGAACCTTACCCACCTTTCCCTGGGCACTGAGTTCAGTTGCTTTCCGTTTTGGCCTTGACAGTGACGCTGTGTGATACTTGTGCTGGAGAAGTGAGAGTGAGGTGGGCCTTGGGCTTCAGAGTTGGTGCATTTGCACACAGTGGACATGGCCTCCTCCTCTCCACATCCTAGCTGCTTGGCATTAGTGGTGCTGTTTTTGTCCCTCAGTGGCCTGGGAGGTCTCTTTATGATTTGAAAAATGTGAGTACTATGACTGAGCAATCATAGTAACAGCCAGTATGTTTCTACAGCATGAGGAACATCTTTTTCAGTTTTGTGTAATAAGAAGATCTCCCTCCCTCTCTCTCCGTCTTTCCTTTCTCTTTCTCTACGCATACATACATACATACATACACACACACACTCATATACACACAAAAAGGGAGAGAGAGAGAGAGAGAGAGAGAGAGAGAGAGAGAAATGACAGATAACAAAAAGATGGACCCTTTAAGTCCACTGTTCCATGCACATCCTTCCAGATCTTACATCTTCAAAGCATTCTGGCAGTCTTTCCTGTCTCTTACATGAACAGTTACCCACATTTTGCAGGTAAGGAAACTAAGTTACAAGAGGTCCAATCCTTTTCCAGGCCCACTGGTAGAGCCAAACAAAGAATTGTGTTCCCTCACTTAAGTCCATTGGTGTGTCCACTGGACCACCCATGGGAGCTGAGGACACTTTTGAACCATGTTCTGCTTCCAGCCCCCAGCCCAGGGCTTGTCCTGTTCTCCTTCACCCTATTTTTTTTTGAATTTTTTTATTAACAACTTCCATGATTATAAAAAGTATCCCATGGTAATACCCTCCCTCCTCCCACTTTCCCCTTTGAAACTCCATTCTCCATCATATCCCCTCCCTATCTCATCAATCTCTCTTTTATTTTGATGTCATGATCTTTTCCTCCTCTTATGATGGTCTTGTGTAGGTAGTGTCAGGCACTGAGGTCATGGATATACAGGCCATTTTGTGTTTCGGGGGGAGCACATTGTAAGGAGTCTTACCCTTCCTTTGGCTCTTACATTCTTTCTGCCACCTCTTCCACAATGGACCCTGAGACTTAGAAGGTGTGATAGAGATATTGAAGTACTGATCACTCCAGTCACTTCTTTCCAGCACCATGATGCCTTCTGAGTCATCCCAAGGTCACTGCCATCTGTAAAGAGAAGATTCTCTACCAAAAATGAGAGTAGTATTAATATAAAGGTATGAACATTAAGAGAAGTACTTACTGAGCAGTTTGATAAGCATAGTATATACTTTTAGCCAGACAGCAGCAGACGTTATATCCCCAGGACTCATGACTACCCCTGCTTTAAGTTTTCAGTATCAGGGATGTATTCCCTCCTTGGAGCAGGCCTCCAGTCCCATTAGAGGGCAGTTGGTTACCTTCACCCTATTGATGGCTAATCAAGGTCCTCTGGGCCAAGGGCACAGGGCTTCCAGATAACACCTCTCTGATTCGCAGAAAAGCCTTATTTCTGCTCTCCTTTGTCTCTCCCTTAATTTATTACTGAGAATGGGCAATGCTGGAGTGGGCCTAGGCCACCCAGAATGAGAGCTGCAAAGCCTTAGGGCTGCAGGGTTAGACACCCAGCAGACACAACAGAGGGCAAAGAGGCTGTGGACCCAAGACTAGCTCCAGCACAAACACCTGGCCCCCACCCTCCAAGGACCTCTCTTAAGAGGACTCCTTGTCTCCCCTGCAGGATAAGCCAGGCAGCTTGGCCTTGAGCCCTACCCATGAAAACTCCCCAATCCAAACTCCTCTGAGGACTTCTAGGTTGTAGCCATGTAGTGGAAACCTGCTCACCATGGGCTCTGAAGCTAGATAAGGCATTTTGTTTTGGGCTGGGTAGTGACAGTATCTTCCCCAGCCTCTCTTCCCAGCCACTTTATACACCGCATGAAGCCCAGCTCCACACAGGGAGACAAAAGCAGATAATTGCTGATGGTCCTCATGGAAGAGACATGCTCAGAATGTGGTGAAGCCTTCGAGGAGAGAGTCCTTCATCCTGACCCATCAGAATCCCATGAAAGGGTCAAAGGAGACTTTGAAAAAGATGTGACATTTTGGCAAGTCCTGCATGAGTAAGAATCTTCCAGGTCAAGATGAACCCCCAATATGCACAGGAGGGAACCAGGGAGAACAAAGGCAAGGAGCCCTCAAAGTTCAGTGTGTTGAGAGGGCATTGAATGACTCCATGTGGCTGAAGCAGCAGAGAGACGAGGCGGAGGGCAGAGAGGGGGAAACAAGCCACAAAGAAGGGCTGGCATAGGGGGTGCTTCTTAGGAACTTGGCTGTGTCCAGATACTGCTCAGCAGGCTGGTCACAGCCATCTGAGTTTGGCTAAGAAACATTCCAACATCAGTTAGAGTGCAGGCTGCACAGCCTGGAGACTAGTGAAAATTGCTCAGAGGCTATCCCAGGGCCATGGCTTTGAGCCGGAAGTTGAGGGAACAGATTTAAAGTCCTTTAGGGATTGATATGCTCACTCAGTGAGTGGGATGTAAGGTTAGCTGAAGACTTCTGACTGTAATGTTGCTTCAGTTGTTCCCACAACCACATGGAAGAAGAAAGCCTGTGGCCTGATGTTCTGTGACATGATCTATCCAGACTCAACCCAACTCTGGTGTGTGCACAGCTGGTGAACAACCCACTCCTCATCCCCAAACTATGAGATTCTGACTCTGGGCCATTGTTTTTGTTCTAGTCTCCACACGTGCAGGTCCTTGTTCTTTGGGACTTGCTGTGATAAGGCACTTCTGTGTACTCACTCCACACCAGCTTTTATGTTTTGCTCGTTTTCATCACACCGGTTTGAAAAGGCTTGACTCTCTCTACACCTGAGGAAAGTGGGGCACGGAGGCCCTAGTGCCCTGCTCAGGGGGACAGTGGTAAGTAGCAAGAACCTATGCTGAGGACAGAGAGCATTCTTAGGCTGAACTGTTCTGTTTCCATCTCTTGTTGCTCTCTTCCTCTGCCCATACCCACTTCTTCTGGGTGGCCCTATTGCCCTTTGTCCAGGCTTCCATTGGGCACTGACCACATTCATCTTGCATTCAAGTTACTTGACCTCCTTCCTTGCCTAGCTCGGAAGCCCATGGCTGGAATCGATGCACCAACTCCCCTGAGCTTGGGGCATTCCTCACAGGAGCTGCACAAGCCTGAGTGAATGCATGTCCCTGCAAGTTGTGGGAGGACCAGGCCTGCTCCAAGGGCCTTTCTCTCCTCAGCCCATCCCCACCTCTCTAGGCCCAGAGAGTGAGTTGTAAGATTGGCTTAGACACAGGGGCCTGAAGGGTATCTCAGTGGTAGATCACATGCCCATAGCATGTGCAAGGCCCTGGGTTGGGTCCCATGCACTGGCAAAAATTTTCTAAGCACAGTCCACATACTATATTGTTACTAGACAGGTTTCTCCTCCACATTCCATTTGGCCAAGAATGAATTTTATATATATATTATATATATATATATATATATATATATATATATATATATATATATATATATATATATATAAACATGCTACTGATTATATCTGATAATTGTTCTAAAAACTCCCCAGACATTTTCTTCCACCGTTTCCAGACTTTATCCTAAACCTATCATGTAGAGATTTTGAAGACTTGTATTTCAAACATGGAGCCTTGAGATTGAAGGTGGTTACAAATAGTGGCCAAGGTTGCACAGCAACAAACTGTCCATCCCAGCTCTCCTGGCAAGGAATAGTGGAGGAACATGATTGAGGGTTGTTGAATGGAATGAATGCGAATGAGCTGTGCTGGGGAATGTCACACATGTCTATACATTGATGCAATAGGTGGGCATTTCTCAGCCAGGATGAGAGGCCTTGTGAGGCATCACTGTCTTCAGCAGCCCCTGAGAGCCGGAGCTGGGTGTCAGAGTTAAGGCCTGTCTGCCCTGACATCTGTGCCTTGCCTCCAGGTCCGCTTTGTGAACAGCACATGGGTGTTCGGGAAGGGCATGTGCCACGTCAGTCGCTTTGCCCAGTACTGTTCCTTACATGTCTCAGCATTGACGCTGACAGCCATCGCTGTGGACCGCCACCAGGTGAGGGTGACAGCCTGCTTGTCAATGAGTGCTTTTGTCTCCTTGCTCGGCAGTGTGGACATGGAAGTGAGGGACGTTAAATTCTTCCTCTAATGGCTGAAAAGGTTATTCCAGGTTTGTTGTTCGAATGGAGACTCACTGCTGGCATTTTCTGTCTTAGAATTTAATGATCTTGTTCAGGGAGTAGAAAAGCAAACCCACAAAAATCACAGATGAAGAGAGAGGCAAATATTGGCAGGTCAGGGAAGGCTTTGGGGGCTGGGGGTGGGAGTCAAAGAATCGTCACTGGCCCAGGATACAAAAGGAGCCTGATAAGAGCAGATGTCACAGTGGGGCATGATGGCATTGGGGTGAGCAGATGGGCACCCAAGGCTTGAGAGTGTCCTTCCTGGAAGGGACTGGATCCAGGCTCCTGCTATTGCTTGGACTGTACTGGATCAAGAAATGAGCTCAGAAGTAAACAATCCCCAGATCATGGATGAGCATAGATGAGGCCCCGGCATGTCTGGCTTCAAGGTCATGATCTGATCGCTAGACTGCTCTACTGGGAGAAGACTCACAGGATCCTACAAGACCATTATAGTTTGGGTCATCGGGATCAAGGGAGCTGAGATTTATTCTGAGAAACACCAGGAAGTGTAACAAGGACCAAGGGATAGTCAGCTGCAGGGGCATCTTAGGTGAGCTCAGCTGGGAGCGTGCTTGTCGCACATGCACAGAGCCCTGGCTTCAGTCCCCAGCACTGCATAGAACAGGTTTGGTGGTACAGCCTGTGATACCAGCACCCAGGAGGTGGAGGCAGAAGGATCAGCAGTTCAAGGTCATTTTCCGCTGCATAGTGAGTTCAAGGTCAGCCTAAGCTACCTGAAATCCTGTCTCAAAACAAAGATACAGATGTCATTCAATATGAGAAGTGTTTTGTTTCTTTTAAGAAATGTTCAAAGGTGGACAAAATTGTGTGGGATATAACGATTTTCTTGTCACTAGCCATACCTAAGATAGCCTGGATGACAACTTGAGAAGGGTGATTTCACAGGGGTTTGTACATCTAATGGGGAACTGGTCTGTCCGTACTTTGAGATCTCTCTCCCCCCACCTCTCTGAAATGATGTAATTTTGTACGAAGCAGCTCTTCATACATTGCAGGTACTCTATGGCAAAGTGAGAAGTTTGCAAACATTTTCCTGCCTTTGGTTAACCTTCTCCTTTAATTCAGCAAAAGCTCTGGGTTAACTTTACCCTGAGAACACAACATCTAAAGAAGATAATGCTTTTAAACTCCCATGTGTTTATTTAACCCTTTTAGAAGCATGAATTGGCATGCTGGAGCTATTCCAAGATGCGTTTCATCTCCAAGCCTGTGACACCCATTGCACTGTTATGTATGGAAGCAGGAATGCCACTTGTGACGTACTAACAGCTTTCCTAAGTGGTATACATGCAGCTTCCAGCTTAGGTGATAAGATCGCTCTGCATGGCTGTGAGCCTGGGGCCTCTTGGAACACTGCATGATTCCCAGGGTCTGTAGGAAGATGGGTCAGGTATGAGCCAGACCCCCTCTGCCTTCTTTGCTGTGGAAGCTACTCCTTCAAACTCCACTCCAGCACTCTCACTGTAACAAGAGGTCTTGGAACTTCAAGGACTCTAGGAATCCCGATGACAACCCATTGGAGGTGGGCTGTGGATGATGCACCCACCCCAGCTGCTTGATGTAGCTTAGGAGCTCCACAGTGAATGTCAAGGGTGCTTGGCTTTTTTTTCTTTACATGTGTGTTATGAATGTTCTCTTGTGTGGGGCACACACACGTCTGTGTGTGGATGTTTGTGACATCAGGGGTCTTCCTAACTCTCTACCTTAATTTTTAAAAAATATTTTAGTTTTTTACTTATTTGAGAGAGAGAGAGATGGAGAGGGGGAGAGAATGGGCACACCAGAGCTCTAGTCACTGCAAATGAACTCCAGATGCATGTGCCACTTTGTACATCTGGCTTATGTGGGTACTGGGGAATCGAACCTGGATCTTTAGGCTTCACAGGCAAGCACCCTAACCACTAAGCAATCTCTCCAGCCCTCCACCTTAATCTTTGAGACAAGTTTTTTCATTAAATCCATAACTCTCTGGTTCCACTGGGCCAGTAGGCCCCGAGGAGTCTGTCTCTTTCTCCCCAGTGCTGGGATTGCAGGCTTGTACCACAGTATCAGGCACTTACATGAGTGCTGGGGATCTGAACGCAGATGCTCTTGCTGGAGTAGCATGTGCTTTACCCACAAAGCCATCTCCCCAGCCCTCGACTTTGGATGTCTCATGGGACATGTGAACTGCGTCATCTGGATTGCCATTTGCTTCCCATTTCTTCAGCAGTGACGCCATTTGCTTGCTTCTCAGGTCATCATGCATCCCTTGAAGCCCAGGATCTCCATCACAAAGGGTGTGGTCTACATTGCTGTGATCTGGGTCATGGCCACCTTCTTTTCACTGCCACATGCCATCTGCCAGAAACTGTTCACCTTCAAGTACAGGTAAGATGAATTCCTGGGGGCAGTCTGGACTTGGGGAGCTTGTCCCTTGCCTACCTTCTTCCAAAAGCACCACAACCATGCTAGTGGATCACAGACCTCAGAGTTCTCTGTGTCTGCATCACAGAGCCACTCTCTTTGACTCTCCACCACCCCTTTGCTTCCTCCTCCGTATCTATTATTTGCATTTTTCCTGTTTTTATTCTTCATTCTAGCTTCCTCCTTACTCTCAGTCTGCATAGAGAAGACAGTGGTTACCAGCTTCTGCCACCAGAGGGCATGTGTTCACACAGACTGAAATGGAAACCTGCACCTCCTTGAGCAAGGTTTAAATTCTCACACTACTTAGAAATAAAATCTGCACATGTGTGTGTGTGTGTGTGAGCAGAATTCTTTTAAAAAATAGTTTCGTTGACAACGTCCTTAAATATAGACAATATACTACGATCATAATTGCCTCCCAACACTCTCCTTTTTCCCCTCCCAAATCCCCCTTCTACCAAATCCATTCTTTCCAACTAGTCTCTCTTTTATTTTGATGCCATAATTTTTCCCCCACCTGTTAAGCAGGTCATGTGTAGATGGTGTCAGCAGCTTTGTGTCTAAATGACAGCATTATAAGCAGTCCTCCCCTTCCTTTGTCACTTAAGTTCTTTTGTCTTCTGTAATGGTCCTTGAGCCAACAATGATAACAACCCACTGTCCCTTCTCAGCACTTTGGTGAGTTTTGAGTCACTCCAGTCATCACCAAGGCAGAATTCTTCCCTCCTCCCCACTGCCTTTCAGGTTTCCTTACCATATGCTCACACCAAATGAGAAAGTCCTTTAAAAGTCTCAAAACTGTAACCTAGTTTTTACAGTCTGTCTCTATGGAAGACTTTACATTTAGAAAAAGCTGCTTCATTTGGCACTCCAGTGAGCCCAACCCCTAGCTTACTGTCCCTCCATCCCAAACCCTCAGTTCATATTCACTGGACCAGTGATCAAAGGATTGGTCTTTATGTGGTCTTCAGCTGTTTCTGGAGGGGTTTCTCAGAAATAGGTTCTCCTTTCTTTTTCCTTCTTTCCTCCTTTCTTTTTTTTTCTTCTCAGAACATATGCAAGCATAATAAGACATGTGGACATGATTAAAGGTATATTCACTTTACTGGATATCCTCAGGACCCATCATTTAATTTGATCATTTCCTAGTTCCCCTTTGAGAGAAGAACTCAATACAGTGGGAAATTCCAAGGTTTTTCTCAAGGATGAGCTAGTATTCAGAGCAGGAGAGCTACTGTTTCTCTCACTCACTGACTGACTTATTCATTCATCAGATATCTTGAGGGGTTGAGTGGGTTAGAGACAGTGCCAGGGTAAGTGGACATAGAGATTCCAGACTCTTCCCAATCCTATGAACACACTGCTTGTGAGCAAGGTTTGAATTCTCACACAACTTAGAAATAAAATTTGCACATGTGTATGCGTCTGAGGCCCAGCCTCCTCCTCCATTTGCTGTGCAAACCAGAAGACAACTGGTTGTCTAGGTGACACCCGTGACCCCAGAGCAGGAGCACGAAAGCATGATAACTGCACGGTGTCTCCAGTGTTCTAACAGACAAATGTGCCTGAGCCCAGGGGAGGACAGACCAGTGCTCCCCGAGATGAAGCTTCTCCTGACTCACCCCCCATCCCATCCTGTTCCCTTTTTGCTCTCTCCCCAGCGAGGATGTCGTGCGCTCGCTCTGCCTGCCAGACTTCCCTGAGCCAGCTGATCTCTTCTGGAAGTACCTGGACCTGGCCACCTTCATCCTGCTCTACCTCCTCCCCCTCTTCATCATCTCCGTGGCCTACGCCCGTGTGGCCAAGAAGCTATGGCTGTGCAACACGATTGGTGATGTGACCACAGAACAGTACCTCGCCCTGCGCCGCAAGAAGAAGACCACCATCAAGATGCTGGTGCTGGTGGTCGTCCTGTTTGCACTCTGCTGGTTCCCCCTCAACTGCTATGTCCTCCTCCTGTCCAGCAAGGTCATCCATACCAACAATGCCCTCTACTTCGCCTTCCACTGGTTTGCCATGAGCAGCACGTGCTACAACCCTTTCATCTACTGCTGGCTGAACGAGAGCTTCAGGGTTGAGCTGAAGGCGTTGCTGAGCATGTGCCAGAGGCCACCCAAGCCTCAGGAAGACAGGCTTCCCTCCCCGGTCCCTTCCTTCAAAGTGGCCTGGACAGAGAAGAGCCATGGTCGGAGGGCTCCTCTAGCCAGTCACCTCCTGCCTTCCTCACAGCTCCATTCTGGAAAGACAGACATGACATCCATGGAACCCATTGTGGTGATGAGTTAGGGGAGCATAGAAAGAGCTCGGTCCTCTAACACTTGATCTGATGTCTGCAGTGCTGGTAAGTTCGTAGAGTGATAGAATGTTTGAGGTCCTAGGAACCTGCCCAGCCTTCTCCGCGATTTGCTGTGCAAACCAGAGGCAATTGGCCATCCAGGAGATGCTGTGAGGTGTAACACCCCTAATCCCAGAACAAAAGCCTTGAAAGCCACCTCAGCTCCAACAAGGACCTGATCAGTCCACCACCTCCGAATGTCCTGCAGTCCCTGCCCGCCCTTGGCCCTGCTGATCATGGAGGAACCTGCGAGCTGCTGGGGGTGCGGACTGGCCCAGACGCTGGAAACGACTTCACAGGAGATAACAGTAAACCAATGCAGGCCTGGAGATTTTCCTGCCTCACCTTTTGAAGTCATTGGACTAATCAAAATAAGTCTTCAATGGCCTGGTCCTGTCCATGACAGGCAGGGCCCATTTAGGCTCCTTAAACAGAGATTAGTGTCATCACTTTTGAAAAGTCAGAAAAGCACAAAGCAAACAATCAAATCCATTCCTTATCCTATCAGTTTGTGAAAACTTATGTTAATGTCTTATGAATTTTATCTGCCACTTTCTCTCTCTCTCTGTGTGTGTGTGTGCATGTGTGCATGTGTTTGTACTTATAAAATTCTGAATAGCACAGTTCTATATAGATTATAATAATTGTCAAGAAACAGAGGTTCATCCAAGTATTTCTGAGCTTCTCCCTAAGAAACGATGTCCGAACTGGCTACATCTCCTCAGATAGTGGGCGGCGTGAGGAGCCTGGAGACTAGCACGCTGGGGTGCAGGTCCCAATCCTTCTTCCTGATACTCATGAAACAAGAGGCTGCGGCATTGTTCTGCTTTCGCAGGAGATGAGAGAACTCACTTTCCAATATGCTGAAAATAATGTGCTTAGACACTTTATCCACGCCAGCTGTCTAGACAGGCCATGTCTCTGCGTTCTCTGAATAATGAAATATGTTTCATGCCATTTCTGAAAGAAGATTCACTGTCCACACCTTAGTAATTCACATGTCACTTCCAAAACCCTATGAGATCCTTAAAGGAATCTTATTCCTTGAAGGTTCATCTGTCAGAGAAATCTCACTGTAGACATTAAATATTTTCATCACCTTTTACCTGGACTCATGGTGTCACCCGGAGGAAGCAGTGTTAGGTGAGGCTGAGCTAAGTTCTTCCTAGGCTCTAAACAGTTGTGCTGTGCTGCTTGGTTAAGATTACCATCAAGCCTCAGACAGATCCTAAAAGCAAAGTGTTTATGTAGAGCTGAGTGGGGAACAAGGTTGGAGAACAGGTTTGTGTAAGATTCAGTTGGATCTCTTGATTGCTAAATGGAAACACAGCTTGATTACAACACCTGAATCATGGGAATTCCTTAGATTAGTCTATGTTAGAAAATTTTCAAGATAGAAAAAAATTTTAATCAATCCACTGAACTGCAGATTTTTTTTTTTTTTTTTTTTAAAGCTTGCATGGGGCTTCTAAATGCACTGGGATTCTCAAGTGACTTTCAGGCCAATGCTTCTGTGTGGACCTTACTGTCTTTGTTATGTCAACAAGTGAAGCTCATCTTAATGGTGCCCTGGAAAGCATGTGCACAGTGAGGACAGGCGTAGGATATACAGCATGGCCAGCCAAGCTTCAGTTACATCTCTCTGAGAGCATCGAGAGATCCTGCCGTGTCACACAGCTCACCCTCAGGCTGGGGTCTCCTGTTAGTACTTGTCTGCACCTGTCTTCTCTTCCCTGTGTGCCTCTGAGCACAAAGTGACTTGTAATTGTGGATGTGAAATTTGTAAAACTTGAGTATTTATTTCTAGTGTGCTGAAGAGCACTTTATTGTAAACTGACCTAGTCTCAATAAAATATCTTTGTGTGTTAACTGTGTGTCTTGGACTGGTGGCTGTGTGACATTTGGTAACCTTTAAAATGGAGATCAACATGGATTATATGAAGGGAACTGGATATTATCAACCCAAAGCCCAGTATTTCAGCCTAGTAAGTTCACACTTGGGCAGAGTTAAAGAACAAAGGAGAAACCCCCGCTCCTGGTCCAGAGCCCCGTCCTCTGTGTTGAGGGCAACAGCCCCTTTTGGTGGTGCCACATCTGTGTAGTAGTTAAATCCTGAACTCCGTCTGTCCCAGGCGATTCAGGAGGAGTCTGGAGAGCTCATCTCTTGCTGGCAGAGACAATGGACAGGGGATACTCACCGCCCCCCCCCCCCAGCCCCTTGTTTGCTGTGATTCCTGACACACAAGGCCTGGGATACCACAGTATGGAATTACCCTGAAGCTATCCAGAGCATCTGTTAAAATACATTTTAAAGAGTTTCACAGATGGTTATAAAGAAGGGTGATTTGCTGGATCTAGACGAAAATTGAGAGAAAAATAAAAGGTGTGGGAGAGAAGGGAGCAGATTTATGGGCACTCCTGTGTTCGGCACTGTGCCAGGTATCTCTCAGCTCTTGATCTTACTGACCCAGCAGTCACCCAGGGTAAGCATTAGTACTTCTGTATCCCAGAGTAGGAAACAGCCTCAGAAAACTTAGAAAACTGGTTGAGCATCATGGTCTAAACTGAAAGACACTATCTGTTTGGAAATTAGTTGGTGAAAGTATAGGAAAGAATCTTTAAACAACTTAAATCCTATATTCTCCAAGTTTTAATAATGGCAAGATATCATGTAAGTAAAATTTGTTATCCATCCTAAAAACCAGGGCTTGAGTCACATATTTTGGGAATGGCTTGAGTAAGTGAGCCCAGAAGGCCCCTACAGCTCAGAGGTTGGTGAATCATGGTTCTGGTATAGGCAGGATCGCAGGCTGCCTACTGTTCCATGCAATCTCCACAGTATCCCTGGTGTGGCTGGTGCCTGTGGGGCCCTGGCAGGTTGCCAAGGCCAATCACCATCTCAGCCAGCCTGGGCCTCAAGGTCCTCACTTAGAGTAACAACTCCAATACCCTTGCCACTGCTGAGCTTGTTGTGACGGGCCACCGGGGTCTGACTATGGTGATGGGAGCCTGCACTGGTTAATATTCATGGTCAGTTTGACTGGATTTGATATCAGCTAGGAGACACACCTCCGGGCATGTTTCAAAGGTGTTTCCAGAGAGGTTCAGGTGAAGAGAGAAGACCCATCCTGACTGTGGGCATCCCATAGCTGGAGTCCTGGACTGACTAAAAAGGGAAAAAGGACAGAGCCACATGAGCCCAGCATTCCTTGGGCTTTGCTTCCTGATCTGGGGAGATGTGACCAAACATCCTTACTCTCTGCCACCACACCTGAGCACCATCCAGCTGCCATGACTTCCTTCCCATCATGCTTGGATTACACCCTGAAACTCCACGAGCTAAAACAATCCCTTCCACTCTTAAGTAGCTTCTTATTGGGTATTTGGTTACAACAATAAGACAAATAGCTAGTAGAGATTTCTTCATGGATATCTGAGTAGCTGGGTCCAGGGAGCAGCCTAAGAAGACTGCTGGGGATACAGACCTGCCTTGGAGTGTAGCCTGAGGACAGCAGACTCATGTGGAATCCTCGGCGCTGGGAGGCTAATCCACAGCAGCTTGTTTTAGCATCTCTGTGCGCCCTGCAGTGCCATTCTCTTTCATTTCAAGGAGTACTTACAGAGGGGAGAAAAAAATGAAGTAATATAAAGCTGGATGCATTTTGAAAAAACATAAAACAGTGGCATTTAATATGAGAAAGCCTAGCTAAGTCTTTGCTGAGGCATCATAAAGGATAAGCTGCTTTGTGGAGTAAAGTTGTTTGATTTAACATCTTTCCATTTCTAGTCCAGCAGGACCTTGTCTTCAAACTCATGCTGAATCTAACATTTTTAGGCAAAGCCACCATAAATACAAGGTCTAGGATATTAATGATCGCAGTAGAGGAAAGTGGGGCGGGGGAGACTTGTATGGGGTGGGCTATGCACCACAGGGTCAGAAGTGGTTAATTTTCCCAGTTTGAGCTTTTGTTTTGGGCAGTGGGTCAAGCATGTTTATCACGTATTAAATATAATCAAGAAACTGAGGAGGTGGCTCAATGGGTAAAGTGTTTGCTTAGGAAGCATGAGGACTGGACTTTGGATCCCCAGTACCCACATACAAGCTGGATGTGGTTGGTGCATGTCTGTAATCTCAGCATGTTTATAGTGATATAGGAGGTAGAAACAGGAGAGTTGAAAGATCCAGAGCCACTGGCCCTTACACAAATAAGGTGAGGAGACCAACACATGAAGTTGTCCCCTGACCTCCACATGTGTGCCACAACAGCATGCATGTGTCTACACACTCATACACATCATATACACACATGCACACACACAAAACTGATGCTCTCACAATGCATAACTCACAACCCTATGGGGGAGTAGCAGCAACTTCACTGAGGAGGGCCCTTAGTGAAATAGGGGCAAGGAGAAGGAAAAAGATGGTACCTACACATGATGTGTCCATACAAAGAATGTTCTTAATAAAAAATAATAATAATAAAAGAAACCTGGTGTGGTGGCGCAAGCCCTTAATCCCAGCACTCGGGAAGCAGGGGTCGGGGGTCCCATGAGTTCAAGGCCAACCTGAGACTACATAGTGAATTACAGGTCAGCCTGGGCTAGAGTGAAACCCTATGTCAAAAAAAAAAAAAAAAGATCAGGGCTGGAGAGATGGCTTAGTGATTAAGGCATTTGCCCGCAAAATCTAAGGATCCAGGTTTTATTCCCCAGTACCCATGTAAAGCAAAATGTACAAGGTGGTGCATGCATCTAGAGTTTGTTTATAGTGGCTATAGGCCCTGGCATGCCCATTTTCTCTCTCTCTCACTCTACCTCTTCCTCTTTCTGTATCTCTCTTTCTCAAATAAATAAATACAATATTAACTTTTTTTAAAAAAAGATTAAGAAAAAACTAATCAGGGCTGCATGGTGGCTCGGCTGGTGAAGCCCTTGCAGAGAGCTGGAGTGGGCTGAGACCACCTGAGTTTGATTCCTCAGGACCCATGTGAACAGCTGGGAGTGGGCACACATGTCTGTAAACCCAATTTTTGGCTCCCCAAAAACAGCAGTTCTGCATTCATAAAGAGACTCCTATCTCAAGGAAACACCTAGATGAGCAATAGAGGAAGGACACCTAGTGTTCTCCTCTGGTAGTGTGCCTGTGAGCCCAACAGCACACCTGTGCACACTCCACACACACACACAACCAGCACAACACACCACACCATGATGCACAGACCCACCATGAGAGGGACACAAGCCCATTCTCTTTGTCCCCTAACCTTCACAGTCCAAGTAGTTGGTAGGAACCTTAGTCATTGCATGCTATGGAACCTATGTCTCATCCTGTAATGCTAACTTAACCTTCATTGTCTTCAAGCCCCGTAAATTCCAGATCCCCATTTTTTTTTGAAAGCCTACCACTATTAGTGGAACAAATTCTTTGTTAACCACTGATTTTTTAAAACTATTTTTATTTATTTATATGCAAGCAGGGGAGAGAGTAGAGGGAGAGAACAGGCATGCCAGGGCCTTCATCTACTGCAAACAAACTCCATATGCATATGCCACTTTCGTGCATCTAGCTTTCTGTGGGTAGTAGGGAATTGAACTCAGGTCATTAGGTTTCACAGGCAAGTGCCTTAACAGCTATACCATCTCTCCAGCTCCAACCACAGATTTCTGATGGAACAGAAGGCATTTGCATAGATTGGATACAAAGCTCTGTAAAGACCCATCTGTGGTGAATGTCTGTTCCTAAGTGCAGCAGTCATCATTAGAGCTCTAAGCTCATTAGTGGATAAATCTGTTGATGGATACATAACTGAATAGACTTTTGGGAAATCGTGGAAACAGTAAGAAGTGGGGCCCAGTTGGAGGGTGGAGGTCACTGGGGCGTGCTCTTGAAGGGCGTGTCTTGTCTCTAGCTCTGCTCTTGCTCTCTGCTTGCTGAATGCCCATGACATGCGCAGCTCTGCTCCACCGCACAGTCGGCCACGATGCTTTGCCTCGCTACAGTTCCGGTCAATGCAAACCTTTCCTCCTTGTTCTCTCATGGTTTTTGATAAAAGAGCCAAGATCTGACAGAGCCAAACAATCATGGACTGAAGCCTTTGAAAGCATAATCTAAAATCAATCTTTTCTTCTTAAATAGATATTTTAAATTATTTACTTGAGAGAGAGTGGGGAGGGAGAGAGAAGAGAAGGATAGAGAATGTGTGTGCCAGGGCCTCCAGCCCCTGCAAAGGAACTCCAGACACATGCGCCCCTTGTGCTTATGTGAGCACTGGGGCATTGAACTTGGGTCCTTAGTCTTTGCAGACAAGTGCATTAATCACCAAAGCATCTCTCCAGCCCCTTAAATTGATATTTTTTTTTGTCAGATTTTGTTTTTCATCACAGCAACAGAAAGACAACAACATTTTAGCTGGGTGAAATACACAAGCAATTTATCATAGAATATTAGAGAGATTATAAGATTTTCAGGATCACAAGGGAATGAGGTTTGGATGTTGTACAGGCAGAAACAACAGAGACAAGAGAAGTACCCATTATTCTGTGAGATTGTGCCAGAAGAATTCCAGCTGGCCATCATCCAGTACTCTGAAGAGTAGCATCTCTGCCTCGGCTCCTGTAGGTGGGCCAAGACCTCCGACCAGTGTGCAGGAGAAGAGCTCTTTCATTTTGCCATAGCTTTTACTTCATGAGAGTCACTTGTTTTTCTAAATTCTGTGAGGGTGTCTCTTGCCAGACCACACTTTTGGTGCAGTTTGGTAGCTGCCGAAGGGTCTGGAACATGTAGTATATAATTGCATTCCTGACTCTAGTTTAAGAAAGCATTTGGAATGAATAGCAGATGAAACAGATGGCCATTAAAGAGATTAATGTTAAATACTTTCTCAGGAAGTTGAAACATGACCGCATATAGTAGTACATGCCTATAATCATAGCATTTAGGAAGGGGAGGTAGGAAGGTTAAAAGTTCAAGACCAGCCTGGTCTACAAAGACAGTTTGAGACCAGCTTATGCAAATTAGCAAGGCCTTGACTCAAAAACAAAAACAAAAACAAAAGAAAAAGAAAGAATAAGGTGGAGGAGGAGGAAGAAATTTGCTATCACATTTCATTCTGCAATGAAAGTTTAATGTGTCATGCAGCAAGTGCCTATGGGTCCCCCAAAGACCCATGTGGCATGGTCTAGGGCTACTGGGTGGTGGGGAACTCTTAGGAGATAGGGCCTAGTAGGAGAGGAGGTCACTGAGGGGTGTGCCTTCAAAGAGGACTTGGGGAGCCCATCTCCTTTTCTTCTTCTTTCTTTGCTTCCCAGCCATCAGATGAGCAGCTTTGTTCCACAACATGCCCCACCATGATGTATGGCTCCATCACAGACCTAAAAGCTATAAGGCCAACCAGCAATGGATAGCAATGGATACAGATCTCTGGTCAGAACAAACTTTCCTCTTTGTGAGTTATCTCATGGCTTTTTTTTTTTTTTTTGACACAATAACCAAAATCTGACTCATAACATGTGGAGAATAGTAAGTTGACCAATTTTTCCCTGATACTGTGAAGATATTATATATGATGTCAATTGTGATAAGATGCCTGCTGTTTGAATGCCTCTCATCTGCGGAAGCTTTCTATGTTATTTTATTTTTTTATTACCAAAACTTATTAAGATATAATTGACAAAATGTTTATATTTACAGTATAAATAATTGTTCATATATAGTGCATGTAGTATAAATAAATAATTATATTTTAGTATAAATAATTGTTCAATAACTGCATGAAGGTAAGATTCCTATCATCTCACATCATCATTTATTTGTGATGCTTCTATTTAAGAGCTATTGTGTCAGCAACTTTCAAGTACATAATATTACTGGTAAATAAAGTCACTGTGCTGTATTATAGCTATCCAAAATGCATTCCCCCACCTAATATAAACTTTTGTGTCTTTTGATCAATATCACATTTCTCTCATGCCCCAGCTCCCTCAACCATGATAATCACCACCCTATCTTGCTGCTCTGCATTCACATTTTAGTTACATGTGGGTGAGAGCAAGCAGAGGTTTTCTTTCCATGTCTGGCTTACTTCATGTCACATCAGGGCTTCCAGCTTCCTTGGTAGGTAGTATTTAGAAATTTCTCTTTGCCTTTCAAATTTTGAACTCCTACTACTAAGTATTTGGGTGTGTATTAGTTTTTACTTACTTGGTTTAGAATTCTGTTTGGTCTTCTACCATAAGAATTTATGTCTTTTTTTGAGTTCTGAAAAATTATTTGACATATTTAGCCACAGCACTTGGTAGGAGGATCGCTGTGAGTTTGAGGCCAGCCTGGGACGACATAGTAAATTCCAGTTCAGCCTGGTTTAGGGCAAGACTGTACCTCAACTCCCTACCTCCCCCCCAAAATTACTTGAAAATAGCACATTGAATATTATCTATACCCATTTTCTCTTTTTCTCACCTTCTAACTCTTCCTGCTTGTTATTTTTTGGAACTTAGACCCTCTTTGAGTTTTTTGTTTGTGTTGTCATTGCTCAGTTTTGTTGACACAGGTATTCATGTAGCCCAAGCTAGCCTCAAACTCACTTTGTCACCAAGGATGACTCTGAACTCCTGATTCTTGTGCCTCCTCCTCCCAAGTACTGATGTTATGGACATGCATCATCCTGCTCAGATAGATTCTCTTTGACTTAATTTCCCTTTCTTTTTTCATCTCCATGTGTCTCTATGTTGCATCCTGAATAATTTCTAAAGATTCTTGTATTTTTCATGTATGTGCACATGCACATGCATACTTTGTCAGTGTAGATGTATGCATGTTTGCAGGTGCATGTACAAATGTATATCTGTGTATGTGGAGACCAGAGGGAAACCTAAAGTGTCATTACAATGCCATCTACCTCCTTTGATGCAGGACCTCTTGTCTAGAGCTAACCTCTTAGGCTAGACTGACTGGCCAATCTTCTGGGGACCCTCGTGTCTCAGCCTCCCCAGTGCTTAGATTACAAGTACATGCCATCATACTTGGCATTTTTACATGTGTTTTAGGGAAAGATTTTGGGTTTTCATACTTGTGAGGAAATCATATTACAGAATGAGCCATCTCCTCAATTCCAAATGTTGTTTAACTCATTACTTTCCTCTTTAGTTGAATCCAGTCAACTATTTATTGTGTTTTAAAAATGTAAATGACATTTTCTCATATTCATAGTATAGTTGCACCTTCCTTCCTTCCTTCCTTCCTTCCTTCCTTCCTTCCTTCCTTCCTTCCTTCCTTCCTTCCTTCCTTTCCTTTGTTTTTCTAGATAGGGTCCCATTCTAGCTCAGGCTGACCTGGAATTCACTGTGTAGTCTCAGGGTGGCCTCAGACTCATGGCAATCCTCCTACCTCTGCCTCCCCAGTGCTGGGATTAAAGGCGCGCATCACCACGCCCAGCTCACATTTCTTTTTTGAAGAAAAAAGTTGTCTATTTTTCTCTTTTCTACTTGTTTACAGATAGTATTTCTCCCTTTATCCCTTCAAACAGCTTAGTCATTTTATGTCTAAGTCCCTCCATGATTGATCTCATAGTTGTTACTGCTTGGCTACAAATTTTCCCATTTGCTGTACCTGTAACTCTCTTTGATGAGGGTGAATTTCTGTGTGTGTTCTGTAACTTTGGCCTATGACTCATCCTTGGCAGGAATTGTTTTCTGTAGGACTGTGGAAGCACCAAGTATGAGCAGACCGCTTGATGAATAAGTTAACGTTTCAGATGAATGGTGCTGTTGTCTAACCAGCCTTTACATTTTCACTCCATTGTAATTTTCAAATGTATTCATCATGCTACCATTCCCTATACCAAATGGACAGGCTCTTTAACTAAGCTTATATAATCTCATATATCTTAAAGAAGCTTGTATATTTTAAATATACAAAAGTAGTTTGGGGTTACAAAAAATTGTCGAGATAGTACAATGAGCTCTCATACCCCATAGCTAATTTTCTCTGTTGTGAACATCTTAAATTAGTATAGTATGTTTGTCACAGCTAATAATCCAATACTGTTATGGTATTCTCTCTCTCTGTCTTTCTTTTTTCCTTTTTATTTATTTATTTTTGGTTTGTTTCTCAAGGCAGGATCTCACTGTTGCCCAGGCTGACTTGGAACTCATTTTATAGCCCAAGTTAGTCTTGAACTCATAGCAATCCTCCTACCTCAGTCTCCTAAATACTTACATTATTCTTTAATACCAGCACTCTTGAGGCTGAAGTAGGAGGATCACTGAGGGTTTAAGGCCAGCCTAAGACTACATCGTGAATTTCAGGTTAGTCTGGGCTAGAGTGAGATCCTACCTTGAATAGAAAATCTATACCTCACATTTCCCAAGGTTTTTTTCCCCCTTCAAAAAGTCTCATTCTGCTTTGTAGATACTCTGAGAGTCTTAAGAGCCACACCTAATACCTTAAGGTCCTACCCTGAAAATATATTACATCAAATCAATTGATACAGCTAAGAATACACAGCTAGCTAGAAAATCCAAGCATTAACTTAATCCAAGATGCAAAAATATATACATTATAACACAAGAAACACTAAAAAGCAAGACGATATAAATCCACCTAAAAGTATTAATGCATCAGAAATGTCCTCCAGTGAGAAAGAGTTAGAGGAAATGCCTGAGAAAGAGTTCAAAAGAATAATTATAAATATGTTCAAAGAGGTCAAAGAACACATGAAAACAATCAAAGAAGAAATCAAAGAGGAAATCAAAGAGGAAATCAAAGGAATCAAAGAAGAGGCAGGACACCAATTTAATGAAATAAAGAAGGCAATACAAGACATAAATAGAGAAATAGAAATAATAAAGAAAAACCAGTCAGAATTACTAGCAATGAAGAACACAGTTAATGAAATAAAAAACTCTGTAGAAAATCTCACCAGTAGGATGGATGAGGGAGAGGACAGAATATCTAAGCTAGAAGATCAGGTGGCAGACCTAATGCAGTCCAACAAAGAGAAAGACAAACTTATAGAAAAGTATGAGTGGGAATTTCAAGATATTCGGGACACTATGAAAAGATCCAATATAAGAATTCAGGGCATAGTAGAAGGAGAAGAACTCCACTCCAGAGGCATAGTAGGCATCTTCAACAAAATCATAGAGGAAAATTTCCCCCAAATTGGGAAAGAGGTGCCAATACAGATACAGGAAGCCTTTAGAACCCCAGCCAGACAAAACCCAGAAAGAAACTCTCCTCGCCACATTATACTCAAACTTCCAAACACACAAACCAAAGAAAAAATATTGAAAGCAGTTAGAGAGAAAAATCAAGTTACCTAAAAAAGCAAGCCCATCAGGATTACAGCAGATTATTCAACACAAACTTTTAAAGCCAGAAGGGCCTGGAGTGATATATTCCAAGTTCTGAAAGATAACAACTGTCAACCAAGGTTACTTTATCCTGCAAAGTTATCCATCCAAATAGATGGAGAAATAAAGACATTCCATGACAAAAGCAGGTTAAAGGAATATCTGAAGACAAAACCAGCTCTACAGAAAATACTTGATAGAATCCTCCATGCTGAACAAAAGGAACCTAGAAAAAACCAGCCATACTCAAATACCAGTTAACAGAAGAGAGCACAGGTAGAACAAGTAACACACACACACACACACACACAAATGGCAAACATAAATACACACCTTTCAATAATATCTCTTAATATCAACGGTCTCAATGCCCCAACGAAAAGACATAGATTTGCAGACTGGGTTAAAAAGCAGGATCCTACAATTTGTTGTCTTCAAGAAACTCACCTTTCTACAAAGGATAGACATTATCTTAGGGTGAAAGGTTGGAAGACGGTGTTTCAAGCAAATGGGCCTAGAAAACAAGCAGGGGTTGCTATCCTAATATCAGACAGGGTAGACTTTAGTCCGAAGTTAGTCAAAAAAGATAAGGAAGGTCACTTTATATTGATTAAGGGCACACTACAACAGGAGGACATTACAATCCTAAACATATATGCACCTAACATGGGGGCTCCCAAATTCGTCAAACAAACACTATTAGAACTAAGGTCACAGATAACACCAAACACGGTGGTGGTGGGTGACTTTAATACCCCACTCTCATCAATTGACAGGTCATCCAGGGAAAGAATAAACAGAGAGACATCTGGACTAAATGAGGTCATAGAAGGAATGGACCTAACAGATATATACAGGACATTTCATCCAAAGGCTGCAGAATATACATTCTTTTCAGCAGCACATGGAACATTCTCTAAAATAGACCATATATTAGGACACAAAGCAAATCTTAACAAATTCAGGAAAATTGAAATAATTCCTTGCATTCTATCTGACCACAATGGAATTAAACTACAAATCAGTAGCAAGAAAGGCTATAGAGCATACACAAAATCATGGAAACTAAACAATACACTACTAAATGATGAGTGGGTCAATGAAGAAATCAAAAAGGAAATCAAAAAATTTATAGAGTCAAATGATAATGAGAACACAACATACCAAAATCTCTGGGACACAATGAAGGCAGTTCTAAGAGGTAAATTTATAGCCTTAAGTGCCTATATTAAGAAATTAGAAAGGTCGCAAGTAAACGACCTAATGCTTCGCCTTAAAGCCTTGGAAAAAGAACAAGGCAAACCAAAAAGTAGTAGACGGGAAGAAATAATAAAGATTAGGGCAGAAATTAATGAAATAGAAACAAAAAGAACAATCCAAAGAATTAATGAAACAAAGAGTTGGTTCTTTGAAAGGATAAACAAGATTGATAAACCCTTAGCAAATCTGACCAAAAGAAAGAGAGAAGAGACACAAATTAATAAAATCAGAGATGAACAAGGTAACATCACAACAGATTCCAGAGAAATTCAAAAAATTATAGGGACATACTGTAAAAGCATATACTCCACAAAGTATGAAAATCTGAAAGAAATGGATGATTTCCTTGATCTATATGACCTACCTAAATTAAATCAAAATGAGATTAATCACTTAAATAGACCTATAACAAACATGGAGATCCGAGCAGTTATCAATAATCTCCCAACTAAAAAAAGCCCAGGCCCGGATGGATTCACTGCTGAATTTTACCAGACTTTTAAGGAAGAGCTAACACCATTGCTTCTTAAGCTTTTCCAGGAAATAGAAAAAGAAGGAATCCTACCAAACTCCTTCTATGAGGCCAGCATCACCCTGATACCAAAACCAGGCAAAGATAGAACAAAAAAAGAAAATTACAGACCAATCTCCCTCATGAACATAGATGCAAAAATTCTCAACAAAATATTGGCAAACAGAATACAAGAGTATATCAAAAAGATCATTCACCCTGACCAAGTAGGCTTTATCCCAGAGATGCAGGGATGGTTCAACATACGCAAATCTATAAATGTAATACATTACATAAATGGGTTGAAGGACAAAAATCACATGATCATCTCATTAGATGCAGAGAAAGCATTTGACAAAATCCAACATCCCTTCATGATAAAAGTCCTACAGAGACTGGGAATAGAAGGAACATATCTCAATATAATAAAGGCTATTTATGACAAGCCTACAGCCAACATATTACTAAATGGGGAAAAACTGGAAGCTTTTCCACTAAAATCAGGAACAAGACAAGGGTGTCCACTGTCTCCACTTCTATTTAATATAGTTTTGGAAGTCTTAGCCATAGCAATAAGGCAAGAGACACACATAAAAGGGATACAAATTGGAAAGGAAGAAATCAAGTTATCATTATTTGCAGATGACATGATTCTATACATAAAGGACCCTAAAGACTCTACTAGCAAGCTGTTAGAGCTGATCAAAACCTACAGCAATGTAGCAGGATACAAAATAAATACACAGAAATCAGTAGCCTTCGTATATGCTAACAACAAACACACAGAGGATGAAATCAGAGAATCACTCCCATTCACAATTGCATCAAAAAAAAATAAAATACCTTGGAATAAACCTAACTAAGGAAGTAAAGAATCTATACAATGAGAACTTTAAGACACTCAAGCGAGAAATTGCAGAAGACACTAGAAAGTGGAGAAACATCCCTTGTTCCTGGCTTGGAAGAATCAATATCGTGAAAATGGCAATCTTACCTAAAGCAATCTACACATTTAATGCAATCCCTATCAAAATTCCAAAGGCTTTCTTCATGGAAATAGAAAAAACAATCCAAAAATTCATTTGGAATCATAAAAAACCTCGAATATCTAAAATAATACTGAGCAACAAAAAAGAGGCTGGTGGTATCACCATACCTGATTTTAACCTATACTACAGAGCCATAGTAACAAAAACAGCATGGTACTGGCACAAAAACAGACATGTAGATCAGTGGAACAGAATAGAGGACCCAGATGTAAGCCCAAGTAGCTATAGCCACCTGATATTCGATAAAAATGCCAAAAATACTCATTGGAGAAGAGACAGCCTCTTCAGCAAATGGTGTTTTGAAAACTGGATAAATATCTGCAGAAGGATGAAAATAGATTCTTCTCTCTCGCCATGCACAAGAATTAAGTCCAAATGGATTAAAGACCTTAACATCAGACCGGAAACTTTGAAACTGCTAGAGGAAAAAGTAGGGGAAACCCTTCAACATATTGGTCTTGGCAAAGACTTTCTGAATACAACCCCAATTGCTCAGGCAATAAAACCACAGATTAACCACTGGGACCTAATGAAATTACAAAGATTTTGCACCGCAAAGGACACAGTGAAAAAAGCAAAGAGGCAACCTACAGAATGGGAAAAAATCTTCGCCAGCTATATATCTGATAGAGGATTAATATCTAGGATATACAAAGAACTCAAAAAGTTAACTAATAAGGAATCAAACAAGCCAATCAAAAAATGGGCTAAGGAGCTAAATAGAGAGTTCTCAAAGGAAGAAATACGAATGGCATATAAGCACCTAAAAAAATGTTCTACGTCACTAGTCATCAGGGAAATGCAGATTAAAACTACATTGAGATTCCATCTCACTCCTGTCAGATTGGCCACCATCATGAAAACAAATGATCATAAATGTTGGCGGGGATGTGGAAAAAAAGGAACCCTTCTGCACTGCTGGTGGGAATGCAATCTGGTCCAGCCATTGTGGAAAACAGTGTGGAGGTTCCTAAAGCAGCTAGAGATTGATCTACCATATGACCCAGCTATAGCACTCCTAGGCATATATCCAAAGGACTCATCTCATTTCCTTAGAAGTACATGCTCAACCATGTTTATTGCTGCTCAATTTATAATAGCTGGGAAATGGAACCAGCCTAGATGTCCCTCAACAGATGAGTGGATAATGAAGATGTGGTACATTTATACAATGGAGTTCTACTCAGCGGTAAAGAAAACTGAAGTTATGAAATTTGCAGAAAAATGGATGGACCTGGAAAGTATTATACTAAGTCAGGTAACCCAGGCCCAGAAAGCCAAGCGCCACCTGTTCTCCCTCATATGGGGATCCTAGCTACAGATGACTGGGCTTCTGTGTGAGAATGAAAATACTTAGTAGCAGAGGCCAGTAAGTTGAAAAGGAGACATAAAGGGTGGAGAAAGGAAGGGAGGAGGATACTTAATAGGTTGATATTGTATATATGTAATTACAATGATTGTAATGGGGAGGTAATATGATTGAGAATGGAATTTCAAACGGGAAAGTGTGGGGGTGGGGAGGGAGGGAATTACCATGGGATATATTTTATAATCATGGAAAATGTTAATAAAAATTAAAAAAAAAAAGTCTCATTCTGTAGCCTAGGCTGACAGCTGCCTGAGTGCTGGAATTAGAAGCATGAATGGACATCACCCCCTTGCCACACCAGCTACATTCTCTAAGTTTTAATGACCCTTTTCTGTCTCAAGATTGTATTAGAACAACACTTCTCATTTAGCCTCATGTCTCCTGGAGACTGGTGGTCTGTCTGACTCTTCTTGCTTTTGGTGATCTGAGCAGTATTAAGGAGCACTGCTTGGGTGTTTTAAAGTGTGTCTCCCAACTAGAATGTATGTGATGCTTCTCCTAATGAGACAGGGCAGTGGATCTGAGGAAGGCCATCAAAGTGAAGGGAGTTCTCATCACATGCTATCATGAGTTGTTATGACTGACCATAACTTTGATCATCTGGCTGAGGAACTGTTTCTGAGGGTTTCCCATTGTGAAGTTTTTTATTTTAAATACAGCCTCCCTTTTTCATACTGTATTCTTTAAAGGCAGTTATAAGGCATAGCTTTCACTTAAGTAATGGGGTTATGCTCAAGCTCCTTCAAGTGATACACTTAGGCACATTATTTGGAATTCTGCTGCACAGAAGATTTGGCTGTTCTCTGGTTTATTTATTGGTTATTTATTCATTTACTTAAATAAGTATAAACTAGGATCCTAATTTTATATTTGGTTGTAACTTGGTACTTGTTTTATTTGTTTGGCAGCTTAACCTGTCCCAGCCTCTGCTATGAGGAGTGCTTTTAGTTGGCCCTTGTGTCTTTTTGTCATGTTCCCATCCATGTAGGCTTTGATAATGCTTTTTTGGCTTTGCTTTATGTTTCAGTCAAGTTCACATTGCTGGCAGAAATCACCTGACCAAGAGCAGCTTGTGAGAAACAAGGTTTATTTTGGCTTACAGGCTTGAGGGGAAGCTCCAAGATGGCAGGAAAAATGGTGACATGAGCAGAGGGTGGACATCACCCCCTTGCCAACATCAGGTGGACAACAGCAATGGGAGAGTGTGCCGAACACTGGCATGGGGAAACTGGCTGTAACACCCATAAGCCTGCCCCCAACAATACACTGCCTCCAGGAGGCTCTAATTTCTAATTATCATCAGCTGGGGAGACTAACATTCAGAACACCTAAGTTTATGGGGGACCACCTGTAAATCAAACCACCACATTCTGCCCCTGACCCCCATAAACTGATATCCATACACGATGTAAAATATAATGCATTCAGTACGACTTTAAGAATCCCCATAGTTTTTATCAATCCTAATGATATTCAAACATCCCCAAAATCCAAGGTCTTTTAACTGAGGCATAATACCAAAAAATCCTCCCAAAGCATATAATGTCACAGCATACACATTCACACTGCAAAAGATGGCATTGGAAATATCAAAGAAATATTCAACCAATACAAGATTTAAGCAGGGCAAACATCAAACTCTGTAGCTCCAAGTCCAGCAAATCTAGCCAGTGACAAATCTGCAACTCTGATAATTCTAACAAGCAACAAATCTCTGGAGTTCCAATTCCATCTCTCCAGCTAGGCTACTCACAGTCCTGGAAAACATCATTAGGGCCAGCAGCTTTCCTTAGCAGCCACCTCATGGTCCTGGCATCTCCACTGGGTCTCCATTGCAACCTACAGTTCATCCTCATTGCTCCATTGGGTCTTTATGCAGGTATCCAGCAAACCTACTTCACACTGCCCATGACCATTTCCAAAACACAAGACTGCATTGCAAACTCAATGAACCCCTCTTTCTTGTACTTCTTATACTCCACAATACCAGGTAGGGTGCCAATTTGCTAATCTAGGGGGGGGGAATAGAGCAGACTTTGAAGAACAGGACACTCCTTGAGCACTCAGGCCCCTTCAAAAGAGTCTATATTCTTCCTGTTGCTCCAGTGCATGTCAGCTGTTCCAATCTCAAAGGTTGTAATTTCTCTTATAATTGCAACTGAATGGGCAGAAATTTCAGCCCAAAGATTTTATTGTTTTATGTGTCATATCCCTATGCTCACACAAGTCCATTTCTACACAATGCAACCCTGAACAACTTCTCAGGACACGGATAACAGCAAGCCTCTCACACAAACTGCTTCTAGCCCAGTCCAGGCAAAGTGCTTTCTCACCCTCATAAGCCAAACTTCATAGTCCATGGTTTTTACTGCATTCAAGTCTTTCAACTCTGATCAGAATAGTCTATCAACTGTACTTACAGCACTGCAAAGTGTCTCTTAGGCCAAGGTTTCAAATTCATCCACATTCTTCTTTAAAATCAGCTGCAACAGGCCAAAGCCACATAGTCAGGTGTCTAGCAGCAAATGACACCACTCCTCAGTACCAACTATACTGTTGTGGTCAGATTAGCATTGCTGGCAGAAATCACCCTACCAGGAGCAGCTTGTGGGAAAAAAGGGGGTTATTTTGGTTTACAGGTTCGAGGGGAAGCTCCATGATGGCAGGGGAAAACAACAGCATGATAAGAGGGTGGATATCACCCCCTGGCCAACATAAGGTAGACAATAGCAACAGGAGAGTGTGCCAACCACTGACATGAAAAAACTGGCCCTAACACCCATAAGCCTATCCCCAACAATACACTACCTCCAGGAGGCTTTAATTTCTAATTTCCATCAGCTAGGGAGGCTGGCTTTCAGAATACCTAAGTTTATGGGGACACCTGAATCAAACCACCACACTTTATTACTTCCTTGCTTTCTGAGGATATGATACACTCTAGATCTATCCTGTATTTTTCCTGCCCTAAAGTAGAGTGAACTGCTTCACTAAGAAAAATGGCTCCATTTATTGGAAAATTGTAGAAATCAATATCTGTGTGCTAGGAGAGCCTTTTCTCCTAGAATGTCATTATGCCTGAGACCTTACCACTTGTAGAATTGCAACTACAAAGAGTTCTCTGTCCAGCCATCTATGTCTGTATTGAGGCAAACACAAACTCCTGATGTTTTCAGCTCTACTCCATTGCCAGGTGAATCACTCTAGCAATGTCTGTTCCTGGGTAGAAATGTTAACTTTTAATAGTCATTTACCCTCTTTCTTTCGTGCATCATGCTTTTCATCCTGTAAGCTCAATGACTTCTTCTTCTTCTTCTTCTTTTGCTTACTCTTAGGTAAACACAGTCTTAAGTCAAATATTCAGTTATTGAAATGTTGGTATAAGAATCAACACTTCAATCTAGGTGTGGTGGCACACGCCTTTAATCCCAGCACTTGGGAGGCAGAAGTAGGAGGATCACTGAGAGTTGGAGGCCAGCTTGGGACACCAGAGTGAGTTACATGTCAGCCTGGGCTAGAATGAGAATTACCTAAAAAAAAATAAAAATAAAATAAAGGGATGGAGAGATGTTCAGTGGTTAAGACACTTGACTATAAATCCTAATGACATAAATTTGATTCCCTAATACCAATAGAAAGCCAGATTCACAGTGACCAAATACCTGGATTTTGTTCTCAGTGGGGGGAAACCCTGGCACCATCCTCTCCGTTTCTCTCTCTCTCTCCTTGCAAATAAATAAATAAAAATGTTATAAAAAAACAATAAAAATAAAAAAGGTGCCCTGGCATGCCAATTTTCTCTCCCCTCCCTCTCACTCCCTCTCATTAAAAATAAATTAAAAAAATCAGCATTTCAGTCTTCATCCATAGCTACATTTCTACCCTCTTGCCTGTGCCAGCACCTACTAGAGCAGTCTCCTTCTACCCTTTAGATCATGGGTGTAACTGGTTTCCACTCTGACATCTTTCATCACATGCCTGACTGTTGGCTCATACTCAGATCACTAATGAGGCATGAGTCAAAGAGGAAGAAGACAGAAGGGTCCATACTGGATGGAGTGACATTACCCTTTCTGGCATGGACAGATAGTTGTTTTGTGGGTGCTTTTTGTGTTTCTGCAGAGATCCCTGATGGCCCATTTTAACTACTTGTGGTAGTTTAAATGGATGTACTCCAATACATCCAGGAGTCTATTAAAGCTTATAATTTAGATCTTCAGCCACCTGGCTGGAGGGGATATCACTGGATGGATCCTGGGGTCCGGCCCTAAGGTGTTTGGGGTGGAGCTGGAATCTCCAGCTAAAGATAGGCAAAGCGCCTGCGTTCTGCGTGAGTTCCTGAAGTGTACTTGCTTAGGGTGGTGGCTTTTTTCCTGTCTGCTTGGATCTGTGAAAGGGGGGCAACTTCTTCCATTATGTAGCTTCCTCTAGGTCTGTAAGTCAAAAAATTCCTTCTTCTCCCACAAACTGTGCCTGGTCTGGAGGTTCATCCCAGCAACTGCTACACCACTAGTACAAGAGATTCATTTGATTCCCTGAAACACTCTGTTCTCAGCGTCTGGTGCACGAGTGGTCCTTTCTGCCAGGTTCACATGCAAGAGCCCATGCCCTCCTCTAGCTTCAGCTCTATTCTCCTTCCATGGAACTGGTGTCTTATTCATGGAAATCACCCAGACATTCTTTTCTTGCTCCATAACTAAAGCAAAGCTGACCTTACTCAACCTCCTATGGATCCCTGACCAGAGTCACTCACCTGCCCACAGCAGTCTTAGGTTCCAAGTGACATGAACCAGATTCACAAAGGAGCTCCTTGACTACATTTGAGACAACAATAGAAAAACTAACACTTTCCATGTGAATGAGAAATTGATCAGGGAATACATAAGCAATAGTCTTCCCCAAAAGAATTTTCCCCACAAATTTCACTCCTGCTTCAAATCTGAGTCCTTTCTGTCCCCTCGATTTAGCTGAAGAGTATGAGAATAGAAGTTATGCATTGAGGTATGTCTTAAACTCACTTTAACATCAATCTGGTATTCTTAGAATTGGTCTCTCAGTGAAACTAAAATAAAAGGGACTGGCTTCAGAATCCCCTAGGTAAGAGGTAAGCCCCAATCCCAGCATCAGCAATTTCTCTCCTTGGCCAAGTACAAGTAACCCCAGACCTGGCCACATGCAAAGAAAAACAACCTAAATCTGCCCTCAGAAATTCAGTACCAGTTTTTAGATCTTACACATTCAAAGCCATTTTATTAGCCATGAATTTACTTTCTTTCTGGAAGAAGATGGCATGTTTTTCTTCTCTTGTTATATAAAGTTTTGCTGAATCAATTTTTTCTCACTTCAGTTTCTATTTTAATCAAATTCCATCCTTTGGTTAGACTCTAAGGGTATGTGTGAGGTCAATACTCAGGTCATTCTCACTCCTTCTTGTAGATCAAAAACATGGAAAATGTTCTTTTGAAAATATTGAACTTGGGGCTAGGGAGATGGCTTAGAAGATAAAAGCACTTGCTGCACAGGCATGAAGATCTGAGTTTGATCCCCAGCACTTACATAAAATGGAGCTCCAGTTTCTGTGAGAGATTCTGTCTCACGGAAATATGCCAGAAGAAAAGCAACAGGTGAGGACAGCCTACATCTTCCTCTGGACTCTGGACTTGTGCACATGTAGTGTGTGCATTTGCGTACACACACTAGTCATGACACACTTACACACCAAAAAAATGTTTTAATAATATTAAACTCATCCTACCAATATACTAGATGCAGTCATTCATTTTATTGGATATTTTTTGATGATTCATTGTCTTTGTGCATACCCATCTTCTGAAAATAATGTTAATTTATTTCTAATATATGGGTTTTTTCCTATCTTTTCCTCATCTTATTATACTAGCTAGGTTTTTCTGTGCAGAAATGAATAGCAGTGGTGACCACAGGTATTCTTGCTATGGCTCTCTTATGCAGTAGAAAGCATTTGGTCTTTCTGCACTATATATAATATGTGACATAGAGACCTTTCATCATTCTATATCCCCTCATGTCCCTAGCATGCACAGATCATTTGGCACTAATGCATTATGAATGGTGTCAAATGATTTTTGCCAATATATTGAGATAATCTTATGGGTGTTCTCTTTATTTTAAGTTACATTATCTGAGTTTTAAGTGTGATTCCTGAGCTTACTCCTGTGTGGATTTGTGTGCGTGCGTTTGTGTGTGTGTGTGTGTGTGTGTGTGTGTTGGTACTGAACTCAGTATTTGTTTTAGGGGAATGTACATAGTTCTTGGTTGGCAGTTCCTTTTTTTGAACATTAAAACAGTGGCCCTATGGCTGGAGAGATGGCTTAGTGATTAAGGCGCTTTCCTGCAAAGCCTAAGGACCCGTGTTCGACTCTCCAGATCACATGTAAGCTAGATGCAAAAAAGATGAGGCAAGTGTAAAGTTGCACATGCCCACTAGGTGGTGGAAGTGTCCAGAGTTTGATTTCAGTGGCTGAGGTCCTGGTATGCCAATTCTCTCTGTGTGTTTCTCTCTCTCTAAAAAAATAAATAAATAAATAAATAAAATAAAGTGACCCCACTGTGTGTGTTCTGACTCTCTGATTTCTAAGAGAAAACTTCACTTGTTTGAATTTTATCTAGCTACTTTCAAAAACCTTTTTAACTTGATGTTTGGCAGTTTGGGAATGCTATGTTTATTCTGGTGTTCTGTGAATACATTCTGTCTGGGGCTCAGAGAACTTCTTGAACTTTTCTTTTTCACCTGTTTTTACCGGTACTTTCATCACAGTTGTTTTCAAATCCTCTCTCTGCTGCTGAGTTTACCTCACGAGTGTACCAGTGAGGTGCATAGGTCAGCAGGTAAAGCTCGACAGAGAGCCCAAGACCTGGGGCTGCTTCCCACACACCCAGGAGTTCCCCTCCACAGGCCTGTTCCTTTCCTCTCGTCACTGCTGCTCCATCATGCAGCTCAAGGAGAAAAGGCAGGACAGAATGCCAGGAAACTTCCCCCTTAAATGTTTCCTTGCCCAGCTTCAACTCACTTCCACAGTCTGCCTTTGTTTTGTTTTTTAACCCTTGAGCAACCTCAGGTAGTTTTGCTTTCAAATCTTGTCCATGGGGGTATTAATAATAATAATTATTATTATTATTTAATATTAACTGTAGTCAGCAGGAGAAAGAGAGAGAGACTGAAGAAGAGTTGTGTGGTATATTAGAGCAGCTAGACTTCTCTGTTCTGTTTTTCAGCTTGCAGATACTGCTTTGTAGAACCTGGTCTCTGGCAGGCTCTCCTGTTTGCATATTTTAGTGGTAAGCCAAGGATTTGGGTAAAATTTATACTCGGATTTTGGAGCTCAGCTCTTCTACAGTCATTACATTTTTGGAATTTCCCTTACAAATCTCCAGCTTCTCTGCTGAGCTGATCCCTTTCATATGTGAGGGCTTGCTGGTCAGATGCTGCTTCTCAGCTGGAGCTTGGCACACTGGCACACGTTAGTGGCGAACAGGGCCCTAACCCTCACACCAGCAGTCACTCAGGGGAAACTGCAAAGTTTCTGTCGTCTGGACTTTTGGCAAGACTTTCAGTACTTGGTGTGTGTGTGTGTGGGGGGGGCAGGGGAGAGTATGTGAATGACAGTTCTGACTCTGGCCTTGAACTTGTGGCAGTCCTCCTGTCTCAGCCTCCAAAATGTTGGGACTATAGGTGTTCACTAGCACATGTGCCCTAAAATGTCCTGTTCTTTGAATCATCATCTTCAGGGTACTTCTGTGATCTTTTACAAGCATTATCACAGAAACCCCACTCTTTCCCATTTTTCTTGTTGCTTTTACAAAATAGTTTATTTATTTATTTGAAAAAGAGAGAGGGAATAGGTAGACCACAGCCACTAGACACTGCCCATGAACTCCATATGTATGTGCCACCTTATGCATCTGGCTTATGTGGATACTGGGGAATCAAACCTGGGTCCTTAGGCTTCACAGGAAACTTCCTTAACCACTAAGCAATCTCTCCATCTCTACATATGTATTCTTTATGCTACCTAGTATATTTTATAATATATATATATAACATACATATATATTTATATTTATATTATAGCCTCTATTGGATTGAAATATGATCTCTCCATCCCTAGTTTCTCCAAAGTTTTTTTTTTTTTTTTTTGAGGTAAGGTCTCACTGTAGCCCAGGCTGATCTGGAATTCACTATGTAGTCTCAGGGTGGCCTCGAACTCATGGTGATCATCCTACTTCTGATTCTGGAGTGCTGGGATTAAAAGCATGCCCTGTCATGCCTGTTTTCTCCATTTTCCATTTGCTATTTATTGTTATAAATATATTTTCCTTTAAGCTATTTGAATGTTTATACTCATAGCTGTTTTAGAGTTTCTTGTCTGTTGTGACATCTATGTCCAACTTTTTTCCAGAGTATTATGAATCATATTTTCCACTCTCTTTTTTAATGAAAGAGATAGTGTAAGAGAGGGAGACAGAATTGACATTCCAGGGCCTCTAGTCAGTACAATTGAACTCCAGACATGTGGGCCACCTTGTGCACATGTTTGATCCTGTACATGCATCACCTGTGTGTCTGGCTTATGTGGAATCTGGGAAGTTGAACATAGGTCCTTAGGCTTCACAGGCCATCTCTTCAGGCCTCCACTGTCTTTGCATGTGATATTTGAGGGATTGCACAATGGGCATTATGTAAGTTTGTTGAAGAGAGTCTCAATTTTATGTCTCTAAAGAGTTTTGAGTTCCCTGAGTTTGGTCTTGCCGGCACTTAATGTTGAGCATCAGCTGAAGTCCCCGTTCAGTTTCCTCAGCTGCCGCTGGGTGTTTTCAGACATGCTTTGTGATCTGCTGAGAAATTTGACTGTGTATATTTTGATTTAGTGGTTCAGCTGCACATCCATCTTATTCATAACGTCTCCCTTGATTTTCCAAGCACTCAGAAGCCCCAATCCTTGTTCCTTGAGCCTGGTACAAGTGGGGAATGTCTACAGAGACAAGCCACAGGCTGACATGAGGAGTTCTGACAGCAGCTCCTACACACCAGTGTAGCTAGCAGTTTACTTCTTAGTTAAAGCATCAGCATTTCCCATTTCTTAGTTTTAAACATTCCTATGCATGTGTTTGTAGAAGGCATGCGTCATCCTGTATCAAACCAGTCATGCATCTTGAACAAACTCCAGCAATGAACTCTGCATAGAGATTTTTGGATATTTTTGTGGTCTGAGCAAGATGAGCCCAAGGCCTCATGCATGCAACCCTTTAATACTTTTAAAGTTTGACTTCTCTTATATGTTAACTACTTGAAAGACAATACAACTGAGTCAAAGCTTTTTCACAAGCCACTATGAAGTGAAAATCAAGTAGAAAAGATTTGTAGATACTATACATGCTGAAAATTCCAAAGGAAATTGTAATTTTGTTTATTTATTGTCATTATGATTATTAATTAAGACATCTAACTTTGTATCCCAGGCTAACCTGGACCTCACTCTGTAGCCCAGGCTGCTCTCAAACTTAGAAGACCTCAGCCTTCTGAATGCTGGGATTGCAGATATGAACCACCATGTCTGTTTGACGTTGTAATTTTATAGGCAAATGAAAACATTTGGAAAATGATGGTGATGCATAACTGCACTGCTGTTATAATGGTTCAAATCTGGAACATGTGGAGTGCCAAGTGCTGGGAGGATGTGTAGCATTAGGATTCTCATTACTAGTAGGAAAGCAAAATGACACAAATAATTTGGAAGACAATTAGTTTCTTTTAAAGAAGGCATCATTTATTGTACAATTCAGCAATTGTGTTCCTTGGTATTTACCCAAAGGATCTGAAATTTTGTGTCTAGACAAAACCCTGGAAACCTGCCCTGAATGTTTATAGCAGTTTATTCAGAATTGGCAAGATTTAGAGCAACCAAAATGCCCTCTGTAGATGAATGGCAAGAGGGCTAAGGCACATCCAGGTGCTGAATATTATTCACTGCTAGCAAAGGTAGCACTTAAATGTGTATTATTAAGTGAAAGAAGTGAATTTGATAAAGCTAAACACTATATTTCCAATTACATGACATTTTTGGAAAAGGTGAAGCGAAGGAGACAGTAACAAGATGAGTGATTTCTGGGCATTATCAGAGAATGAATAGGAACAGAGGGGTTTAGTGAAACAAAACTATTCTTCATAATATTCTAATGGGAAATACATGCCACATGCATTCATCCAAGCTCCCAGAATACACAAGAGTAAGAGTAACCCCTAATGAAGATTATAACATGTCAGTGATGTCAATAATGGTTCATCAGTTGTTAAGGAAACTACTGAGGGTGAGATTGTTAATGGTGGTGGATTCTGTGTTTGTATGGGCACATGGGAGATCTCTGCACTTTCCATTTAATTTTGTTATAATCTAAAACTGTACTAAAAAATAGAGTCTATTTGAAAACAAACCTAAGGGCTGGAGAAATGACTCAGCAGCTAAGAGCACTTCTTGTGCATGCATCAGGGCCTGAGGAGGTCTGAGACACTGCTCTCAAGTTGAACCTCCAAGACGTAGGCATGGCCAAAAACATCTGTAACCCCATTCTTATAGGGCAACAGAGGCCCCAAAATCATCAGAGCTTCTAGAAAAAAATAGCAACCTCAGGGATCAGTAAGAGACTCTGGCTTAAAAAAGAACAAGCAGGGGCCAGGCATGGTGGCACACACCTTTAATCCCAGCACTTGGGAGGCAGAGGTAGGAGGATTGCCGTGAGTTCAAAGCCACCCTGAGACTACGTAGTGAGTTCCAGATCAGCCTGAGCTAGAGTGAGATCCTACCTTGAAAACAACAACAACAACAAAAAGAACAGGCAGAAGAGCCATGGTATGAGGGGGACACCTGACTTTCCACTCTGGCTACTGCCTGCGAGCACTGCGTGGGTATATAAATGGTATGTAAATGCTATGTAAATGATATGTAAATGGTATATAAATGTGCGTGCGCAACACACGCCCCTTCCCCTCAAGACACACAAAACAAGAAAGAAAATGAAAAACAACCTACAAGGACCGTGAATAATTAATTAGCTTGCTAATAATACCCCACTTGCTCATTTCTCTCAGACTCTTTTCCCAAAGTTTCTCCATTCCTACTTTTATTTGTTGAATATTCTTAAGTCCATTAGTGGTATTGGATTAGCCTGCTCAGGTTGCCATAACAAAATACTGACTCAAACAATGGAAGTTTATTTTCTTACAGCTCTGGAGGCTGTAAGTACAAGTTGAAGGTGTCAGGATTAGTAGTTGGTAAGGCCTTTCTACTGGCTTTTAGATAGATGTCTGCTTCTCCTATGTCTTCACATGGTCTTTCTTTGGCGGGGATACCTAGACTGGATTCTCTGGTGTCTCTGCCTCTTCCTGTGAGGACACTCTCATCATTTCCTCTTAATTACTTCCACAAGGTCCCCAGCGGCAAATGTAGTCACCTAGGAGGTCAGAGTTTTGGAGGATTACACTTGATAACTGATATTCTTATGAGTAATTTGGTGAGCCTTCTCCTTTTGTTTCTTATCGCATTCATATCATATGTTGGGATTGTCCACCTTGAAAAATGAGAAAAGCATTTCCTAAATTCACTTCCAGGAGCAAGTCATTGTGGTTGGCCAACAAGTACAAGTTGAGACTACTTTAAAGTAGGGGATATTAGAGATTACTCAGGGTTTTCAATTTTTTTTTCTTTTTCTTTTTTTTTTTTTTGGTGGTAATATTGGGGACTGAACCTAGGGCCTTGAAAATGCTAAGCAAATACTCCACCACTGAGCTATATCTCCTGCCCATGACTCAAGATTTTAATGTGGAAAGGGATAATCCAGACAGAATAAAATTTAATGAGATTTGCTGGCACTATTAGTGAATCTCAAGTCAGCCCCAATGTGCTGTTTTCCTCTCCTCTCCTCTCCTCTCCTCTCCTCTCCTCTCCTCTCCTCTCCTCTCCTCTCCTCTCCTCTCCTCTCCTCTCCTCTCCTCTCTTCTATTCTTTTCTCTTCTCTCTTCTCCTTTTCCTTTCCTTTCCTTCCTTCTTTCCCTCCCTCTCTCCCCCTCCCTCCTCCCTTCCACCCTTCCTCCTCTTTCTTTCTTTCTTTCTTTCCTTCTTTCTTTCTTTCTTTCTTTCTTTCTTTCTTTCTTTCTTTCTTTCTTTCTTTCTTCCTTTTGAATCAGGGTCTCAGGCGGCCCTGGCTGGCCTTGTACTTGCTATGAAGCCAAGGATGATCTTTCACTTTTGACCTTTCTGCCTCCACCTCCAAAGTGCTGGGCTTATGTGGTACCACCCCAGTTTATATCGTGCTAGGCATTGAACTCATTGCTTTATTGACACTGGGCACTCTCCCAGTGGAGCTACATTCCCAGACTCTGATGTGTTTCTTAAGAAGGAAATAAAACTTGAGCAAATAATGAAAACTAATTTGACTGCATACAGGAAAGGTAACACTGTTGGCTGCAATACAGTTTGGTGGGCAATAAGGAGTCAGGGTGGACTTTTTTTTTTTTTTTCAGTTTTTCAAGATAGGGTAGCTTTGAACTCACAGTGATCCTCCTACCTCTGCTAGGATTAAAGGCGTGTGCCACCACACCTGGCAGAGTGGACATTTTTACATGTTGTTATGAGAGATTTGTCAACATCTTGGGAATAGCCTTCAGAAATGTCAAGGATCTACTACTGTTGATGTAAGTGAGACAGGAAAACTTG
This sequence comes from Jaculus jaculus, assembly GCF_020740685.1. Lineage (NCBI taxonomy): Eukaryota > Metazoa > Chordata > Mammalia > Rodentia > Dipodidae > Jaculus > Jaculus jaculus. The sequence continues at coordinate 122,166,511 of NC_059104.1, forward strand.
CTTTTCCTTCTTTTGAAGGTAAAGTAATAAAAATGTATTATATGCTAGTTGGCTAACAGGTGGACCAATCTGAGGAGATACAGAATGTAAGTTTACCCTCAAACTTCAGCATCAGAGAGAAAAAGCATAGCCACATGAAAGATTAGATCCCTGAAATACCAGCAGCTAAGGAAGCAGGCTAGACCATTTTTCACTAGTTCCTTCCAAGGAAAGTGACTTTTGAGCAATGAATAATTTCTGGCATTGAAGAATTTTTAGTTTTTACTCTCCAAACATACTTTATTTATGCAAATTGGGGCTTTATGTTGAAAGTAGGAAACAAATCACTGCTGTCAAATAGTCCAAAGCAGAGTGGTATTGTTTTTGATGAAGGATAGCAACATAAGTATTTCGTAATAGCACTTTCATTTCATTTTTTTCTAAGTTTTTCCAACTACACTCAATAAGAAGTGAGTTGAAATTGCAGCAAAAAGCAATTAGGTTTTGACAGAAGGAAGAAATTTTCAGAGCTGTCCCAGGGTGAGGCTTGAAGATATGGAACACATGGAACTTTCTCTTCTGGAAAGCTGAGAAATCCCTCTCCTTGGAGGTGCTTGTCCAGGAAGTAGGGCTTCAGAAAGTTTATTTTTTTCTTTTCTTTTCTGCTGGTGATTGTCCCTTCTTGTGACTCCAAAGCCAGGAAAGGCAGTAGAATACATTGGTGAATGTCATGGCTCTGCTGGGACCAGATATATGAGGCTTAACTCCACCTAGGCCTGTTACAACCTGCATGCCACCAAAGTAACTGTGTTGTTTGTGTGTGTGTGTGTTTGTGTGTCTCAGTGTGGGCATGCATGCCATGGTGCCCATGGGGAGGTCAGAGGACAAGCTCAGGTGTCAAACCTTTCCTTCCACCTTAATACAGAGTCTCTTTGCTTTTACAGCTTTGTGGACCAGACTAACTGGCCTGTGATCTTCTGGGGATTCTCTTGTCTCTGCCTCTGTGGTGGTTTGAATATAAAATGTTCCTCATGATTTTAATACTTAATCCCTAGTTGGTGGCATTGTTTAGGAGGATTGTGAAACTTTTAGGAAGCGGAGCCTTGCTAAAGAAAGAATCAAATACTCCCAACTCCTTTTATTAAGGTAGCATTATACCAGCAGCAAAACCAGACTAAGACACAACAAAAAAAGAAAATTATAGACTAATATCCTAGATGAAACTAGATACAAAAATTCTCAATAAAATTCTTGCAACTAGAGTAAAGGAACACATTTAAAAAATCATGCATCTCAAGTAGGTTTTATTCCAGGGATGTACGGATGGTTCAACATATGTAAATCAGTAAATATAATACATGACATAAACAGACTCAAGAACAGAAATCACATGATCATCTCAATAGATGCAAAACAAGGCCTTTGACAAAATACAACATCCCTTCATGATAAAAACTTTGGAGAAGCTGGGCATGGTGGTGCATGCTTTTAATCCCAGCAACCTGGGAGGCAAAGTAGGAGGACTGCAGACAGTTCAAGGCCACCCTGAGACTACATAGTGAATTCCAGGTCAGGGTGGGCTAGAGTAAGACTTTACCTTTGGGGGGGGGGCATTTGGAGAGACTAGGGATCATGTCTCAACTTAATAAAGGCTATATGACAAACCTAAAGCCAATGTCATACTACATGGAGAAAAGCTTGAAGCATTTTCACTAAGATGTGGAACAAGACAAGGAAATCCACTCTACTTACTATTATTTAATATAGTACTTGAAGTCTTAGCTAGAGTGATAAGACAAGAGAAAGAAATAAAAAGGAAACAAATTGGAAAGGAAGAAGTAAAACTAGTCTTATTTGCAGATGACATGATTCTATATTTAAGAAATACTTAAAAACACCACCAGAAAACACTTGGTACTGATAAACACTTTCAGCCAAGTGGCAGGATACAAATTTAACAAGCAAAATATCAGTAGCTTTCCTACATACCAATGACAAACATACTGAGGAAGAAATCATTCACAGTAGCCACAAAAAGTAAAATATATTGGATTATCCCTAACCACGGAAGTGAAAGACCTCTAAATGAAACCTTTAAGACACTAAAAAAAGAAATTGAGGGAAAAAAAAACAAAAAAAACAGAAGATGGAATGACCTCCCATGCTCATGGATTAGACTAATTAATATCATGAAAATGGTCATCCTAAAAAATTTCAACTTGTTTAGCCATTATGAAAATCAGTACAGCAGTTTCTCAAAAACCTAAAAATAGGGCTGAAGAAATGGTCCAGCAGTTAAAGGTAGTACCCACATAAAATCAGATGTACAAAGGGGTGATTGCATCTCGAATTCATTTTCAGTGGCAGACAGGAGGCCCTGATGTGCCCATTCTCTCAATCTCTTTCTTCTTTTCTCTCTCTCAAATGAATAAATAAATATATTTTAAAATGTCAGAGGTCTTTGATTTTTTAATTTTATTTATTCAAGAGAGAAAGGGAGGAAGAGAGAGAGAGAGAGAGAGAGAGAGAGAGAGAGAGAGAGAGAGAGAGAGAATGGGCAAACAAAGGTCTCCAGCTACTGCAAATGAACCCCAGACACATGCACTACCCTGTGCATCTGGCTTACATGGGTACTGGGGAATCAAACCTGGATCCTTAGACTTTGCAGACAAGCTCTTTAACTGCTAAGCCATCTTTCAAGCCCAATATTTTCAAAAACCTAAAAATGATATATAATATGACCCTGCTATACCACTCCTGAACATATACCCTAAAAACTCTATAGTTTACTGTAGAGATAATTGCTCAGCCATGTTTGTTGCTGCTTTATAAATAATATGTAGGAAATGGAATCAGTCAAGATACTGATCAAATGATGAATGAATAATAAAGATGTACGTATACACAGTGGAGTTAAATTTAGCTATAAAAGTGAAATTGTGAAATTTATAGGAAAATGAATGGATCTGGAAAAAATATATTATGTGAGATTACTCAGATGCAGAAAGACAGATGCCACATGTTCTCCTCATACACACACACACACACATTCTAACTTTGAATTATTTTTGAGGTAGGATTGTACTCTAGTCCAGGCTGACCTGGAATTCATTATGTAGTCTCAAGGTGGCCTCAAACTTATGGTGATCCTCTTACTTTTGCCTCCCTAGTGCTGGGATTAGTGGTGTGCCACCATGTCTGGCCCTTGAATTTTTAGATCTGTACATAGGATGGAATAAGCATTTGTAGGAGGCCAGGAAGCTAGAATGAAGCCATTAGGGAGAAGTGTGGGGAAATGAGGGGAAAGCATAGTAGACGCAAGGAAGTGAATAGAATATAGGGAGTGGATATAAAAGGGAGCTCCTTCTATAAGAAGGAAGAAGAAAGCCACCGTGGTTCTGGGAGGATGGGAGGCAGAGGGAAAGGGAGGAGGGAAGGGTGTTCTAGTCAGTTCCAGGTTGCTGGGATGAGCATCTGAACAGTTTAGCAGAGGAAGGGGCTTATTTCAAGCTTACAGATCCAGACAAAGTTCCATCTTTGGCAGAAGAAGCTGCTTCCATTCATCCAAGCAGAGAGAAAGAATGAAACAGCCAGAAACACCAAGGAGCAACAAGCACAAAAGCAGGAGCGAACAGCAGGGACCTGGCCAGAGCTCAAGCCTCTCTGGAAACCAGATCCACCCCCAAACGCACCTTAGGGTTGGACCCCAGGATCCACCCCAGTGACGCCGCCTCCAGCTAGGTAGCTGGAGACCGAAGTTACAGGCCTTAATGAAACACCTGAGTCTATGAGGGACATACATTCAAACTGCCACAGAGGGGAATAAGAGAAAGGAAGGAGAAAGGGTGGGGGTTGAAGAAGGGAGAGGGAGAAAGGATAGAGAAAGAGAGAGAGAGAGACAGAGAGAGAGAGAGAGAGGGAGAGAGAGAGAGAGAGAGAGAGAGAGCTTCCTAAGCCATGCCATCCTCCCCAAAGCCTGAAGGACTGACAGGAGAAATAAGTGAAGTGGGTTGGAATATTCCAGAATGCCCAGACTGGTGCTCTCCATTCTCAGACATGGACTAAGGAGACTAGAGCTTCAGAGAGAGGTGCACACTGTGTCTAACATGGCAGAGGAGCAGGAAGCAGCAACGATATAGCCAGCACTGCTTAATTGTTACTTAGTCCTTATCATGGGCCAGATGTTCCGTCTGCACTTATCTCAGATACTTCTCCTGGTTCCTGATATCATGTTAAACTATGCTGTTCCATTTTCTGGAAACAAAAATGCACAGGCATCATCATGCAAGACGCTCAGAGCCCTGGAACTTGTTAGGCTATTTACCTGGCCATGCCCTGCAGGTCATTTCCCATCAGGGCACAAGGCTGAGAGACAGAAATACACCCTAGTGCAGAGGGTAGCGGCTGCCCCTCAGCAGAACACAGAACTCAGCAGAACTCCCCTGTGCTGGAGTGGTGCTTATGTGGAGCAATCACCCTGGTTTGTGCAGGAAATCGGGCTGCAGATGGAAGGCAGGAGGCAGAAATGGTGGGCTGAGAGATGAGAGCTTTGTGTAGTCTCCCATTTAACCATTAACTTACTAAACACACGTAGGCACTTATATTTGCCAAGGACAGTGGCAGGAAATGCAAGTTAAATTGATAAGGTACAGTCTTTTTCTTCAAAGAACTAATGATCCGGCTCAAGGAAATTAAAAAGTGTGATATGTGCAGGACACTTTGAAAGAGCATAAGTATATTCTATCCAGACAGGAAAGTTTACCAAGGCAGGGTGACTCTGACCTGTGTCTCTTGCAATTCATTTCTGATGGGAGCAAGGATCTCACAGGCTCTTTACACAGGACCACCTTACTCAGATACTAGAGGCCAGTTTCAGGGGTCCCTAAGATACCTGCCCTTATAACTGCCTGGCCACAAGTTTAGGGGCTCCTGTGACTCCCTCCAGATGGACAATTTTCTCGAAAAGCCTCCCAGGCCTGGAGAAGGAGCTCCATTTATGAAGATGTTCTATTGTAAAGGATGTACACAAAGTGAGGGATGAGCTAGACAGCTCTTGTGCCCTCTCCTTGGGAAGCCAAGGAGGGTTATCCTCTTCATGCAGTGACCTGGTCACTAGCCAGGAAGCTCCACTGAGCTTCACTACTCCAAGCTGCAATGGGATTTCATTATGTTGGCAAGATGGTCTAATCACTGTCATTGACACCGAGCTCCCACCAGCTCCTTCTCCTATCTATGGTCCCTAGTTAGACTTACTCAGCTCCCATCCTCATGCTATCTAGGGACCCACAAATAGTAACTTAATTAGTATTCAAAAGATATTCTTTCCACTTAGGAAATTCCAAGGGTTTTAGGACTTACATGACAGTCTTCAGGATATAGATGACTCGAATTTCTTATGATAGCATAGTTGGGTTTAAAGGTTGCCTAGCAGACTAAAAGACATCCAACGCCAGTCACCAGTTTCTCATTTGACTTCAGGGAGACTCTATCAACTGTGATTTGAGCCATCTCTTCTACTCTGTACAGTGCAGGAAATGTTATTTCCACCATTATGGCTATTAAAAACTAAGGCAGGGATGGAAATAAACATATTAACTTAGTGGATGAGCAAGACTCATTATAAACCCATTACCATGTTAGTAAGAGCAGGACGGCTAGCGGAGGGCCACTTAGGAGCAGAAATGGCCGTGGTTTAGGAGGTTTGCTTCAAAGCTCAATGGCCACTTATGTGAGAGATCTCTGCCAGGTCCTTTAGCCTTTCTGGGCTGTGCTTTCCTTACCAATGGAACAAGGATTGGGTCCTAAAAGCCTATGGCCCACACTGCACAACGACTAATACAATACCTGTTCTGAGAGGTGGAAAAAAGAAAAACCCAGAGCACTGGTTTAATTTGCAGCAACTAAGCCAACCACTTATCTCCACAAGAGCAAAACAAGTCCCCGTTTACCTGAGCTGCTATTAGTTGGATTTTTGCTATATATTCAATCCTCTTCTGATATGAGCTTTTTCTAAGTCTGTAATTCTAGTTACCAATTGAAGATTTATAATGGATGAAGAACTGCACGAAACACACAAATAATCATGAAGAGAGTCATGCCTTTGGGAATGCACAGCCTGTGGGCAAGGAAGCACAGAGGGCATGGCGCCCTCTGCAAAATGAGGTGTCACCACTTATGGACTCTGGAACCTTGAGTCTGGCAAGCTCTCCAGTTCGGGAACCCCATTCATAAAATGGGGACCACAATAATAGCCTTCAAAGGCTGCAGAAATAATGCATGTTATGTGTAGATATTGTGAAGGCTGAAGGTTAATCTTTACAGAAATCTATTTCCAAACACAGTAGCTTTGCACTGCCCTGAAAGACAGAAGAATTTATAGTACTCATACTCTCTACCCACTCAGTTCTCATTCTAACAAGTGATTTTGCAAAGCAAGTGAGTCACTTTGTCCCCAAGGCCAAACAGTTCTTAAGGTTGTTTATGTAATTACCTTCCTTTGTTACACTCCTACTTTTTCTTATTGGTAGGAATTTGTTGCCTTGCTGATAGGAAATTGTTTCTCCAGGCTGGTAGGTTGAATTGACAACAAGATAGGTACCAAGAGGTCAGGACTAATTGGAGAAGTAAAGATATTATTTTATAGTCAAAGAATTCTAGAAAATTTGCACAGAAGAATAAAGCTCCTACCATCACCCCCATCAAATAGCCACACGCCAGCACACCCCCTAAACACCCCCGGGTTTTGTTTCAAACCGTGAGTGATATGAGCGGCGGCATCAGGGGAGGCTGGCCTTGGTAGCACAGGCCGAATCTGAATAACTTTTCAATGGAAGTTCCTTTTTCTAAGACAAACATGAAATGTTTCATTACCCGTCCCCTCTAAACTAACATATGTATCTTATATTTTTATTTATTTATTTGCAAGCAAAGAGAGAGAGAGAGAAGAGTGACAGACAGACACAGAGAGAATGGCACACCAGGGCCGGTAACCACTGCAAATGAATTCCAGATGCATGTGCCCCTTGTGCATCTGTCTTACATAGGTCCTGGGGAAATAAAACCTGGGTCCATTGGCTTCACAGGCAAACACCCTAACTGCTAAGCCATCTCTCCAGCCCCCTAACATGTGTTGAATGCTTGGTTCCCAGCTGATAGCAACTTGGAGATAGAACTTTGCTCCAGGAAGTGTGTTGCTGTGAGTGGACCTTAAGGCTTATTAGCTTACCGGTGTTAGTTCAGCTCACTCTAGCTGCTGGGTTCCACCTGCTACGGCAGAGCTGATGTTCAGCCTCTGCTCATTCCAGGCTTTCACTTGCCATCATGAAGCTTTCCTTTGAGACTGGAAACCAAAATAAATTCTTCCCACCAATCAGCTGCTTTTTGTTATGTGATTTGGTCCAGCAATGAGAATGTCACTGCAACGCCCTCCAATCCCAAAGTTCTTTGGTCAAAGAAATTCCTTTAAGATTTTATTAACCCAGCACAATGTTTGCTTCCACATTCTGTTTTTTAAATTATAAAAGATACTGTAAAATGGAAAAAATGAAATTATTCTGAAGGGACACCCTTTGGCTATCAGACAATCGAAACAATGGTCCTCAAGGAATTAGAATTTCCCCTGGGAGTCTCGTGCTAGAAAAATGAAAAGACTAAATCATGGTGCCAGATGGAAGAGGAGCTGGTCTCCCAGGAGCAACCAGCATAGTGCTGATGACTCCTTATACCACTTTGCAGAAGAGACTGGAGCGAAGACAATGATGACGGGTAGGACAATACCTTGCTCATGCCTGCTTGACTGTGCATGCCTCTTGCCTTCTATTTGAACCTAAACCTCCACATCAGTGTCCTGAAGATGGATTTGGAAGGTCACTGCTCCCAGCCTTATGGGATGAGCAGCTGCCAGGATTTTCAGCTCTCAAGCTTCCATCCAGCTTCATGGACTGAGCAGCTACCAAGTTCTATAACTCTCTAGCTTGTAGACAACTATTTTCAGACTACCCAGCCCATATCTCGTAAGCTAGTCCAATAAATTTCCTTTTCCATATATATTCATTCTTTCTATCAGCTCTGTTCTTCTAGAGAACACTGACTGATACAAGGGCTCTTTGTTACCACAACCCAGGCTGCAACAAATAGCACAGTGAAGCAGGTGAACGTGTCAGGGTAGGAAAGCTATGCCCTGACCCCATGGGACTCCAGAGAGCTCCCACTATGGATCCTGTGCCTATGGGCACAGCCCTGGCTCACTGGCCTGTATGTGGGATGGTACTGAAGTGAGTTAAAGAAGAATTTTTAAAGGTGACATTAATAAAGCACTTAATACAACTTTTGACTCATGCAAGGACTCCACAAGCATCCTTTCATATTTCATTTCCTTATGTCCTTCTTGTTATATAGCAAATTTCTCCCAATTGAAATATCCCCCCCTGGAGGGAGGATGGATTCAGGAGGTCAACATGTCTGGGAGAACTAAAACTTAGAAGGTCACAAGCTAATAGGAGTGTTAGACAACTGTTGAGGGGCAGACTGTGATCAATGTTACATAGCAATTGAGACATTCCTCTTGGGGTGAGGAGGAAAAAAGCCCAGACAACTGGGGAAGTCAATAAATCTGGGAAGAGGTTACAAGACCCTGACCTCAGGCTATGTAAAGGAAAAATAACTGCTTGGGAAAGAGGCTTTCCAACTGAGCTGACTCTCCAACTGAGCTGCCTGCAGATCGTGTAGTGTGTTCCAAACTCTCTGAGCTGCTACTGTGGTGTAAGGGACAAGGATGAATATTTTTTTAGAGGAAAAAAAAATCTCAATGTCCTATGCTACTTTTTTATTTTTTGGATTTTTTGTTTGTTTGTTTGTTTGTTTTTTTTGGTTTTTTGAGGTAGGGTTTCACTCTAGTCCAGGCTGACCTGGAATTCACTATGTAGTCTCAGGGTGGCCTCTAGTTCACAGTAATCCTCCTATCTCTGTCTCCTGAGTGCTGGGATTAAAGGCATATACCACCACACCTGGCTTATGTTTTTATTGACAGTTTACATACTTACAGACAATGAACCATGATAATTCACTCCCCTCCCCCAATTTCCTCTTCTCAAATCTCCTCTCCATCATATCCCCTTCCTCTCTCCATTAGTCTCCATTTTGTTTTGATGTCATCATCTTTTCCTCCTATAGAGAGTCTTGTGAAGGTATTGCTAGGCAATGTCAGGTCGTGGATATTGAGGCCAATTTCTGTCTGGACAGTTGCCTTATAAGCAGTCCTACCTTTCCTCAGCTCTTACATTTTTCTGCCACCTCTTCCGCAATGGGCCCTGAGACTTGGAAGGTGTGATAGAGATGTTTCAGTGCTGAACACTCCTCTGTCACTTCTTTTCAGCACCATGTTGCCTTTTGGGTCATTCCACTGGTCATTGCTATCTGAGAAAAGAAGTTTCTGTAACCAAAAGTGACAGTAGCGTTAATATGAATGTTAAGTGAATTGCTTACAGGGCAGTTTGGTGAGCATAATATATACATTTAGCTAGATAAGAGCAGGCATTACACTCCTAAGACTCATGATGTCCCCTGCCATAGGCTTTTGATTAGTATCAGGCATGTATTCTCTCCCATAGAGTGGGCCTCCAGTCCAATTAGAGAGCAGTCGGTTTCCCCCAGAGCAGACATGACACTATTGCACCTGTTTGGTCATTTGGCCTGGCTGGCTAAACTTGAGGCTTCTAGTATCCACTGTTTTCACTACTGATGACTTCTGTCTCCCATAGGGCTGTATGCAGTGCTGCTTTTTCCAGCTTTCTGTCAGTTGGTCTACAGGGAGGTTTTCAGCTCAGCCCCAACTTGATTTCTCAGTAACCTTGCTGCCCAGGGATGGGGAGTCTTTAGCAACAGGGTCTCACCATCTGTTTCTGGTGGAAAACCAAGGGCCTTGGCCTATAATGTTTTGGGGGCAACAGGGACCTCCTTGGCTAACAACTCACTGGAAGTATCTCATCTCTGACACTGAAAATTTTCTAGTAACAATCTATGGCTTCTGGTGTGCCATTATCCAAAGAAGTAGGCTTTCATACATTTTATTCACAGTATCTTAAATTTTGACCCTCTTCCAACCATCTTTTACTCAATCTCTTCCCCTGGCTTTGCTTAGGCCATTTCACTCCCTGTAATCTGTTCTTCTACTTATGTATATACAATACCATCCCTTAAGTTCTCCCCTCTCCCCTCTCCCTTAGAGCCCTTTTCTAACTTACTGGCCTCTGCTACTGAGTTTTGGTTCCAGCTCACACACGTCTAAACATTTGTAGCTAGGATCCACATATGAAAGAGAATGTAACATTTGGCTTTCTGGGCCTGGGTTACTTCACTTAGCATAATCCTTTCCAGATACATCCATTTCCTTGCAAATTTCATTTTTCTTTACCACTGAATAGAACTCCATTGTGTAAATGTACCACATCTTTATTATCCATTCATCTGTTGAGGGACATCTAGGTTAGTTCCATTTCCTAGCTACTGTGAATAAAGTAGCAATAAACATGGCTGAGCCAGTATCTCTAAGGTAGTGAGAAGAGTCCTTGGGATATATGCCTAGGAGTGATATACCTGGGTAATATGGTAAACCTATTTTTAGCTGTCTAAGGAACTGATTTCCACAGTGGTTGTACTAGATTACATTCCTACCAACACTGTAGTACGGTTCCTCTTTTTCTGCATCCTTACCAACATTTTTCATTGTTTTCTTGATGATAGCCATTCTGACAGGGGTGAGATGGACTCTCAAAGTAGTTTTATTTTGCATTTCCCTGATGGCTAAGGATGTAGAACATTTTTTTAGATGTTTATATGTCATCTGTATTTCTTCTTTTCAGAACTTTATATTTAGTTCCATAGCCCATTTTTTTTCATAGCCCATTTTTTAACTTGGTTGTTTGATTTCTTATTGTTTAATTTTTTGAGTTCTTTGTATGTCCTGGATATTAATCCTCTGTCAGATGTTTATCTGGCAAAGATTTTCTCCCATTCTGTAGGTTGTCTCTTTGCTCTATTCACAGTGTCCTTTGTTGTACAAAAACTTTGTAATTTCACAAGATACCATTGATTAGTGGTTTCATTTCCTGAGCTACTGGGGTTATATTCAAAAAGTCATTGTCTACACCAATATGTTGAAAGGCTTCCCCTGTTTTCTCCTCTAGCAGTTTCAGAGTTTCAGGTCTGATATTAAGGTCCCTGATCCATTTGAACTTACTTTTACCTGAGTCCCATGATCCTGAGAAGGAAGGGAGGCTAAGTTTTGCCACATTTCTACTCCACAAACATTACTACAAACAACCATCCTTCCTCTGTGTGACTACATAAGGTCCACAGGTTTCTTCTGGCTCATTGGGACATGCCAGACAGAGACCTTCCAACTTCCTATTCTTGTCCTCACACATGATTTGCTGACCTGTCTTGTTCCCATTGATCAACAGAAACAAAATGTTTAACCAAACTTTGCCTAACATCCTCCACTTTCTTTGGGACCTTGAACTTTGACCATCCTCAGCTTGAGCCAGCAGACAGCTGCCCCATAAGGTCCTTCCTGGAAAGCAGATTGACCTCCAATTAAATCATTTTCTCAATTATTACTTATAGGAGTCATCCCTTTATCTCACTCACTCCTCAGCACTGGGTTAATGCTCCTTTCTATAAAAGAAGCACCTAGGGGCTGAGGAGATGGCTCAGTGGGTATAATAGTGGCCACATAAACATGAGTACCTGCGTTTGGATCCCCAGAGCCTCTGTAAGGTTGGGCTCTATAGTGCTGTCATCTAGAATCCCAGTGCACCTGAGGCAAGAACAGAGGTGGAGAGGAAACTTCCAAGAAGCTGGCAAGCCAGCTAGCCTGGTGAATGAAGCAGTGAATAATGAGAACCACTGCCTCCCAACAAGGGGGAAGGTGAGAACTGACACACAGAGTCATCCTCAGCCCTTCACCCTTGTTCTCTGGCATATGCATATCCACCTTTCTACACATGAACACACACACACCTTCTACTCTTATTGCTCTTGTGTTGCAATAGACCCCTCTATCTGTGATAATAGCCTTTCCCCTATTGAAACAATTCTTTCTAATAAAATGTCTTATAAGTTCAAATACATTTATTTTATAGGCACCCCTCAAGATGACCTTCAATCATTCCCATTCCTGACACTCATTCCTTTGTACAATCCCCTCCCCTTGAGTGGACTTTTGTGGGTAATTTGTTTCTAAAGAATGGAATATATAGCAAGTGTGATTGGATGGTATTTCTGAGGTAAGGTTGCAAAAGACTGATCATGTGGTCCTTGCATTCTCTCTCTGGCTGTGTTTGGTTTACTGGTTTAGATGAAAGAATCTGCTGTGTTAAGTTGTGCTGTGCAGGGCACATGTGGCAAGGAAGTCAAAGTGGCCATGAGAACTGGGGCACATAGCCCAAAGGTCCTTGAAAACAATCTTGCCACAACCCACCACGTGAGCAGGACACCGATGAGAAAGCTTGTACTCGTTCCCACTGTGCCTGAGGATGACTGCCCGAGCAACACTTTGCATTCTTGTCAGAGACCCTGAGTCAGAAGATCAGCTAAACCATACTTGGATTTCTAACCTAAAGACAACATGTAATGATAAATATCTTAAGCCAAAAAATTTAAATAAATGTCTTAAACTATTGCTTTGGGTTAATTTGCTATGCATTGTCATGGTTTGAATGTGTCCCCCCCCCCCCGCCCAATGTGGTAGAAACTTAACCCCTAAAACAATAATGTTGGGGGTAGAGCCCTATGACAAGTAATTAGGCCATGAGGATGGAATGAGTGGGTTAATTGTCATGGCAGCAGGCTCTCTATTAAAGGTGTGGTTGGTCCCCTTTAACTCTCTCTCTCTCTCTAGTTGACCCTTGCCTTCTCTTGCCCACTTGCCTTTCACCATAGGATGACACATTTGAAAGGCCTTCAACTGTGCTGGCACCTTGATATTGAACTTCCCAGCGTTCAAAACTATAAGACAATTAGCCTGTTTATTATAAATTACCCAGTCTGAAGTATTCTGCTTCAGAAGCACAAAACAGAATCAAGGCCATGACAAAAGATAATTAGTGCAGAGTTGATGGTGAAGCCCTTCACAGAAGTTTAGGTCTTTGAGATCCAGTCTGCCTCCTATGGGCAGCCCCTGGGTCACTATAGAACTCACAGTGGGTAAGCACAGAAAGACTGAATCTACTGCTGAGCAACGGCCTGACCGTACATCACAATAGAATTCTGCTCTAACAGGCAAGGAGCCAAGCACAACCACTGCAGCCACTGCCCCAGGACTTGGTCGTGACTGCTGGCTTCCTTACTCTTTATCTCCACTCCATACACACAAGAGGCTACATGTGATGCCCAATCACATAACCTTCCTGCCTCCAGTGGATTTCCTATGCCATCAAACTCTAACCGGAGCACTGTTTTTTAAAAATATATTTTATTTACTTATTTGAGAAAGGTAGAAAGAGGCAGAAAGAGAAGAAGAGAGAGTATGGGCATGCCAGGGCTTCCTGCCACTGCAAATGAACTCCAGATGCATGTACCACTACATGTATCTGGCTTTACATGGGAATTGGGAAATTGAACCTGGGCCATCAGGCTTTGCAAGCAGCACATTTAATCACTGAGTCATCTCTCCAGCCCTAATCTGAGCATCTTGATGCTGTCCCACCAGCCTTTTCATCTTTATGATCTCCCATTCCTCCTTCTGTCTTTGTAGGTCTTTGCCAAGAGCAAGATAAGGTAAACACCCTTGTCAAAGAACCTCCGAGCCAACAGCTTGTCTGCATTCACTTATGGGGATTTTTTTTTTAATTTTCATAGTATCCTATGCCTCCACCCATGTGTTTTAGGCAATATCCTGCTGGCTAGCTGTGAAGGACCAGCCCTGCAGTTCACTGATGCCTTTACTTGATCCAGCTGAGAGAGGGAAGAGAATCCATGCAATGAAATAAGCTGTCTTGCTTTCCTTTGCCTAGTGCTCAGAGAAACATGGGTTCAGAGTGAAGTTATGGCACTGTCCTTCAATGAGACAGTAAAAGGAAGCTCTGGACTGTAATCAGGCTGGCCTCTCTCCCCAACCTAGAGTACTGATTTCTGAGGAATAGCCCCAAAGAAGGAGTTGGAACTTCTCTTGATTGTCTTCTTTTTTCTTCTTTTGGATTTTTGCCTAGACTGACCTGTAGTTCACTATGTAGTTTCAGGCTGGCCTTGAGCTGATGGTGATCCTCCTATCTCTACCTCTCTAGTGCTGGAGTTAAATTGTGAGCCACCAGGACAAGCTTCTCTTACTTTTTGGTAGCAGGGTTATGAAGGTGTGATGAATGCTCTTGGTGGTAAAATGTGTTTCCTATCAGGTACCACTGGGGCAGCTGCAGTAGAGACACCACGGATAGCTCAGAGTGGAAAATGCTCCTTGACGTCCTCTCCTCCAAGCACCCGCTTCCTGCCCCCCTCCTGCTCCCCACACTGTACTCTTATACTTTCTAGTGGAGCCAGAAACGGTGAAACCAGTTACATTACACCAGAGAAAGCAATCAACAATCATCATATGCCCATACCTGTCACCATGCAATGCCCAGCCAGATATGAGGGAAAGATTTTTCTGATGAGTGGGTGAAGCAGGGGCATTTTGAGCCTTAGGAAGAGAGGACTATGAAAAGAACAGAAAAGGAAGAAGGGGGTTGTAATGCTTTTGAAACTCCAAGTAATATATTTCATTCTATTATTCAAAGAATGACACTAGATCAAGGATGAAACAAGCAATTTTTTTTGTGCATTCATCTCCAACCCCCATGTGATTCTAGGAAGTAAAAATGGGCTTAATTCACCCAAATCCAATGACAGTAAGGTGAGAAAATAAAGTGTTTAGTAGAGATCATCTACCAGGCTGAGGAAATGACCTCATGACAGGCCAAATGGTCAAGAGGCTACGTCCCTGGGACAGTGGCCTTATTGGAGAGGAAGTAAGATGGATGTTCTCTCTGTCTGGTTGTCCCTTCCTGGTAGGTAATGATGGTCATAATTTATCAGGGAGAGGGGAAAAATCACCTGCCACTCATTGCATCAATGAGTCAATCTGTCCTGCGCCTTGTCTTAGTTTTCTTATCCTTATTTCTTCTCCTGTCCTGAGAAACTTGGGACTTGGACAGACATACACCATATTGTACGATATTTCCTAACACAGAGTGTGGCCATAAGGGTGGCCAGAAATAGTTTACATGGAAGTTCCTCATCCAGAATGTGGGTAGACACACATGGATTCAAGATGCAGGATCCAAGACGTGATGTGCAAAGAAAAGTTCTTACTGGCTACAACCCATTACTAATAACAGTGCTCTAGAAATATTAGTGAAATCTCAATGAGATGTAGATATTGCTGGGATTATGAGAGCAGATGGGGAGAGAGGGAGCTTTCTGGTGTGGGCACTCTCTTCTCCCCTACCTGGTAGCAGGGGCCCTAGAACCTTTCCCTGTCACAAAGAACTCACTCTGGGTTCCCTTGCCTCACTTTAAACAATTAAGTGGAGATGCACACACTGTAGCATAGAAGACAGGCGGAGTTGATTGCAGAGTACATTCTCAAGGGCTGGGGGTGGGGAATAGACAGCGGCCAAAAGGACTATTGTCCAATTCTACATTTTAGACAGGTCTTAAACTGTTTTCTAAAATCTCTAGGACAAGCTGGAGAGATTGCTCAGTGGGTAGATGCACTTTCTTATAAAATTTCTGGGATAAGGAGCTTTTCCTGGGGGACCTTGTGCCATGCGGGTGATTTACAGGCCTGTTTGGGTCATCTCTTAAAGGAGTGGGCAATTGTATGCCTTTGTTCATTATAAGAAATTCTCCTACTAGACAGTAATTTTGTCAGGTTTAGGCAGTTACACACTCATGACCTTTTGGGAAGTTCAGGATGATGAGTCTTCCAGAGCCAGAAAGATGACTCAGGTCCCATGCTTCCAACCAGTAATTAAGTCCTACTAATTCAGCCCTTTGTTTTTTCACAGCTAGTGAGTTTGACGGGGGGGGGGGTGGGCTGGGGGAGGCAGCTCTAATGTCCTCCAACTCTGAGCTTTCTAATATTTAATCAGCTACCTAGCACCTTATATTCTTTCTAGGTCATCAAATTCAACTACTCTGTGTTCTTTGAGCTCTGTTCTTCCTGGATAACATTTATGTTGCATGTTGTATGTCACTGAAAGACTGCTTACAAAAATTGTTAAAGTCAAAATAAATATGTTGGGAAGTAAACCATCCTCCCATGTCTTGCCTTCCTGAGCTGAGCTAAGAACTTACTAATTACTAATGAGCCCATAGCAACCCATGTCTTGCTGTAGCAATTTTGATACTCTGGGAGGGACCATATGGCTTACATCCAGAGAGGATTAACTGGACTGAATTATTAGTGAGAAATAGGCCCCTCTGCTTGCCTATTCTTTTCCATGATCAGGCTTCCTGGGGCGCTTTCCTAAAGTACCAGATTCCACCCTGACGGAAATTTCTCCTTTCTCACAATGCTTGCCTTTGAATAGGGGTAATCATAGCCTTTTGAGTACCAGGTTCTTCCTGTGGGAAGCCATCCGAGGAGGGCCTGAGCCCATCAGAGTCACAACCAGCAGCTGCGCTAGGATCTTTAGCCAGTCTTCCTCTGTGCAGACAGATGCGGAGCTCAGAAAGGCTGAAATGATTTATGTGCTTTTGCTTTTGCATTGCTAGTGCCAATGCTTAGGCCCTCTACAAAATGTCCTGACCCTGATAATAATCCTCTCAGGGTCTCGAATCTCACATTTTGTGGATTTTGGTCCTCTGAAAAGTTTATACTTGCTGTATGGCTGAGGACACACAAGCTGTCTGGGCTGTGAGCTTGGAAAGCTGACCATGGGGATTAGCTGTCCCAAGCCCACACTGTGGTCAGAATAGAATGCTCTTGGGGCCCAGAGGTTTGAGTTTGGAAACTCCCAGCAGGTGGCCAAATCCTGATTCTGAGTCAGTCGTTTACATTTGAAGCACTTGCATTCTGAAATTGCTTTTTTTTAAAAAAAAAAAAATTTAATTTATTTATTTGAGAGAGAAAGAGGGAGATAGAGAGAGAATGGACTCAGCAGGGCCTCCAGCCACTGCAAACAAATGAATTCCAGACATATGTACCACCTTGTGCATCTGGCTTACTTGGGGTACTGGGGAACTGAACTTGGGTTCTTTGGCTTTGCAGGCAAGTGCCTTAACCTCTAAGCCATCCCTCTAACCTGAGGTTGCTTTTTTGGTTTGTATTAATCATTTGTTTACTTTTCCTTCTTTCTCAATGCAAAAATCATGGATCCACCACTACTTCTGTGCTCAGCCTGGATCATGCACACCCTGAATACATACCCTCAGTCCTTCGGCCCATTCTTTTATTTTGCTTTTTCAAGGTAGGGACTCACTTTAGCCCAGGCTGACCTGGAATTCACTATGTAGTCTCAGGCTGGCTGCAAACTCATGGCAATCCTCCTCCCACTACTTCCTGAGTACTGGGATTAAAGGTGTGTGCCACCACACCTGGCTCTGCACAAGTTTTAAAAAACTATTTTATTTATTTACTTGCGATGGAATGAGAGAGAGAGAGAGAGAATGGGAGGTATAGGGTCTCCAGCCACTGCAAATGAACTCCAGACACATGTGCCACCTTGTGCATCTGGCACTGGTTATTGAACCTGGGTTCTTTGTCTTTGCTGGCAAATGCCTTAACTGCTGAGCCATCTCTTAGCTCCTCTGCCCACTTTTAATTTTATCTCTATCAGGACTTTCCATCTGTCCTGAGAACATACTCCTCAAATCTCCAAATGAGTTCTCAAAGCACCTTCTTTTAACTCATCTGCCTCATCTAAACTAGTTGCTTACTCAGTCCTCCTGGACTCCCTTGTGTCCTTTTCTGACAAATGTCTTGTGTGTCATTTTGTTGTTTATTTACATCTTTATCCCTTATCAAAGCATTAACTCAGGAGCAGTAGTCATATCTGCCTCTTTCCTTGCTGTGTCTTGTAAAGATGAGACCATAGAGATGAGCACAGCAGAGATAATTCATTCAGAGTGTGTTATGATAAGGGACTCATGCCCATTTGATTCTTTCAGAGCACTGCAAAAGCATTGGAGTACATAAAAGAGAAGGCATGTCTGTCCTGGTGCGGCCTTGGTGGAGGGCAGGGAATGGAATCACACTAACCCAAGTTTAGTTCTCCAGTACCTATATAAAGCCAATGCACAAAGTGGCACATGTGTATGGAGTTTATTTGCAATGGCTGGAGGTCCTGGCGTGCCAATTTTCTCTCTCTCTGTCTTTCTGTCCTTGAAAATAAATAAAAATGTATGCATCTGGAGTTTATCACAGCAGCTGGAGGCCCTGGTGTGCCCATTCTCTCTTTCTCTCTCTCTCCATATATATATATATGGAGAGAGAGAGAGAGAGATTCCAGATCAGACTGGCCTACAGTGAGACCCTATCTTGAAAAAACAAAAACAAAAAAATTTAAATATTCAAAATGGAAGACAAGGAGACAGGGCAGTGTGTAGAATGGATTGGTAGAAGAGAAATGAAGTTAGAAAGCCGTGTGCTACTGCAAGCCTTATAATTGGCCAGCCAGGCCAAATGAGCCAGCAAGTGCAATAGTGGCATGCCTATCATGGTGGAAACCAACTGCCCTCCAATTGGACTGGAAGCCCGCTCCATGGGAGGGAATACATCCCTGATACTGAAAACTTAAAACAGGGGTAGTCATGAGCCCTAGGGGTGTAACATCTGCTGATGTTTGGATAAATGTATATACTATGCTTATCAAACTGCCCAGTAAGTACTTCTCTTAATATTCATACCCTTACATTAATGCTACTCTCACTTTGGGTAGAGAATCTTCTCTTTTCAGATGGTAGTGACCTTGGGACGACTCAGAAGGTATCATAGTGCTGGAAAGAAATGACTGGAGTACTGAGTAACATCTCAATCACACCTTCCAAGGCTCATGGCCTAATGCGGAAGAGGTGGCAGAAAGAATGTAAGAGCCAAAGGAAGGGTAGAGCTCCTTACATTGTGCTCCCTCCAGACATAAAATGGTCTGGATACCCTTGACCTTATAGTGCCTGGCACTACTTACACAAGACCATCATAACGGAGGAAAAGATCATGACATCAAAATAAAAGAGAGACTGATGAGATAGGGAGGGGATATGAAGGAGAATGGAATTTCAAAGGAGAAAGTGGGGGAAGAGAGGGTATTACCAAGGGATATTCTTTATAATCATGAAAAATGTTAATAAAAATTGAGGGGAAAAAAAAGAAATGCATGTGCTAGGAACCAGTGGTGAGGAAGTTTCTAGGAGTCATAACGCTAATGCAGCTAATCTATAGGTAGTTAATGAGGTCTTTTCCTATTCTTTTTTTCTTTTTGAGACATGGGCTGGCTTCAGACTCACTATGTAGCTGAGGATAACTTTTAGCTTCTGGCCTTACTGATTCCACCCCCCGGGGCTGAGATTGCAGACATCCACTACCACGCTCCCTTTACATGGTGTTGGGGACTGAGCCCAGGGCTTTGGGCATGCAGACAAGCACTCTACTCAGGGAGCCACAATCCCAGTTCCCAGTTATTGAGTTCTTAGTGCACATGCTATACCATGTTGGTTCTGCAGGCTGCAATACTACATATACCAAATACTAGCTAGGTTTTATATAAAATAGGACTCTTGACCAACAACTAACCAGCTATTTCACATGGCCAGAAGATTAAGAACCCACAGAATCAAATAAATACTCCAGATATGTGATGTTCACTTCCAGTTACTCCACTTCAGCCTTACCAAAAGGAGTGTGCCTCACTGGGCATAGTGGCACACACCTTTAATCCCAGCACTTGGGAGGCAGAGGTAGGAGGATCACCATGAGTTCAAGGCCACCTTGAGACTGTGTAACTAATTCCATAAATCATTTAAAAAAAGTCAAATGAAGCTGGGTGTGATGGCTCATGTCTTTTATCCCAGCACTTGGGGGGCAGAAGTAGGAGAATCACTGTGAGTTCAAGGCCACTCTGAGACTACATAGTGAATTCCAGGTCAGTCTGAACTAGAGTGAGACTCTACCTTGAAAAACAAAACAAAGCAAAGAAAACAAACAAACAAAAAAATCAAATGACAATAAATGTTGGTGAGGATGCAGGGAAAAAGGAACTCTCATTCACTGATGGTGGGAATGGAAACTTGTGCAACCACTTTGGAAATCAATATAAAGACTCCTGAAAAAGATGAAAATAGAGCTTCTAACTGACCTAGCCATTCTTCTAGTGGGTGTCTACCCTAAAAGCTCCACTCTTCACTGCAGAGATATTTGTTCTACCATGTATATGGTTTCTTAATTCATAATAGATAAGAATTGGAATCAACCTAGATGCCCATCATTTGACTAATGGATAATAATAAAGATGTGGCACATTTACACAATGGAATTCTACTTAGAAGTAAGAAAAAGTGATATAATAAAATTTGTAGGAAAATGGATGGTCTTGGGACAGATTTTACTTAGTGAACTCACACAAGCACAGAAAGACAAATGCCACATGTTCTCCCTCATCTGTGCGTCTTAAACTGGAACAGCTAAAGTTGCAGGCATACCTGGCAGACAACTCATGGGGCAGTTAAGAGGGATAGAAAGGTTTGGGGGAGGGAAGTGGAAGGGCTGGGGGAGATATATACAAAACTAAATCCAAAATGAATTGGTACCATATTTCTCCTGTATCACAGACTAAAAGATATAACCCTCAATAGTAGCACAGAGGGATCATCTGGTAAGAAGGATCCTAGAGAGGGTGGGATGGAGCCTAGCCCTAAAAATTTGGGCTCTGGATGGTGACACCTAGTACCAGAAATTGGTTACAACCCACGTTGAGCTGTTGATCAGAGAGATCTATGAGGTACCCAAAACAAGACAGGCTTCTGTTATAGCACTTGATTACCCACCCAAGTAAAGGTAAGATCCTATTACTGAAGATACCATACGCTGCCAACACAGAATGAGAGATCTGGCTTAATCTGGAAGGAAGTCAGTTCTCAGATGGTTAGCTCATATAGTGCAGAAAAGCACTATATGAGCTACTGTGGGAAAATGGCCACAATGTTGTGAGCATGTAGGGGACACTGCTATATGAAAGCAACCAGCCTGACAAGATGTACACACCTGTGCAATAGTGGCACACAGCCTAAGTGGGTAACCAATGGCTCTCTGATTGGTTATGAGATCCACTCAGTGGAAAGGAACCCATAAATGGAACTGGAAACCAAGTCAGAATCCTATGGAGACCAAGATTATAGATTCCATTGAGAAGCTCCCACAAGTCTTTGTCTCAAAGTGAGGCTATATCCATCAAAATCTCTCAAATTTACAATGGTTATCCCCTGTAACCTATTCTGATCTGACTCTCCATTGGAGCATTTGATTTTTCTTTTTCGGAAAACAGTAAGAATCAAGGACATCCAAAATCTATCAACAAGATAAGAACAGACAGCTGACTTCCTGACAGGAGATGAACCACCCTTCACACAACTGGCCAGAGGTCAGGTGAAATCACAGAGGAATTGGCAAGATGAGCAAGAGTGCTGCTTCCACAGTGAGCTTGACAACCTGAGCCAGGGTGATGCAGACAGACACCGAGGATACTCAGAATGCATAGAGCAAAAGTCCTGAAGCTGCTGAGAGTGCAACATGAAGGGAGACTTAAAGCACACCCACCAAGGCTCAGGGAATCTCTCAGAAGAAGGGGCAGAAAGAATATCCAGAGACATTGCCCCCCACCACCACAGTGACTGACTGCTGCTCTCACAACTCATAACCCTCAACTCCATGGTGAACAATAGCAATCCCACTAAGGAGTGCCCACAGTAGAATGAGGTAGGGAGGAGGGAAATGATGGTAGCAACACATGATGTATCCATAAAATATTTCTACTTAATAAAAAAACAAAGAAATTTAAACAAATATTTAGAAGATGGTATACCTAGGAAAGAACATCAAAAGGAGCAGAAGAAATGGAAAAGAAGCTGCTCTGCCAGGCAGAACCTTGGGGAGACTCTGCTTTACAGCTGACAGGGATGGGGTGCAGAAAAAGTATTCACAACCTCCACACCTCTGCCTGTGCCCAAACCATAGCTCAGGCTAGCCAAGTTTACACATTAGCTTTTAGAGAAACTCTTTCCTGAACACGTAAATGAAATTCTGGAGAGGGCTAAAGCTTCCCACATGAGTGATAGCATTCCAGAGGCACGCACCCTTATTTGGGCAGATTAAGGTCCCCACTGCAATGCAGTTGAATACAAAGACTAAATATACAGACAGACAATGGCCAGCCTGAATAACAAAAGCAAGTATCCAACTCACTGTCTACAGTAATTGTCCACAGGCCAGCAGACATGTAGGTAATTAGGTCACTGCCTCTAGCAAGTAGCCATGTCAGGACCCTAATAATTCACCCCAAGTAACATAGGTATAGTGAATAGCTATCAAGTCCCCTAATTTTTATCCCTTCTTCCAAACAGAAAGAAGAGACAAAGCCAAATGTTCCCCCTACCCAGCCCTGTGGGTTCAAGCTTCCTCACCTTAGCTTCCCCTTTCTATAGCCTCCATCAGAGCACACCTGAAGCTTTCTCTACCCAACTTTGATTCTTTGTCAAAACGCAGTGTGTAGTGACTGACTCCCTTCTTTTTATTTATTTATTTTGTTTTTTTGGCTTTTTGAGGTAGGGTCTCACTCTAACCCAGGCTGATCTGGAATTCACTATGGAGTCTCCAGGTAGTCTCAAACTCATGGTAATCCTACCTCTGCCTCCAGAGTGCTGGGATTAAAGGCGTGCGCCATGCCCAGCTCTGACTCCCTTCTTACAGAGCATGCTCTGAATAAACAGCTTTGCCTGGTGCTCAGTTAAGTAGTTTCGATTTCTCTCCACTTTCTTTCTTTCTTTTTTTGAGGTAGGGTTTCACTCTATCCCAGGCTCACTAGAATTCACTATGTAGTCTCAGGGTGGCCTTGAACTCATGGCAATCCTCCTACCTCTGCCTCCCAAGTGCTTGGATTAAAGGCGTGTGCCACCATGCCCAGCTCTCTCTTTGCTTTCTTAAGCAAAGTGTTCCAGTCAACACCCCACCTTTATACCACAGTGCCCCAGCAGCTTTGGTTTGAGGGAAAGAAGGCCCATATCTACAACTATAGAGGAAACCAGACCTGCTACAAAAGTCAACCCAGACCCTTGTTCTGCCATCAGTGGTTTCTGGGTGTTCCCAGGTTCATGCCATCTTAGTCAAAGAATTGAAGAAAGGAGAATACAAATAGTGAAGCAGCAAGAAGTTTTATTAAGAGCAAAGTGGATAGCACATTGCTAAGAGGGTCAGCAAGCCACCCGAGTGGGAAAGTACTCAAGGACCCCAGACTGTTGCCCAGGGCTTCTCTGTAAGAACTCCATGAGAAGGCAGGCCTGGTTGCTAAGGGGCGTAGCTTGCGTGGTTCTCTATTTTGATTGACACACTCGAGTTATATAACCTTTTCTGTAGGGTGCACATTTCTTCTCATGAGTGATCTGATTTTATTCATATATAATCCCAAATATGCATAGGCATAAAATGGTAAGTAAGGGATTCTCCCCAAAGGTTCACTTAGAGGATATGGTTTGTCTTACTGCACACGCACCCCAAACCAGTCCAGGCCAGATTTCCCCTCAATCCCTTGGTTCATAATCTAGAATATATCTTAGATCATATTGGAATAGAAACTGGGCACAAAAGTGGTGTTACCAAAGGATTTTAGGGACGGGGAGACTTAGTCCATTGTTTGAAGTGAGGTATCTATACATCTCAATGCAAGTTGAAGTCCCAGGTTGTCAACAGTTTGCTTGGTACATTGTGAAGAAAGGTGTGTTTCTGGCCCAAGCCAAGCAGTGTCCTGGGTTACTAAGCTGTTCTGTGCTTATCTTCCTCAGTTCTTCAATATGGGCAGAAGCAGAGAAAATCAGCCACACGCAGAAAACCATGAAGGAAAAGAACAGAATGACCTTGTAGGAAACATTCAGAGACCAGGAACAAGCTTCGGAGGAAAATTTTAATTAGATCTTCAGTGAGGCTCAGGAAGATATTACATCCATAAAACCAAAAACAGCAGGCTGTGAAGAACAACAAGGGAATGAAAGCTGTCCTGGAAATTCTAAATGGATTGCTGAAATTAAAAAGATTGGAAGATTACGTTAAGAAACCATAGAACAGAGCAAAAGATAATCTAAATGTGTGGCAGAAACGATAAGCCACCTTTTTTTTGTAATTTTTTTGAGAGCGAGAGGGAGAGGGAACTGGTGTGCTTTCAGCTACAGTAATCAACTCCAGATGGTGTGCTACCTTGTGCACAGGTACTACTTTGTGTCACCGTGTGCATCTGGCTTACAGGGGTGCTGGAGAGTTGAACATGGGTCCTTAGGCTTTGCAGGCAAGCGCCTTAACTGCTAAACCATCTCTCCAGCCCTGAACCACTTATATTTTTCTTTGCTTTAAAATATTGCATTTATTTATTTTTATTTTATTTTTTATTAGTTTTGTACTGAGCAAATACAGTCAATTTGGTACCATTATTAGGCTCAACCATCCACTTGGTTTTTTAAAAAAATATTTTATTTATTTATTTGAGAGAGAGAGAGAATGGGTACACCAGGGCCACCAGCCACTGCAAACAAACTCCAGATGCAAGTACCCCCTTGTGCATCTGACTTACATGGGTCTTGGAGAATTGAACTGGGGTCCTTTGGCTTTGCAGACAAATGCCTTAACTGCTAAGCCATCTTACCAGCCCCCTAAACCACTTTTTAAAGATTGATACTAGAAAAAAAATTTTTTTAAATATTTTTTGTCCATTATTTATTTATTTATTTGAGAGTGACAGACACAGAGTGAAAGACAGATAGAGGGAGGGAGAGAGAGAATGGGCGTGCCAGGGCTTCCGGCCACTGCAAGGGAACTCCAGACGCGTGCGCCCCCTTGTGCATCTGGCTAACGTGGGTCCTAGGGAATCGAGCCTCAAACCGGGGTCCTTAGGCTTCACAGACAAGCGCTTAACCACTAAGCAATCTCTCCAGCCTGATACTAGAAAAAAAATTTTTTTTAATTTTTTTTGTTCATTTTTTATTTATTTATTTGAGAGCAACAGACACAGAGAGAAAGACAGATAGAGGGAGAGAGAGAATGGGTGCGCCAGGGCTTCCAGCCACTGCAAACAAACACCAGACGCATGCGCCCCCTTGTGCATCTGGCTAACGTGGGACCTGGGGAACCGAGCCTCGAACCTGGGTCCATAGGCTTCACAGGCGAGCGCTTAACCGCTAAGCCATCTCTCCAGCCCTAGAAAAATTTTAACACCAGGGATGGGATACCTTCCAGTGAGTTATTGGCCAGGGTGGTCCCTGATGCCCCCAAAATATTACAGGCCACTGCTGAGGCCCTTGGCTTCCCACCAGGAATAGATGGTAAGGCCCTATTGCTGAAGACTTCACATACTTGTGCTGCAAAGTCACTAAGAAATCTTGCTGGAGCTGAGCTGAGAATCTCCTCCATGTAGACCAGCTGACAGAAAGCTGGAGAAAGCCACTCTGCATGCAGTTCAATAGGAGAGAGAAATCACTAGTGAAGATACTCAACAGTGGACACTGCAAGCCTTAAATTTGGTCAGCCAGGCCAAATGAGACAACACGTGCAATAGTGGCAAGTTTGTTATGGGAGAAACCAACCACCCTCTAATTGGACTGCAGGCCTGCTCCATGGGAGGGGATACATCCCTGATACTGAAAACTTGAAACAGGAGTAGTCATGAGCCCTAGGGCTGTAACATCTGCTGATGTCTGACTAAGTGTACATAAAATGCCCATCAAACTGCCCAGTAAGCATTTCTTTTAGTGTTCATACCCATATATCAACACTACTCTCACTTTTGGTTAGAGAGCCTTCTTTTTTCAGATGGCAGTGACTTTGGGATGACTCAGAAGGCACCATGGTGCTGAGAAAAAGTAACAGAGGAGTGCTCAGCAGTGAAATATCTCAATCACACCTTCCAGGGCTCAGGGTCCATTGCTAAAAAGGTAACAGAAACAATGTAAGAGCCATAGGACTCCTTAAAACGTGTACCTCCAAACACAAAATGACCAGGATATCCATGACCTCACAGTGCCTGACACTACCTACACAAGACCATAATAATAGGAGGAAAAGATGACACCAAAATAAAAGAGAGACTGATTGAGATGTGGAGGGGATATTGATGGAGAGTAGAGTTTCAAAGGGGAAAGTGGGGGGAGGGAGGGAATTAGCATGGGATATTTTCTGCCATCCTGGAAGTTGTCAATAAAAATATGGAAAAATAAAAAAAAATTTAAAATAACATTTTCTGTATAATCCAGAGATAGTTCAAAGTAGCTGTCTCTATGTTGGAGCACTGGAGTGGAGGGATGGCCAAACCAGGGCTCTGAGCTTTGTGTTAGGAGGAACTTTGCCCTGTGTGTAGATCACACAGAAATGATCAGAAAATCTGAAAGCTCACTCCATTGCTTACAACCCACCACTCATCCTAAAGACATACAGGGTAAGAACTCAGTTTCTCTTTAGCACCACCTCTCCCAGGACCAGCCAGCCTTCACCTTCCCTACTTCCCTCATTTTCTTTAGCTCCACTGCATTGTGGAGCTGGAGATTCAGGACAAACCTATGGGCTGGAGCTAGGGGTCAGACGTGACTGGTTTCAAATCCATTTTGACTAAAGCTCTAAGATGATAAGTGAAGATATGTGTAAAGGCTTTCATGAAGATCAAATTAATGACCTAACATGTTAAACACTCAGCAGAGCCCCTTGCACAAAGCGATCAATACATTGTAATGGTATTTCACAGAATTAGATTTGTTCACTCCAGTTCTATTTTGGCTACTTAAAAATATATTTATTATTTTTTAAGAAAATAGAGAAGAGAGAGAATGGGCAGATCAGAATCTCCAGCTGCTTTAAACTAACTCCAGATGTGCACATGCATCTGGACTTAGTTTTATGTGGGTACTGGGGAATAGAACCCAGGCCATAAGGCTTTGTAGGCAAGTGGCTTAACCACCAAACCATCTTTCCAGCCCTATTTTGGCTACTTTTTGATAATTATACCCCAAAAGCTTTAAAGGCATTACACTCTCAGTTGACTCTTCCCATTCCTCCATTCTGAACAGATCCCTCTCTCTCTCTCTCTCTCTCTCACATACACACACACACACACACACACACACACACACACACACACACACCACCCTCTGGTTGGCCTTGAACTTGTAGCAATCTTCTTCAGTCTCCAGAGTGCTAGGATTACAGACATGCAGCACCATATGCTGCTTCCTCAGTGTATTTCTAGGACAATTTATTGCTCTATTTAAGAGCAACTAACAGCTCTGTTCTTATGGTTTATGCTTTGAAGTGTTCTCAGATGAATTTTTAAAAATTAATTATTCATTAACTTGAGGGAGACAGAGTGCATGGGCACACTAGGACCTCTTGCTAGTGCAAACAAACTCTAGATGCATGTGTCATTTTATGCTTCTGTTTTTATGGGGTACTGGGGAATCAAAGCTGGGTCCTCAGACTTTACAAACAAGTGCCTTTAACCCCCAAGCCATCTCACCAGCCCTCTCAGCTGGGTTTTGATGAGCATTTCCATTCTTTCTCAGTGCACTGCCTTCTTCCATTGCAGCTCAAGCCTCACCTATTTATGAGATGTTCTCAGAGCCCCCATCTGGCTGGCCCCTTTCTTCTCGATATTCTGTGAACATCTATCTCCTATTTCAGATCGTTAGCCCCACACTTGGCTCTATGGTTGTAATCATCTACCTGAGACAGTTTGCTCGCTGAAAGAGCCAGTTCAAGGTAAACATAGAAATAATGGAGGCCAAGTTTATTTGATAAGAGTTTGCAAGTGCCTGGCAAGAATGAGCAACTGGGGTTGGGGTGATGGCTTGGTGGATAAAGTGCTTGTGGTGTAATGGTGAGGACCTGGGTTCAGGTGAGGCAGTTGCCTGAATTTCAGCACCCAGAGCAGAGCTGGTAGTCTGGGGGCCCATCCCTCACCCTGACTGGGTCTTTTGTATGGTGCATCACTTGTTTGAACCAGAGGCTGAGGATTGAGGGGATTGCTCCATGGTTAAAGGCACTTGCTTGCAAGGTGCCAACTCAAGTTACCTCAGTGCCTACACAAAGCCAGATGCAAAGTGTCACCTGCATTTGTAATATCAAAGTGCCTGTTGCAATGGGAGGTGGATCCAGGAGAATCTGAAAGTTCATGGACCAGCTAGACTGGTGAATGCAATGGCAAGATGAGATCCTTTTTCAAAAAAGGTAGGAGAGGAGAAACACCCTAAAGTTGTCTTTGATTTCCACGTGCACTCTGTGGTATGTAATGTGTGTGTGCGCACTATAACATACACTCACAAATAATATTTTAAAAAAATAAAAAGGAGGCTGCTGAAAGTACTCCCATCATAGCCATCAGAGAAGCAGTATGAGGATATGTGGAAAATAGAAGTTTATAATTCTTAGGCAAGCAAGAGCCTAACTGGCTTGCTTTCTGCACATTTTGGATAGGTGCTCATGGGGCTAGAACAAAATGAACACACAGAGAGAAGTGTCCTGCTATTTTATTGAAGGCGCACTAGTAGGATGGCCTGTCATGGACGCTTGGCTTTCACCACCAGCTCCATCATGAAAGAAGTGGGTGTGGACCTTACAAGAAGGGCCTAGCATCCTATCAAAGTACCCACTCCAAAAGCAAAGAGGTATGGGGTCACTGAAGATGTTGGCTTCCAGCTGCTTCCCAGGCCAGTCTAGGCAGAGCAGAGCAGTGGAGGAGACCTTGGGTAGAACCGGTGGGTTTAGCTGCTCAGTCCCCTCAGCCGACGTGTGCTTTGAGTCAATGGCCTGGCGAAGGAGGTGGCAATGGCCAGGGATGTAAGTAGGAGAAGAAGGGGCCCTCAGAAAAGGAAGGTCAGGCACAGATAGAAGGCTGTGACGGTACAGGACAGCTTGTGGACTGGGGCAGGGCTGGCGAAGAGACGGGCCACAGCCTCATTAGGGTTGCCCTGGTGAGGTGGAAACCATTTCTGGAGACACTTCCCACTTCTCCTACGTTCAAGACTGGCCTTGAAAGAGTTACTCCAAATCTTCTCACATAGGTCCGTGGGGGTAGGAAAGTAATGCGGGAAAGGTTGGCAGAGAGCTCCAGCTGGGCAGCGGTTCTTCCCTGTGGGGGTTGAGGGTGTAAAGCTTACATCGCACTGTTCCTCTCCCTCCCCAAGCCCCCATGAGACCAAAGGGGGTTTACATCTGCACCCAGGTTGAGGGCGCCTGAGGGATCACTTTCCGCCAGGCCCAGTCAGCCCACTCACCCTGACTCCAGTCCCAACCTTCCTGCCAGTTGGACTTGCAGGTGTAAGACGAGTGGCAGTCCTCCCACCACTGCTCACAATCCTCCCGGCACAGTGGAACGCCTGAAATCTTCTCCTGCCCGCTTAGGACGCCCTGGGAGCCGGCAAAGTGAGAGAGCACAACGGGAGCACTTCTACAACGGCCTGTGCCGGGCGCTGGGCAACGTGTTTAAACTCTACTGTTTCATAAATGAGAATGATGAGGCCAAGCGTTGCCCCAGGCTATACAAGCAGCTAGTAGATAGAGAAGTGGAATTCAAGCTGCCTCTTTCCATCAAGCCTCCCGTGATCATCCCCCCTGCCATCTTCGAGGGACAGTGGCAGCGTCCCCAGCCCTCTCTTCAGTAGAAGCTTTTGCTTTTGTTCTTGTTTCTAGAGGGACAGCATCTCCACTCCTACTAGCCTCTGGGAGAGTTGATCCTAAAATCAAGTGGAAATAGCGGGCCTGGGTCTGCCTTCTGTCTCCTTACCGGCTGGATCCAAGGTCCCAGGTTAGGGGAACACTCATAGAAGCAGATGGCCTGGATGAAGTGCTGGTGACAGGCTGGGGTCAGCAGCCCGCAGTGAATCAGGCTGAAGTTGTAGAGTGGGGACACCGTGAGGTGGGCTTCCCAGCTCGTGGAAGCCGTGCAGCAGGCATTGTCCTTCCAGGGCGAGCACTGAGGGTGGAGGAAGAAGCAGTAGGAGGGAGCAAGAGGCCGGGGCTGGCGAGGGTCTCACGACGAAGGCTGACAGAGCGAAATGTGCCCTAAGAGAAATCCTAAGCAAGTGGAATAACTAGAGCACCTCTGTAGAGGAGGAGCCCCGATAATCTGTTAACATTCACCCAAACAGCAGGTAGAACCTGAAAACAGACCCCCCCCCCAGTACTTCCTTGCTACAGAATGTAGCCTCCAGGGTTCGGCTCCAGAGAGGCAGCAGCAACCTTTGGGAGCAAGCAAGTTGCTGACAAGATGCCCTGGTGAGTAAAATGCTTGTCATGTAAGCCTAAGGACCTGAGTTCAGATCCCCAGCATCCACATAAACCGCTAGGGGAAGGGAGACACAGAGGCGGGGAGGGAGGTAGTCCCTGGAGCTTGCAACCTCTCTTGTCTAGCCCAATCAGCGAGCTGTGGGTTCAGTGAGAGACCCTGTCTCAAAAAGTAACCTTAGAATGACTGAATAAGACACTTGATGTTGACATCTGACCTTCACACACACGTGAACATGCATACATACACACTTCTATACCATATACATACACATGCATAGAGATCAAATACAAAGAAAGGAGTCTGGGGTTAGGGTGGAGGGCCTCATATGCTAATACTTCCCCTCCCACATCCCCGTACTTGCCTTTAGGAATGCTGGGAGGGAACACTTAAGTCATGTTTCTCCAGGGCATGTTGGGAGGTAGACCTATTCTGATTCATGGCAGTGAGCCAGAGTAGCTCAGAGGTGGGAACCCTGGATCACTCCCTGAAGCTAAGAAAGTAATGAGGGTCAGCAGGGTCCAGAACCCAGTTAGCATCTGTGTTCCTTCCCTGACCTGTCTTCAAAGAAGCCCACTAAGACACTGGGCCAGCTCCGGCCTCCTTACCTCCACATAGAGTTTTTCTTCTGGACCAGGCTCTGCCTTGTGGTGCTTAGTGCTCATGCAGACATTGAGTGGCTTGTCTCCAGCCCTGGTGGGCATGACTGCTGACAATCCCACCAGGAGCTGCCACCATAGTGGCATGGCCTGCCACAGAGAGGAGGTTCTTACTCCTCCCAGGCTAGAGAGGGTAACTCACCCAACTCCCTCCACTGCCACAGGCATGAAGATGGGCTGTGGGAAACAAGGCTACCTCAGGTGGGCAGCACCCTGTCTGCTCCTAGGACCTTCTGTCCAGAGTAGCATCATAGCATATCAAAGCAGACGGAATCATCCTTAGAGACCTGACACCCTATTAGCCATTACATGCATACAGACAGAAGAGGAAGTGACCTGGTTCCAGGAGTTCTAGGGGTACCAGGCATTCCTTGGGGAAGTCTTTTTTTTTTTTTTTTTTTTTTAAAGCTCTTCTCCATTTGTAGGCAGCCTTACTAACCAGTGGTGTATGGGCTGGGAATTTCAGAGTTTTAGTCTCAGCCCACAATCACTCTCCTGGATGAGTAACCAATTCACAGTAACCAGAGACTTTATGGGGCCAAGAGATACTGAGGGCCGGGCCAATGTAAGCCATATCCTATTAAGTACCAGCCTAGCTTTAACTTTTATGAAGGGTCCACAAAACATCCACAGTTCCTCAGACAAGTTGTCTCCACCTGCAGTTCTTTCATTACAGCAGTATTTCTGCTTTCACCAGCCTCCATATCTCAGATCCACCCCAAGCATGAGGCTAGAGCACCCAAGTGCCAGAGGCTCTGCTGGCCTCTGAAAGAGAGCCAGGGGCAGGTCCAGGAACAAGGAGGTGGGTCATCTTCCACCTGCAAGCCCTCACCTCAGCACAGAGCTTTCTCATGCTGTCTGCTGAACACTGTGTTTCCAACTCTGCTGTGAATTGTACTGGCAATGAGAGAATGGAAAGAGAGAACCATACCCCCTGAAAAAAAAAAAAAAAAAAGCTGGAGAACACCCTCTAAACTTCAAGAACACACGGAACCCCAGAGAATAGGCCACTCGATCTCCACCACCCAGGAGCTCACAGTTCCTTGGCAGAAGCCTGCCCTGAACCTTTCTCAGGCTAAATGCTTATAACCTGGCCTGAGTTGAGAGCCTTGGACATCCTGGGGAACTCAGCCTCTACCTTAAGCCTGAACTTAAGGCTGATCTCTCCACAGCAGCAGTTCTAAGATGCATCAAAGACAGCAACTATTCTTAATGAACCAGGAAGGTTCAGTGGTGGAAAGAGGAAAGATGCAGCCCCTTCCTGCCTTCTCTTCACACTTACTTTCAAGGCAGGAGTCCTCCTGAGCACCACCACTATGGGAATTCTGCCAGCAGCCTATTTATGACTGACCAGCTTCTATGAGGTTCAGGTGTAGAGCAGAGCAGCAGGCAGCCCCAAGCTGAGCAGCTTCTGTCTTACCCAGCTCTGCAGACTTGTGGGTCCCAAAGCGTTCGTTTCCTCAGAAAAACAAGACCCTACCACTCCAGAGATCTGGGGCCCTGCAGTCCATAGCCAAGTTCAACGCTCCTTGCTGCTTCTCACCAGAAAGATGACTTTGAAGAAGAAACTTGGACTCTTGACAGTTTTCCCATCTGTAGAAAGCTGTTTCAGCAGGACTTTTGGGAAAAAGAAAGTGTATGGAAAGTTTCTGGCATGGCATCTGAAACAGAGTAAGTCTTTTTTTTTTTTTTTTAGGTAGAGTTTCACTCTAGTTCAGGCTGACCTGGAATTCACTGTGTATTCTCAGGGTGGCCTCAAACTCATGGCGATGCTCCTACCTCTGCATCCCAAGTGCTGGGATTAAAGACATGCACCACCATGCCTGGCTTCAGAGTAAGTCTTAACAGTTTTATTTCTTTCTCTTTCTTTCGTATTTTTGTTTTTCCATGGTAGGGTCTTATAGCCCAGGCTGACCTTGAATTAGTCTCAGGATGGCCTCAAATTCACAACTCCAGAGTGCTGGGGTTAAAGGCGTGCACCACCACACCTGGCAACAGTTTTAATTCTTTTGTTTACTTTTATTTATTTATTTGATAGCAACAGACAGAGAAAGAGGCAGAGAGAGAGAGAGAGAGAGAGAGAGAGAGAGAGAGAGAGAGAGAGAGGGAGAGGGAGGGAGAAGGGGCTCACCAGGGCCTCCAGCCACTGCAAACAAACTCCAGACACGTGCACCCCTTATGCATCTGGCTAATGTGGGTCCTGGGGAATCGAGCCTTGAATCAGGTCCTAAGGCTTCACAGGCAAGTGCTTAACTGCTAAGCCATCTCTCCAGCCCCAGTTTTAATTCTTAATCTTTTATTTTCTGAAGCTTTTCCTTTCTATTCCTCTGTTCCTCTTCCCTTTCTTCCTCTCTCCCTCCCTCCTCTCTCTCTGTTCCGCAGCTCCATCTGCTGCTTCCTCCTCTCAGGCACCTGGTGGTTTGAAGGATAGTATCCTCTCATAATTCTCCAAAACCAAGGTGTGTACAAACATGTACAAATGGAAGACATCCCTCACAATGCACAAGACAGCCCACAGCAACACAGAGACTGGCTGGTGAGCTATTCTACAAGTGTCCCATCGGAAACAGAGCCCAAGGTTTTGACTTTCTTTTGTTCTGTCTCTAAAGGAGAAGATGCTGAAAGAAAACCAAAGATGCTGAAGTTTTATGAATAGATGGGAAATAAAAACAAAACACTCAGTATGACAAAATGTAGTTCATGATGTTCAGCTATACAGATGATATGCAAGACACACCAATCATCATGCTGGAGCATGACATTTTCCACACATGGGGATGCAGTCTTGAGTGCCCATGAGGACCAGGCATGGGGCTGGTGGAATCCTCACACAGTCTGACTTACTGCTTGAAACCATCCCCTGAGTGAACTTCCTCCCCATTTTAGATATGGGGAAACAGAGGCTTGGCAATGGGGTGGCAACGCTAGGATCTGAATACAGGTTTATGTCAGTCCATATCTGGTGCTTAAGGACCCAGTGAGGAAGGGGCCTACCAGGAAGTGTGTCTCAAAAACTACCTTAAAAAATACCATAATCAAATTGTGTCTTGGGAAGTTTATGCTGGCTTTTGGGGGAAGCAGTGATGGGTAGCAAACCAGCTTCTATGTGCTGGCTTAAGCAGAGCTGGAATAGCTTCCTGAGAATTGGATTCCAAATGGAAGAGCATTCTTACAGCAGAGGTCTCTTCACAGTGATTATCCGTCCGCCCAGACAGCCAAAAGCAGGTGCTCGTGTCCTACGCAATTCCATACAAATATCCAGGGAGAACCAGGCATTGACAGGGTAAAAGGTTTGGGATGAATGTTAAGCATCAAATGGCTATGAAAGTGGCAAGGGCAAGAATCCAGAAATGAGTCACAAAAGCCATTACTGAAATGGAAAACTGTCCTTCACACTGGTGGGAGAAGGACAAGGACGAACTTGCTAATGATCTCCACGACAAAGCTGTAGGAAATGAGGCAAAATTACAACGAGGCAGACGCAGGTGGAGGGAGGGAAGGAGGAGGAACTGCCGAGGCTGCCTTTCCGTGAGCCAGCAAGCCGGCCAGCAGCACCCGTTTCTTGAGAGCAGTTTGAGGCCCTTGAGCAAAGCTCATTTTGCCGTATTGTGGCTGAGTCTTCCAGAGAAATATGTTTCCTGACTGAAAGCTGATCAATCAGGGCTGGCTGTGGAAGGAGCCATTTGAAACAGCTGATCCAAAACAATTTCATTCTGAAAACAACAGTGAAATGGAGTAATTGAATTGCCAAGGGAAGAGGGACAGCCGAGTTTGGGGTGTTCTGAAGGGTGTAGTGGGGAAGTCGATGGAACACTCCTGCCTGGGGAATCATTTAGGCATAAAGGAGATGCTGGGTGGTGATAACTGTCCTCTGCCCATCGTCAGGTCAACCAAGAACCAAGCCCAGTGAGCTTGAGGATGGTGAAAGCACAGGACATGTACCAGGAACCTCCCTGGGGAATGCGAAGTCAGAGGCCAGCGCGAGGTTTATAGGGAACTACAAGCTCTTAGTTCTCCTCACCCTCACAATAGTTTAAGTATTTGGATCATTTGTAGCTAGAGCAGAGAAAGAGGATACTCTGTTTTCTCATTTCTTCCTTTCTTCTATGTCCATCTGAACACTGAAGCTATTTACAACCTTCTGACTATCTGCCAAAGTCAAGGGATTTCATGTTTGCTTCTCCTCCGCAGCCCGGGCCACCATCAGCTCTTGCCTTGTTTACTGTGTGACAAGCTCCTATCTGGCTCTGGTCCAAGGACAGATCCATACAGCAGCTGGCAAGATAACGTTCTCTAGAACTTTATTATAAAGGTTTTGGTAAAGAGAGTTGAAAGAATTTTGTAACAAACCCTCATCTACTGACAACTTTATTTTGAACTTTGCCATTTGTTTTCTTTGCTCCTTGTTGAACCAATTGCCTGCCTCTTGGTTGAGGCATCAGTCTTGTGTGCGTTTCAAGTAAGAAAGCAGTGTACTCCTTTCAAAATAATTCAATCATGCATGCCATTACCCAGAGTTCAATATTTGCCAGAATTGTTTGTTTCTCCACAGTGATCTTTTCATAATGCAAAGATAGCCACCATGCTCCCATGTTTAAAATCCTTGTAGACATTAACATAAACCTCAAGTTCTTACCATGGTACGTGAGCCCTTTATAACCTCTGGCTAGTTACCCTACTATCCTAATCTGAGGTCCTTTCTTTGGTCTACACACCAGAGGTTTGATAATCCTGAAGGATTCGCCATAGCGATGTTCCGTGATCCCTATGGGTTGGGGAGATGTTCTCTTGGGTCTGAAGTCAGCTGCCCTCCCTGTATCCTTGCACCTACCTCTTGCCCTTGTAGATGCCTGCTGCAAGTTCCCCTGCTTCTGCACTGTGCACAATGAGGGGCAGACACTGCCTCGTCCAGAGTAGATGGTCCATAGACGCTTGCTGAGCAAATGAGCAGACATGAAATGACATTTCTGTAAAAAATGTTAATTCAGGCTGGGAGGCAGAGGTAGAAGAATCGCTGTGAGTTCGAGGCCATGCTGAGACTACAGAATGAATTCCAGGTCAACCTGGGCTAGAGTGAGACCTTACGTTGAAAAACAAAACAAAACAAAAACACAAAAAACAAACAAACAAACAAAAAGTCAGATACTTCTCTAGTTTAAGCTGACTTAACCTACCTCTCTTCCCCTGCCTTCTTTCTTCTTTCCTTCATCCAATTCTCATCTATCCTCTCTGCTCTAACTTAAAGAGGCCTCTCCTTTCTCGCCTCCCTCACTCCATCCTTCTTCCATATTTTCTCAATTCAAAGTAGGCAGAATACAGATGCACAAAGTGGCATGCATCTGGAGTTTGTCTGCAGTCCATAGAGGCTGTCATGGGACCATTTTCTGCTGTTTTTTCTCTCTCTGTTCTTCTCTGCTTGCAAATAAATAAATAAATAAATTTTAAAAAGTAGGCAGAATAGCTTTATTTACTTTAAACTTTTTTTTTCTGTACTATGGATTGAACACAGGGCCTTATGTATGCTAGGTTAAAAGTTTTACCACAGAGATATAACCCTAGACTCTTTTCTCTTTCTCCTCACTCTCCCTTCGCTTCTCTTATTTCTCACTCCCTCCTCCCTGCTAACTTTTATGACCACTCCCATCCTAGCTCCCTGTTCTGCCCCTTCCCTTCCTCCTCTCTTACTTTCCTCCCCTTGCAATTCACTCCCTCGCCCCCACACTCTTCTCTGATGATAGCTGTGAGATTTCAGGGTGTTAATGCTGGTGCCTTTCATCACCACTTGAAGAAGGCCACTTTTTAGGTCTAATCACAAAACGGAAATGAGTGTGAAGCCTACTAAGTATTGAAGAGCTTCCAAGTAAAAGAAGAATAGACGTAAAAAACATCAAAGTTCTGATAGAAAGAGACTGACTGAAAATTGGGCACAGGAGATGTCCCTCTCTGTTCCATTCAAACCAGGCTGCTGCTGGGTCTTCTGGGCACTGTTCATGACAAGTAAGGTTTGTGTGCAGTTTTACTTTGGGATCTGTTCCCAAGATCTTTTCAGTCTGCTCAATCCCTGACCTGCCCTTTGACCTGGTGGTCCTCAGTGGCTCCTGAACTGTCTTCTTCCTAGCCATGCTTCCCGAGAGACCTCTGTCTGTCTCGTTTAACCCTTCTGTGGCACTTTGTGTTTTTCAACCACCATTGCATGCAATGTGTTCTTGCCTGTGGGGCCGTGTCTACTTGTTCGAGCCAGTGGTCAAGGCCTGGCCATGCACACTTGACTGCTTTGTGGCTTTTGATCAAGGTAACCCCCTGCCTCATTTTTAATTCCAAATGTTCCATCTTACCCTTTTTTTCCTCCCACATCTCAGTATGTTCACCTTCACTTTGGGAGGCCCCATTTCCTCCCATGTAAGCCTTTTCTTGAATTTGGTTCCTGGACCTCCTCCCTTATCTTTGAGCTATCTTACCACAATTTGGCTTCCTTGATCTTGTATGAAGGGTACCTGTACGCCTCTTTCTTCAGTCCTGATTGTAAAAGTGATGCAGCACTTGGCTTGCTCCAGGTCCTCACTGTCCTTATCTCCTACTGTCCTCAGTGCAGCCTGCTTTCCTGTGCTGGTCAATGGGACCCTTTCCCTCTCACCACCCAGACAGGGACCACCAGTTATTCTGAACTTATTCTCTACCCCTTCCACAAATGGAAAGTGCTTTAACTTGGCATGCAAGGCTCTTCATGGTCCAGCCAGAAGTTGCTA
This sequence comes from Jaculus jaculus, assembly GCF_020740685.1. Taxonomy (NCBI): domain Eukaryota; kingdom Metazoa; phylum Chordata; class Mammalia; order Rodentia; family Dipodidae; genus Jaculus; species Jaculus jaculus. The sequence goes on from NC_059104.1 coordinate 122,204,389, forward strand.
TGGAAACCGTACCTCCACTCCCATCCTTACCCTCCACACTCACACTGCTCCCTCTGCCTTTGCACCTGCATCTCTGTCTGCCAGGAAGACCTGGCCTCGTTTCTTCCCCAGCTGCTCATCCTGCAGGGTTCCACTCTGGCACCATCCTCTCAAGAAATCCAACCACTGCTCCTCCCTGGCTAGGTTCCCTTCAGCAGACTCCCACAACCTTCTGTACTTCTTAGAATTGTATTAATTACACGGTAGTGCATCTATGACATATTGGCAGCCTCCTTTAGACTCTGAGTTCCTTGAGGAGGAGAGACTTTATCTGGTTGTTCTGTTAGCAGCCTCTAACAAAGTTTATGATGTATAGAAGGCCCTCTAAATGTTTGAACAAGGGTTGGAACAATGGTTAAGGTACTTGCCTACTAGGCCTAAGGACCCAGGTTCAATTCCCCAGGACCCATGTAAGCCAAATGCACAAGGTGGGACATGCATCTAGAGTTCATTAGCAATGGCTGGAGGCCCTATTGGGTCCATTCTTTCTCTTTCTCTCTCAAATAAATTAATAAAACATTTTAAATGTTTGAAAAAGCAAGTAAATGGGATTTTTTTAGTGCAACAATCCACAGGGCCTGAACCTAGTTTGTATGAACACACAGGCAATGCTATTTTTACATAAGCCAGTTCTCAGAACATGCCCAATTCTGCCAACCTACTACAAGGAACACTAAAAGTGTCTTTGAACAGGGCATAAATGTACCTATAGCTTCCATTTAATCATTTTCCCAAATTCTATTCTTGGGACTTTTCCCAAGGACTTAGAAACCTCCAATATGTATGATATTAGATGGTCCAGTGTTACATGATGAGAATGCATATAGTCTGGTGGACCCATTCAGATATGGTCACCCAGGGCCTGACTCAGCACTGCTGCATCCTCTTTCTCTCTTACTTTTCCATTCATCCCAAGGACATGAACCAATGCTAGTGTTAGCTTTGGAATGGAACCACAATCTTGTCCTCTATTGCGAAGAAGAGAAGGGGCTCTACATGCCAGCTAGACTGAAACACCTTCGACTCTTGCAGCACTCTGTGGTCACTTGCTCGAGCCCTCACCCACGCGCCTCCCTTTCACACAGGGCATTCCTTGCCTGTCCTTGATGCGTCTGGGACCCTTTTGTTTGCCTGGATGGTTGGTTTCTTTCTTTCTTTCTTCCTTTTTTTTTTTTTTTCTTTGAGGTAGGGTACACTCTAGCTCAGGCTAAGCTGGAATTCACTATATGGCCTCGAACTCTTGGCAATCCTCCTACCTCTGCCTCCCAAGTGCTGGGATTAAAGGTGTGCACCACCACGCCTGGCCTGGGTGGCTTCTTAATGTCTAGGTCTACGTGTGAAGATTCCCACATTCAAGGAGACCCAAATCTGAGTTGGGTGCTGTTGTGGCCAGGAGTTACTTTTTTCATGACACTTGTCCACTTCTCTGGCATAGCTGCTCCCTGACATGTTCTCCTTTAGGCTTTATCTCCTGGGCCAGTATATGCTGAGCCTGTCGCTTTCACATAGTAGAAACACAGTGTATTTGTTAACTGAACAAGTAAACTTTTGTACAAAGGATTACCCCCTGTGATTCAATTTTACCAAGAAGCAGCCATCAAAACTTCTCAGAAACCTAAATTTTTGTGTTTGGTCACAAATTCAAGTGTGTGTGTGTGTGTGTGTGTGTGTGTGTGTGTTGCAGATTGTAGATTACTGGCTCTTATTTTGTTAAGTGATTTTCTGCCCTCATTACCCTCTCACCTGTAATGTATACTCTGTGTTTGGAAGGTCTTCTCAGGCTCACATTCCTGACTACCTACAGCTCTGTAGCCAGGAGACTTGGCAAATGTGGTTGTGACTTGTTTTTCACATAGGCACATGCATAATGTCAAATTTGAAGAATAGAATTGGGGAGTTTATATTTCACAGGGAAGATAAAATAAATACATATCGTTTTGGTTTTGTTTAATTTTTGTCTATTTGTCTTACACTAAAAATGTCCGAGAAATCTCATAATATATTTTGTAATTTATAGAAATAAAATAGTGGAAAATAAATTGTTTTGGGATGGTAAACATATAAATTAGTGTGCTTTCTACTTTCAAATAAAAAGATAGAAGAAAATCAACTCTCTAAGTGAGTTTGATGCAATAATGACGCAGTTGCTGGAGTTGGCAGAGTGAATCAGGTTCTTCAGTGTTCTCTGGACCAATGGGATGCAACATTATGTGAGACTGTTGAATCATTTTGTGCTTTATAAGGCTAAAAATTCTGAAAAATATTAATGATTGTGAGCATTTAATGACTCTAGTTTGCAAAACTAGATTTTCACTTACTAACAGTCCCCTTATATTTGAGGATTCTGTTTCTGATCAAAACCAGTGGGCGGTCTGGTTACTATGGATACTGGGGCATAAGAGGATCCATTGAGTCATCTTGCTGTATTGTTAGTGAAGATAAAGCATTATACTTTTCCATGGAGATAGGGGAAGTCTATCACTCCTCTAAACTCCCTGGCATGGTGGTCTTCTTTGAACATGGAATGCTCTTCATGGGCCATTTCTACAGAAGGGTATGTGGGTCCATCAAGCAGAGTAAAGGTGGTGGTTGGTTCTAAGATTTGTACCTTCCCATGTCACAAAGGAGGGAAAAGCAACTGAGATTTTTCCAAGTAGTGTCTGTAGTGTTCCAGGTCCTGTACCTAACCCTGGATAGAACTCATCTCATTACCTGTCTGACAGTCAAGGATAAAGATTGTCATGTGTGAATGCTATTTGTATGTACAACATGGTTTATATTGATTGACATGAGTGGTTGCTGAATGAATGAGTGAGCAAACTACCCTGCATAGGAATTATAAACATACTTTATAGATGGTTTTGGAGAGATTAAATTAGTCATTCAGTTTTATCTCTTCATAAAACATTACATATAAATTTATATAATAGTATTTAGGCTGTAAGATCAAAAGAAAAGAGCAAATATCACCTAGAATCTGCATCTTCTTCCTGGGAAGACTGGCATGTTCTCATTTGTACATAGGATAATTGTGTCACATTGGTAAGAAATATCCCATTGTTGTCTTTATTTGGATATTAAGAATGGTTTAAGGGGATGAAGAAGTGGCTCAGCTTGCAAAGCCTGATGGCCTAGGTTCAATTCTCCAGTACCCAGATGCACAAAGTGGCACATGTGTCTGGAGTTTTTTTTTTTTTTTTTTTTTTGCAATGACAAGAAGTACTGGTGCATCCACCCTCTCTCTCTCTCTCTCCAAATACATAGATCATTTTTTTTTAAAAAAAAAAGAATGGTTTAAAGATGATGTGTATATGTTCTGAGTTTATGAAGGGTGGGTTTTGATGACTTTTAAAACATTTTATTTTATATACAGCATGTTATCCTCTTTTATCCCCTCACCTTGCTCCTGTTACCCTAGGGGTTGATAATTTTGTATGTTGATTATATTTCCTGGAACTTACTGAAAGTGCTTATCACTTCTAGGGTTTTTTGTTTTTGTTTTTGGTGGAGAGCTTTGGTTCTCTTATGATAGAATAATGTCATCTGAAAATAGGCTAGTTTAACTTCTTCCTTTCCAAATTTATATACCTTTTATTTATTTTTCTTTTCTTTTCTTACTGCTTGAGCTAAGACTTCAAGTTCTATGTTGAGAAGCAGTAGTAAGTGTGGAAACCCCTGCCTAGTTCCAGACCTTAATGGGAATGCTTCGAGTTTATCACCATTTTATATGATATAGGCTTAGGTCTGTTATATATTACCTTTATTATGTTGAGACATTATCCCTCAATCCCTATCTTCTCCAGTGTTTTAATCAGGAAGGTATGCTGAAGTTTGTCAAAGGCCTTTTCTACATCTATTGAGATGATCATGTGGTTCCTGCCTTTGAGTCTTATGTGATGTATTATGTTTATTGGTTTCCATATGTTGAACCAAACTTGCATCCCTGGAATTAAACCTATTTGATCAAGGTGGATGATGACTGTGATGTGTGCTTAAATTCATTTTGCATGAATTTTATTGAGAATTTATTGAGAACCATCAGGGATATTAGTCTGTAGTTTGCTTTCCTTGTGTCTTTGTCTCGTTTAGGTGTTAGTGCAATGCTGGCTTCATAGAAGGACTCAGGGAACATTCCCTCCTTTCAATTTTGTGGAACAACTTGAGAAAAAATGGCTTTAGCTATTCAGTGAAGGTTTGGTAGAGTTCAGCAGTAAAACCATATGGGCCTGGACCTTTTTTTTGTTGGGAGGCTTTTAATTGCAACTCCAATCCCATTTGGTGTTATGTCTCTATCCAGGAAGTTTATCTCACTGGGATTAGTTTTGGTAGGTAGTATGAGTTAAGGAATTCATTCATGTCTTCCAGGTTTTCCAATTTTGTGGAGTATAGATCTGGGAAATATGTCCTGATGATTCTCCCAACTTCACAAGGGTCTATGGTAACATCTCCCTTGTTGGTCTGATCTTGTTGTTTTGAACCTTCTCTTTTATTCTTTGTAATCAAATTGGCTAGGGATATATCAGTACTGTTTATTTTTTCAAAGAACCATCATTTTTTGTTCATTTATTTATTTATTTATTTATTTATTTATTTATTTATTTGAGAGTGACAGACAGAGAAAGAGGCGGGGGGGGGGAATGGGCATGCCAGGGCCTCCAGCCACTGCCAACAAACTCCAGAAGTGTGCGTCCCCTTGTGCATGTGGCTAACGTGGGTCTTGGGGAATTGAGCCTTGAACCGGGGTCCTTAGGCTTAACAGGCAAATGCTTAACTGCTAAGCCATCTCTCTAGCCCAAGATATTCTCCTTACTTCCTTTTGTTCTTCTTCCATAGTTTACTTGAGTAATTCAAACACAGTTGAGAAAATTGATTTGAAGCCATTGTTTGCTAAGTGCAATGACTGTGCTTGCTTAGGGTAAGTTTCTGTCACTGTTTTTATTTTAATAAATTCTCACATAAATGGACTGCACCTTCCAGTGACTTTACATACACATAAACTCATGCTTTTTTTACATGCTCATAGCTCTGGAGATCAGGTTCCTCCCCTTTTCCACGATTGGCTTTTGCTTGTTGTGGATGGCAGTCACCCATTTATTTAGTGACTTTTCCAAACTGTATTTCAAGTCTCCCTTGAAAAATTTCTTGCCATGTGTGATCATGGAAGTCTCCTCTCCATTATCTTGTCAGCCACCCAGTGACCTGAGAAATATTTTCTTAAATACCTAGAACTAAAAATAAAAGAAGACATACTTTGTGAAACTTGTAGTTGTTATAGATTAATGCATCTGGCTAGAGCACTTCCATGCTTAGTCATATCACCTAAAACTCTTTTTTAAATTTTTTGTTTATTTTTATTTATTAATTTGAGAGCAACTGACAGAGAAAGAGGCAGAGAGAAGTGGGCAGATGGCGGAATGGGTGTGCTAAGGCCTCCAGCTATTGCAAATGAACTCCAGATGTGTGCGTGCCCTTGTGCATCTCGCTAATGTGGGTCCTGGGGAATTGAGCCTCGAACCAAGGACCTTAGGCTTCACAGGCAAGTGCTTAACTGCTAACCCATCTCTCCAGCTCTTTAAAAAAAAAAATTTTGTTATTAGCAACATATTTTGTATGGGTACATCATGTGTTGGATCCCTCTTTTCCCTCATCCCAGTGGGGTTGCAGGTGGGATTGTGCATTGTGGGTTATGCGTACAACTCTGTCTTAATCCTTACCATCCTTCTTTCTCAAGTGGAGTTCAAAATTAAGCATGGAGTCATCTCTGGTCTTCCTGATACTGTGCTGGAGTTCAGTAGGCATGGAGCTTAGAGCACTCTTAATTCCTTACTGTACCACTGGGGATGTAAATAAAGTCTAAAATGATTAGATTGTTTACTTGATGTATGTGGGGGGCTTCTGATAAACTAACAATTTGATAACTCTGGGTATACAAATCAGAGATCAAGTTGGAGTAGATTAGATTGGTTACTTGGAGTGTAGGTGAGGGCCACCTGATCAACTGGAATTAAGACAGAGGGTTGGTTCCTTCGTACAGGCCAGCCATCATCCTGGGGACTCAGCATAAATCAGGGCTTTTGATCTTTTAGAAGTCAGAGATTTTTTGGATTTTAGTTCTCAGACTCTGATTTCTGAACTCCATTATATGTACTCTGTGCTCATTGCTGTGTCAGATATTTCTTTATTCTTTTTGGACCTGTAACTCTGACTAGCTGCCTACAAAATGGAGCACCTTGCTCCTAATCCCTATCCAATGGCTTGGGGCAAGATCCAAGAATCTTTCTTCTTTTAAGTGCTTAAATAGGACATTCCATTGCCTTCTATTCTCCTTGTTCTGTTTCCTTAGGAGAGTCATAACACTGTAGAGAATGACTTCTTTGAAGGAACTTAACTTTTCTCCTAGCTATTCAGATAACATAGTTGATGTGAAGGTTACAATCGATATTGGTTACTTTATTCATTGCTGTAACCAAATGTCTAAAGTCAACTTAAGGTATTTGTTTTGGCCTGCAGTTTTGAGAGAACACATTCCATCATTTTGGGGAGCACATGGTGGCAGTGGCAGAAAGGTGGTTGGTCATATTACATCCATAGTTAGGAAGAGAGCAAACAGGAAACAAAGTCAGGCTATACAACCTCAAGGGCTTCCCATAGTAATGCACTTATTCCAGCAAGGTGCCACCTCCTAAACCTGCCACTAGCTGGGGACAAATTAGCTTATGGCATACATTTTACATTCAAACCATAACACATCCCCCAACTGTCACAGTGCCCTTAACCACTCCCGCCTAAGGAAAGATCTTGTTATTGGTGAATCTTTGAAAGAAATTATTCAGTGTCATCACAGGTTTTTAGCACACATTCTCCCTTGATGAAAAGCCGGGTGTCATCTCTGTCCCATTTCTGTGGACCTGGCTTCCCTTTCTCTCAGTCACTTGATGTCCTCGCCGTGTGACAGACACCTGTTGCTTTACCTGCCCACCTTCTACCTGCTTTGCGTTTAATAATCTCCTTCCTCAGGGACTGCACCTCTTTCCACACCTCTTGTGTGGAAGAGCTGTTCTTTTCTGTCAGAGCACATCTCTTGCCATGACTAACTGGTAATAGGGATAAGGTCTATTCAACCAATAGTCTTCCCTGGATTTTTGGATAGAAGATCTGAAAAAGATAATGAGGACAAAGAGATTTTATGCTCAAAATAGAATTTTTAGCTAGAGGATGATTTTATTTATCTCACTTTTGAGCATATTATCATGACTCCCATGTGGGGCTGAATTGCCAACAGTCTTTACTATTGGAATCATATCTAAATGGAAAGGGGACTCTGCAAGGCTGTTGTGTTGCTATTTCCTCTGAGTTGAAACATTCCAGAGAATTTCTCTGTAAGATTTAGTTAGTAAACCAAACTTACAAGGCTCAGGAAGTAAGTAAAACTCACAAGTCTCAAAACAAAAAGTTCCTGAAATTTACAAGATACACTAGGCCCTTTCATGAGGTTAAATAAGCAGTTACAACTGCCAGGAGGAACTCAAACCATGAGCTTCCTGCAAGCCTGCAAGGCATCCAGGGAAGTCCAAGGATGCAGCTTTTTTGAGTCACCACCCATGCTGGGGCGGGGTTCTTTGTGATGTACCTTCCTTGGAGCCATCCATGCTCCTTTAAGTAGCCCCTCACCTGTGCTCTGGAAGCAACTCCAATATACTCATTGTTGGTTAGATGTGGGTGAAATTATTTTTCTGGTCTTTTTGCCCAATCTGTATTGAATAGATCTCTTCAGGAAAAGTCATATAACAATGGTTGATGCCGTAGAGCTAAATTAAAATAGTTTATGGCTTTATTCTAAGTCTTGATGAAGTGAAATGTTTAGGAAATAGTTGTTGACATCTCCCTGCCTTCCCTCCCTTCAGCCCTCTTGTTGACAGTGTAAGAAAAGTGAAAGAGAAGCAAACTTGACTTGATCTCAACAGACAGAGACCTCTTATTGAGGCAGTGATGGGCTGAAGCCTTCCCTCTATGAAGGCTAAAGCACTCAGCAAGGGGTGGGGAGCACCTTATCTTTGAGAAAACAGGCAGGAATTCAGTGTGGTCTGATATGGGTTGACAAGTAACTGAATAGTAGCCACGTTTGGTTTGTTGGATCCTTCACAATGAGTCAGAGGAGCTGCCTCAGTCGTTTTCTGCAGGGCAGAATGTTTCAAATTGTCTCAGTTCCTCAGAGCTTTTTGAGTTAAAGAAAGTTCATCAGGGCTGGAGGGATAGCTTAGCAGTTAAGGCATTTGCCCGAAAAGCCAAGGGATCCAGGTTGGATTCCCTAGGACCCATGTTAGCCAGATGTACAAGGGGGTGCACGAGTCTAGAGTTCGTGTGCAGTGGCTGGAGGTCCTGGCGCACCCGTTCTCAATCTCTCTCTCTCTCTCTCTCTCTCTCCCTCTTTTGCTGTCAAATAAATAAATAAATAAAAATTATTTTAAAAAAGAAAGTTTATGAGTCTTTCATGAAGAAATATCATCAACCCTCTAGACAGCTTCTTTTAAACTCTTCTATCTTATTCTAATATTCCCTAAGTTCATCAGCTCACCTTGGGAAGACAATTTGTTTTGATTATTGAGCATATTGTCATGTACTCTAAGTCTTCCACAGCCCTATTTTTTTTTTCTGCCAATTCTAAGACAAAGACAGTATATACATCTGGTTTCTCGGTTTAGTCCCATTGTCTATTTTGCTAATCTGAATAGTAACAATTTAGGAGCCAATGGCAAAACAGAAACCTCCCCAGTGGGTGTCAGTGAGGGAGTGGCTGCACTCAGACACTGTAAGGCTTATTATCAGCCTAGGTCTCCACCTAAGTTCAGGTCCATTGGGAATGTGCCTTCCTGCTACATGACTTCACAGGACATAACTCTTAAAATTTTCTTTTTCATGGGGCTGGAGAGATGGCTTAGTGGCTAAGGCACTTGTCTGCAAAGTCCAAGGACCCAAGTGTGATTCCCCAGTACCCACATAAGCCAGATGCACAAGGTGGTACATGTGTCCAGAATTCGTTTGTAGTGGCTGGAGGCCCTGGCACACCCATTCTCTCTCTATCTGGCCCCCCTCTCTGAAATAAGTAAAATAAAATCTTTAAAACTTTTTCTTTTGCAGCTTTATAAACTGAACTCATATGGAGCCAGGAAAAATAATTCGAGAATAACTTTTCAGACCTGCCCAGACCTTGGGCCTATGTTCCTGCTCAACTAGGTCTTTTGAGGATATGAATGATGTAGAGTTGTTTTTCTTTGGCCTGAAGAAGTATCTGCTAAATAACAAACGTTTGCTCGTTATCACTGGAGAGCTTTCACAGACAAAGTCAAGTGCAGCAGGGCCCAGTGTGCTTCATCTCTCTTCAAGACTGGCTGCCAACACTGACAGATTTTGGCCTAAATATTCTGTAATTACAGAGCCCCTGCTTCTCTCCCTTTTCCCAACTCAGCTTATTACTTGTCCTTCCTCAATAGTGCCCCCTCTCTCCAGAAGGGGATGGAGTTGGGCAAATACTGATTGCAATTCCCACATGTGTTGATTTATTTTAAAATTGCATGAATTCCATCTATGAAGTATTTGGGAACTAAGCATAGAAGAGACCAAGAGACAAAACATCTATGTCCACAGCATTTGTATTCTGGTAAGTAGAGGAGCCCTGGAATAAACAAGTGTATTTACAAGAAAAGGACCAATTATGAAATGCAATGAACCATTAAACAGTTGAAGGTCTGGGCATATAGTTCAGTGGTACAGTGTTTGCCCGGTATGCACAGGCCCTGGGTTCAATCCCAGTATGTCACAGAGAGAGAGAAAGAGAGAGAGAAGCAGGAAGAGGGAGAGAGGGATGGGGAAAGGGAGGGGAAGAAGGGAAGAAAGGAGGAGAGGAGGGAAAGAGAAAGATTGAGCAGTTGAAGTCATAGTAAGTTGCAGCTTCTTCCTTTTGAGTGGTTAAGAAAGCCCTCTCTAGGGAGGTGATATTTGATTCAGTGATCAGAACTCGGTTCTGTGGGATCTGAGGGAAGACAGTTTCAGAATCCATTAGCACAAAACTGCTCAGCACATGCTGAATATGCACTGGGGAAGCTGAAGCACCATGGCTTCATAGTAACACAAGAATTGTTTGGGTGGGTAGAAATCATGACATGAAATCAGAAGGAAATAAGTGGTGAGAACTTTGACTAAGGGAAGAAGACACAAATGTGGCACTGGGGTGGTTGAGGGGAGGTGGCATGCATGCCCTGTACTTGCCTTCCCTGAGGAGCCATGAGTCCTGTTATCAAAACAGCACAGAGCCAGAAAACCAATGGAATCATATATGTAAGTTTGAGACAGCATTTTTTGTATGTTCTATTTGCTTACAATGGTTTAATCATTGCTGGCAGTATAAAAACTGCTTCATAGAAAACAAATGCAGGGAAATATGGTTTATAACTTTCATTTTTGGCTGAGTATCTGGTTTTTCTATTACTTGTAATGCTGACATCATAAAGGGACTTAGAGTATATTCCCTACTTTTCAATTATGTGAAATTTGAGAAGCAGTGTTTTCATATCTTCTTTAAGTTCTGATAGAATTCTATAGTGAACCTATCTGGGCCTGGACTATTTATAGTTGGGAGATTTTTTTCACCCTTAAATCTCTTCAGTTGTTATAACTTTATTTAAATCCATAATTTCCTCTGTGTTTAACTTGGCAGATTTTATATGTTCAGAAAGTCATCCATTTCTTCTAAATTTTCCTATTTGATAGAATATAGGTCTTTGCAACATGTCATTATGATTCTTTGAATTTCATTGGTGTTGTAATATATCTTTTTTTCATCTGTAGTCTTACTGACTAGCATCTTTGATCTCTTTTTATTAATTTTGCTAAAGGTTTATCAATCATATTTATCTTCTCAAAGAACCAGCTTTTTGTTTCATTGATTGTTCTGTTTTCTTCACTTATATTTTGTTAATTCCTGCCATGATCCTGACTATTTCTTTCTATCTATCAGTTACAGATGAGTTTGATTTGTTCTTGTCCTTCCAAAGCCTTCGGTATACCACTAAGTTATTTATTTGGGATCTCTTTGTTTTTGTAGTGTAGATATTTAAGGACTACTTTCATCATGTCCCATAGGTTTTGGTGTGTTTTAGTTCTAAGAATTTTTTGTTCTCTTCTTGACCTTTCTAACAATCCATTCATTGTTCATTAATGTGTTGTTCAATCTGTGTTGAAAGAATGTATATTCTGAAATGTTTAGATGAAATTATCTGTTTAGATGAAAATATCTGCTGTGTCCATTTAATCTATGGTGTCTCTTAGCTCCTGTGTTTTTCTGTTTATTTTCTATTTAGATGACCTGTCTATTGGTGTTAGTAGTTGTCCACTATTGTTTTGTTGGGATTTATTTTTGCTTTTAAAAACATTGTTTATTTATTTGAGAGAGAGAGAGAGAGAGAGAGAGAGAGAGAGAGAGAGAGAGAAGCAGATAGAAAGAAAGATATGCTGGCCATTTCCCAGGGAGCCCATAGAGGCTTATCTTGTTCTTAGGCTTGTTTGATGTCAGACTGCACGTTGGTGGAGGAACAAATTCTTCTAGAAGTAGTCTATGAAACCCCTTAATACAAAGGAACTCTGTGCTCCTTCTGTGTGAATGTGCTCACCGTAATCAAGTGTACTGTTTCCTTAATGCTATCATTTGTTCATGCTTCTCTCCAACTTGGAGTAGCCTTCCTTCTTTTCATATGTACAAACCCCAACAAAGCAGAGGCACATATGTCTCAGCACTTAAAAATGTAGATCCTCTGTGGTCACCAAAATGGCATATTACTATCCACATCATCTAGATTACCTTATGATGGGAAAATGTACAAAGTTACTCTGTTAACTCCTGGTTCATATGAGTGGGTGAGATGGGATGACACATTGCCACTGTCCAGGGTCCTGAACAACTAAAGCCTCACAGTGGCTTTCAATCACATAGTAAGAAGAGCTATTTATTAAGAATGATAATACTACCTGATGTAAGAAATAAACCATCCCAAATCTGACTAGTTAAATATATCAGAGTCCCATGGAACTGGGGTTTGGAGGGAATCTAGTTAAGTGCTTGTTTCACTGCTGTCTTCAATGTGGAAGTGCCATGGTGGGGCTGGGCTCAGCATTCGGCCTGCTGTGGTCTGTAAGGTATAGATGTATAGGTGAGACCAAAGTTCAAAAAATCCAAGCCACTTCTACCACTTATCCAAGGTCTCACCACCAGATAACAGTTTTTTAAGAAATGAATGTTGTTTCTGGGATCCAAACACCAGTATAAACTCTGTCAGTATGTTAACATCTGCTTTTATAAAGTTTAATTAGTTTCTAAATTTACACATAGTAGGAAGCAATATTGGTATGGGGCAAGAGTACAAAACACTTCATAGAAGATGTCCCTCCTCTTCAAATGAATTTTCATGCAGAAGCGCAGTGCTTAACATAAATACAAGCAGAGATGATGTGGTTGTGGCAGGGGTTGAAGACCTGGGCCTCTCGTCCTTCAGGCGGCACCATCCCCGTCTCCCCTCATTTCACCTATGGCCACGGTAGCACACAACTTTACCAGAACACAGGACAGACCACGAACTTTAGAGTAAGACAGGCATATCTGTCTAATTTCTGCTTTCTTTAAAAAATATTTCATTTACTTATTTATTTGAAAGAGAGAGAGAATGAGTATGCCAGGGCCTCTAGCCACTGCAAAGGAACACCACATGTGCCACATTGTGCATCTGGCCTTACTTGGGTACTGGGGAATCTAACCCAGGTCCTTAGGATTTGTAGACAGGTGCCTTAATCACTGAGAAATCTCTCCATCTGTGCTTTCTTTTTCCTTTTGGGTTTTTGAAGCAGGGTCTCCTTTGAAGCAAGGCTGGCCTTGAATTCATAGAGATCCCCTACCTTATCTTTATGAGACATGTACACACAATGAGAAAGAGAGAGAGAGAGAGGGAGAAGAGATTAACTTGAACCCAAGCTTGCACATGCACATTCTCTTCCGGCCCTTTTCTTTCTTCCAAGCCTGTGTGAGGCTGGGAACTCTTGCTCTTTCTCTTTGTGTGTTGCTCATATTTGGCTGAATGGCATTCCTTTATTTGCTGTCTGTAGCCCCATCCTGCAGAAGCCCCTTTCTCCAGCCTGCCCACAGTGCTCTCTCAGTGTCTCCCTCATATCTGTTGATCCCACCCTCTCCCCTAACACCAGCTGAGTGCTCCCTCCTTAGAAAACACCACCACCAGACACTAAAAACAGTTGATCTCATTCCTAGAATATCCTGCTTCTCCTCTACCTCTTCTGGATAAAATGTGCTGCTGGGGAGACTTCAGCAGAGTTCAACTTCGATAATGGCCATTAATGAGTTGAGTTGGGACTGAATGAGCTTTCAGCCATTCCCACTAGAAATCATTCTAGGACATTTAAAATCATGTCATTAGAGTCAGCAAAGAAAGCTGTATCCATTTAAAAAGTTCCCCAAGGCTAGCATTTCCTCATTATACAAATAGGATAATGGCTAAGAATGAGGTCCTTGGATGCAACCATTCGCAGGCCTCTGTCATGCTAGCTGTGAGACATTGGGCAGCCTGCTGAGGTGCCTATGCATAAGATTTCTAATCTGAAATGAGCACATTAGCAGGGCCTCTCTTACCAAGCTCTTATAATGTAGGAGTATAAGAATTGAAGATGGGTAGACTGCTTAGCACATGAAAAGCACTCAGTAAGTGTTATCAGTGATCATTATTATTTTCAAATGCTACTCTGAATACTGGTTGTGCAAAGCTCAGGCAAATTATAAATTAAAAACTTGCAGGGTCTATTAAGGAGAAAAAAGAAAGAAAAGGAACAGTTAAAAGATAAAGCTTTCGCCGGGCGTGGTGGCGCACACCTTTAATCCCAGCACTCAGGAGGCAGAGGTAGGAGGATTGCCGTGAGTTCGAGGCCACCCTGAGACTCCATAGTAAATTCCAGGTCAGCCTGGGCTAGAGTGAGACCCTACCTTGAAAAAGAAAAAACAATTAAAAAAAAAAAGATAAAGCTTTCATGAATTGCTTTAGCTCTACCCAGGATGTGATTTAAACTGATATCAATAAGCTTTCCCTGACTTCTTTCCAGTGTTGTGGTAGGAATGTAACATGATTATAGAATGGATGGAGGAACGAGTGTATAAAAGAATGGGTAGGTGGCTGGAGAGATGGCGTAGCGGTTAAGCGCTTGCCTGTGAAGCCTAAGGACCCCGGTTTGAGGCTCAATTCTCCAGGACCCACGTTAGCCAGATGCACAAGGGGGCGCACGTGTCTGGAGTTCGTTTGCAGAGGCTAGAAGCCCTGGTGCGCCCATTCTCTCTCTCACTCTCTATCTGCCTCTTTCTCTCTCTGTCACTCTCAAATAAATAAATGAAAATCTTTAAAAAAAAAAAAAAAGAATGGGTAGGTAAGAAAATAAGTGGAGATGCTCCTGGAATAAACAAACAAGCTACATTTTGTCACTTTTCTTATGACTGTGACAAAACATCTGACAAGAAACAACTTAGGGGAGGAAGGGCTCACAGTTTGAGGGTATAGTCCATCATAGTAGAGAAGACATGGTGGTGGGAGTGTGAAGCAGCTGGTCACATTGCAGCCACAGGCAGGAAGCAGAGAGTCATGAAGGCTGCTATTTAGCTCACTTTTCCCTTTCTATTCAGTCTTTGACCTCGGTCAATGGACTGGTGCTGCCCACAGTTAAGGGTGAGGCCCCCACCTCAATTAACCAAATTTAGTAACACCCTCACAGACAAGCCCACAGATTTGTCTGCTAGGTTAATTGTAGATTCATCACATTGATAATTATATGATGATGTGACTCCAGTTTCATGCCTTTTGCTATACTTTTCTCATCATGTTGGACTCTACCATCTGGAACTGTAAGCCAAAAGTAAACCCTTTCCTTCCCTAAGTCACTTTTGGTCAGGTATTTTGTCCCAACAATGAGAAAATAACTGATACAGAAAATTTGTACCAAGAAGTGGGACCATTGCTGTGATAATCCTGACTTTGAAGCTCTTGGTCTTTTGGGACTGGTTTGTAAGAAGGATGTGGAAGGATTTGGAACATTAAACTAGAGAAGCCTTACAGTGATATAAGGCAGAGTTCAGTTACCTATTCTGATAGGAGTTCGAAGGACCAGAAGGCTGAGAGAAATGTGGACTGTTGAGGTTTGTATCATGAGGTTTCAGAAAGGGAAATCAGAGACTGGGCTACAAGTAGCCCATGTGATATTCCAGCAAAGAAACTGGCTACATTTTTAAAAAATTTAATTTATTAGTTTTCTTTTCAGCAAATACAGGCAGTTTGGTACCATTGTTTAGGCTTGTCCCTGATCTACCCCATCCCATTGGACCCTCCTTGTTGATGTAAATGGGTTGTGCATTGTGGAGTTAGCCCACAGTTATTGGTACGATAAATGTCTCTGCATATCATGACCCAACATGTGACTCTGACATTCTTTCCACCCCCTCTTCTGCAAAATTTCCCTGAGCCATGTTGGGTTCATTTTTGGTCTGCTTCAGTGTTGAGGTGTTGGGGGCCTCTGAGGCTCTGGCTCTCTGATTTGGTAGGCGTTGACTTTTCTCTGTGTTGGTCTCCTTCCCCTTTGTTCTGGTATCCGGTTCATCAGGAAAACAGCACCCTTGCTTGTTTTACCAATTGTCCTTAGTTTCAGTCGGGCCCCTTTTGAGGTATGTTGGGGCAGCTCTCTCCTTAGGATCTGCATCTATCTGAAAAAGAGAAGCAGATTCTCCAACAGAGAGTAAGTTAGCACCCAGAAAATTGAGATAACAATTACTTTTTTGATAGAGAGTTTCATAGGTGTAGGCCTTCTTGTACCCCATGATTGATGGTAGCTTGATATTGGAGAGTGGGCTTATGTTTGGATATGGTTCTGACTTGTTTCCCAGCTCCAGCTATGGGTCCCTACCACTGAGGGTATCAGTTAGCCAAATCAAGAGGAGTTGGTTCCCCACCATGGCTGTGTGCCACTGTTGCACTTGTGTGGGCATCACATCAGGTTATTTGTTGCTAATTAGGTTAGACAATGAGTTGCTTAGACAGATATTAGTCATTTCCCCCAGTTGCCCATGTAGCACCTTCAGGCACTGGACACGCTGACTGTCTGGGGACTGACTCTCTCCTGGCTTCCAGCCATGCCATTCCATTTTACGTGTCAGCTGCCTATGGAGTCTTCAGCAATAGGGTCTTACCACTGGCCTTTGGTGGGTCACCAAGTACTCTGACAGAAGTCTGTCATTGTTTTGGAAAACCTTGTAGGTTTCTCTGATCAAAAGCTCATTGTGGATGGTAGGCCCAAGCTGGAAGTGGGGGTTACAGGTCAGTGCCCACTAAGAAATTGAGGAAAAACATAACTAATATACAAGAGTTAGAGAGGAGAGAGATAGAGGGGAGAGGGAGAGAGGGAGGGAGGGAAGATGTAGACGATTTAGGTTAGTCTTGATCCTACCCTCTACAGTGTCTTGTGGTTCAGATGTTTCCTGTAAGGGTCTAGTGAAGGTTCAGCCATTTGGTCTGTCTTTTAGGAAGTAGAATTTTATGGTACCATTGCCATTTGGGTCCAGATTACTGTTTTCCACCCTTCGATGCCCTCTCTGCCCTCCCCATCCATCCTACTGTCTAGTCCATGAGGTGCTTGCTGGGTATGTAAGGTATCTTGGGTAGATTCAGGTTAGGTGTTATAGATGAGTGAGACTATGTGTCGATTTTTTTTCTGTGATTGGGTAAGTTCACTGAGAATGATCTGTTCCAGGTTCACCCGTTTTTCCTCAAATTTCTTTGTGTTGTTTTTTCTTACTGCTGTATAGAATTCCATTGTGTAGATATACCACATCTTTGTTATCCATTCTTCTAATGATGGACATCTGGGTTGATTCCAGCTTTTAGCTATTATGAATTGAGCCGCTACAAACATGGTTGAGCAAATCTCTCTTGCCTGTTGTTTGAAGGTTTTAGGGTAGATGCCCAGTAAGGGTGTAACTGGGTCTGTTGGTATTTCTATAGTCAACTTTTTCAGGAGTCTCCATATTGCTTTCCAAAGTGGTTGTACCATCCTACATTCCCACCAACAGTGAATGAGTGTCCCTGCTTCTCCACATCCTCGCCAGCATTTATTTTCATTTGATTTTTTTGATGTTGGCTATCCTTATTGGGGTAAGGTGGAATCTCATAGTTGTTTTAATTTGCATTTCTCTGATGATTCGGGATGATGAACATTTTCTTAAGTGTGTGTTTGCCATTTGTATCTCTTCCTCTGTGTATTGCCTGTTTAACTCTGTGCCCCATTTTGTGAGTGGGGTATTTGTCTTCTTATGGTTTAGACTTTTGAGTTCTTTGTAGATTCTAGAGATTAGGCCTCTATTAGTTGGATAACCTGCAAATATTTTCTCCCATTCTGTGGGTATTCTATTGGCTTTGCTTATTATATGCTTGTCTGTAAAGAAACTCTTCAGCTTCATATGATCCCATTGGTTGAGTGACTGTTTAAGAACTTGAGCCACTGGGGTTTTGTTCAGGAAGTCTTTTTCCATTCCTATATCATGGAAAGTACTTCCTAAATTTTCTTCCAGTAGTATTCGAGTTTCTGGTCTTATGTTGAGGTCTTTGATCCATTTGGATTTGAGTGTAGTGTATGGTGAAATGTGTGGTCAAGTTTTAGTTTCCTGCATATGGTTATCCAGTTTGTCCAGCACCATTTGTTGAAGATGCTATCTTTTTTCCAGCCTATATTGTTCGGGCCTTTGTCGAATATCAAGTAGCTATAGTTGCTTGACCCAAAATCCGGGTCCTCAAGTCTATTCCATTGGTCTATACCCCTGTTTTTATGCCAGTACCATGCTGAGAAACTGGCTACATTTTGTCCATGTCCTGAGAACTTGAACAAAGTTGGATGTATTTATTTATTTATTTTTCAAAGTTGAATTCAAAAGTAATGGATGAATGTGTTTTGGCAGAGAAATTTCAAGTCAAAAAAGCATCGAGTCTCTTTGCTACCCTGATTTAGATCTACAATGAAATAGAGAAAATATGGAGCAGAAAGTTGTGAAAAATACCAAGTGTGACACAGGAACAAATGTAAGCAAATTTAAACATTTAGGCCCATAAACTGCAATTGTTTCAGTTGTAATTGTTAGGGATATTGCCACCAGTAGAGGGACCTCTGCTGCTCTGCACTGGGACAATAGGAAAGATGCTCTGAGGGGAAGACTCAACTCATTCAGGACTTAAGACATGAAGAATACAAATTCTGTTCTTTGTTGTTTTATTTTATTATTTTTTATTGACAACTTCCATGATTGTAAACAATATCCCATGATAATTCCCTTCCTCCCCCCACTTTCTCTTTTGCAACTCCACTTTCCATCATACCCCCTCCCCCTCTCAATCAATCTCTCTTTTAATTTGATATCATCATCTTTTCCTCCTATTATGATGGTCTTGTGTAGGTAGTATTAGGCCTTTTGAAGTCATGGATATTCAGGCCATTTTGTGTCTGGAGAAGAAGCACATGGTAAGGAGTCCTACCTTTCCTTTGGCTGTTAGATTCTTTCTGCCCCCTCTTCTGCAATAGACCCTGAGCCTTAGAAGGTGATAGAGTTCAATGCTGAGCACTCCTCTGTCATTTCTTCTCAGCACCATGGTGCCTTCTGAGTCATCCCAAGGTCACTTCCATCTGAAAAGAGAAGCTTCTCTAATCAAAAGTGAGAGTAGCATTAATACATGGGTATGAATATTAAGAGAAGTGCTTACTGGGCAGTTTGATGAGCATAGTAGACATATTTAGCCAGACAGATGTTACACACCTAGGGTTCATGACTATCCCTGTTGTAGGTTTATGAGCATAGTAGACATATTTAGCCAGACAGATGTTACACACCTAGGGTTCATGACTATCCCTGTTGTAGGTTTTTAGTATCTGGGATGTATTCCCTCCCATGGAGTAGTCCTCCAGTCAAATTAGAGGGTGGCTGGTTTCACTCATAACAGACATGCCACTACTTCACCCATTGGCTCATTTGGCCTGGCTGGCCAAGTTTAAGGCTTGCAGTGTCCACCGTTGAGTATCTTCACTGGTGATTTCTCTCCTATTGAACTGCATGCAGCGTGGCTTTCTCCAGTTTTCTGTCAGCTGGTGTACATGGAAGACGTTTTCAGCTCAGGTCCAGCAAGATTTCTCAGTAGTTTGCAGCCCAAGAATGTGGAGCCTTCAACAATAGGGCCTTCCTGTCTCTTCCTGGTGTGAAGCCAAGGGCCTCAGCAATGGCCTATACTGTTTTGGGGGATCAGGGACCTCCCTGGCCAACAACTCACTGGAAGGTATCACATCCCTGGCACTGAATATTTTCTAGTAACAATCTATGGCTCCTGAGTGTTCCATTGTCCAAAAAAGTAGGTTTACATGTGACTTATTTATATCCTCTTAGATTTTGATTAACCCTTCTTCCACCTTTCCTTTACTCGGTCTCTTCCCCTGACCTCACTTATGCCTTTTCACCTTGTTCTTCTATTTACATATATACAGTACCATCCTGCTAAGTCCCCCCTTCTTTACTATTCCCTTTATATCTCCTTGCTATCTTACTGGCTTCTGCTACTGAGTTTTATTGCTACTCACATAGGATCCACATGAGTGAGAACATGCGATGTTTGGCTTTCTGGGCCTGGGTTACCTCTCTAAGTATAATAATTTCCAGATCCATCCATTTCATGCAAATTTCATAATCTCATTTTTCTTTATAGCTGAGTAGAGTTCCTTTGGGTAAATGTACCACATCTTCATTAGTATAAATTCTATCAAAAGGAAAAGGCCTGAAGGAAGACTGCTGAAAGAGATCTGTGCTTCCCAAGGTCAGCATACAGAGGCTACTACAGCTGTGTTCCATAGGTACCATGCTTCATCTCAATCTGACAGTAGAGCATGGTGTCATCACTCTCATGGTACTAGTTTTAGAAGAATGAGACATGCAAGATGTTGGAGGTCATGGAATATTTTGCCACAGTTTCAGAGAGCTGCTGAGCCTGAGCAGTGTGAGGCAGTGTTGGAGTCTCTTCAAAGAAGCCCTGTGAGGTCACTGCATGAAGCTGTTGCAATGTTAACCTATGGCATCTGCTTAATTTTAACTAGCATATTTATAAGTAGACCTCATGATGTTAGAGATGCTAGGACCAGGAGACATCTGCTAAGAAAAGCCGTGTGCTCAGAGCAGATGTGGCCCATGGCAAAGGCCACAGGCATCACAGCTAGAGGAGTGGAGCCACCCAAGTGTTCTGGAGCTGAGAGGATTCCATCATGAGTCCAGGTACCAGACTTGAAGCTGTAGGATTTGGTGTTTGTCCTGCTTTATTTCAGTCTTGAGTTGGTCTAATATTTCCTTGCTATGATCCTATTGCTCCTTTTTAGGAATGGGAATGTTTATTCTTTGCCATTGTAAGTTGGAAGTGTTTAAGTTGTGTTTTGGTTTGTTAGGATTTGCAGCTAAGAGTACCCAGCCTGACAGATAATTCCAATCAATTATCCTCACACACTGCTTCCAACAGGAGATAATGTACCATGGATTTGTGTGAGGTCCTATCTTTCAGTAAAAATAATTGCACAAATGAGGCTATTGTTAAAAGCTATCCTTGACTGTCGTGGTTTCATACAAACTTCCTCTATGTGTAGCACTGCAAAAATTGTTAGACCTTGGGCTGGAGAGATGGCTTAGCAGTTAAGCACTTGCCTGTGAAGCTTAAGGACCCTGGTTCGAGGCTTGTTAGCCAGATGCATAAGGGGGCGCATGCAACTGGAGTTTGTTTGCAGTGGCTGGAAGCCCTGGCACGCCCATTCTCTCTCTTCCTCCCTCTCCCTCTCTCTCTCTCTCTCTGCCTCTTTCCCTGTCTGTTGCTCTCAAATAAATAAATAAAAATGAATAAAAATTAAAATAAAATTGTTAGACCTCTATGTACCCATTTTCTTCAACTATAACATTTACTTAATTATAACCAGCCTTAAAAGATTATTTAAGGATTCTACAAATTCATGCTAATTAAGTGCCTGGAACTTTAGTAAATGTTATGTGAATTCTTTCTCATCCCTTTCCCTACACCCTGACCTTTGCCCACACCTGAGGGTTCTCTTTCCCTCTAGAAGGATTTATGACCTACATAAGGGGTCATACTTAAAACCTACATATACACTCATTTTTCATATTTTCAGTGAACAAGGTAAACAGAGTCTTACATCTGTGCCATGATGTGTCCCTTATGTATCCGACTGAGGACATTGGCTCTTGTTCACCTATTCATTTTCCATCTTCATCCCTTACTTGTTCCATTGTATTCTTTCTGATGGGTGCCTAGTATTTTTATAGTCTCTCCTTGTGGAAAAGTTGAGAATAAATTTTTCTGTACAATATGTCCCATGACAAATGAGGCACTCATATTTAATTCTCGCTTTAATCCACTGAGGCAGCTGTTAATATTCTTGTCAATTCTTAAAAAGTGATGCTGAGAAACTTTTCCAGGTTGCATGGTTAGTAACAATCCATCTCGCTCAATCTACCCCAAGCCCGTACTGTGTTGCACCCACTCATGAGAGGCTCAGACTGGAAGGAAGAAGATCTACATTTATTGTTCTATACATTAAGTGGTTTGTAGCTCATTCATTTGACTTTTGATGGGGAGTGGTGAGGATTTAAGACAATCCTAGAATTAATAGTACTTGGCAGCTGTTACCCCCCAGACCCAAGACTGCATAATCAAGAAGGTGAGTTCTGAAAATGTGGGATCCTTTTCCTGTGTTCTGTTTTTGAAACAACAGTGTAGCCCAGGCTGGCCTCAAACTCACTATGTAGCAGAGGATAACCTTGAACTCCTGGCATGTACTACCACATTCAGCTCAGAGACTCTTTTTTTTCCTAAATGAGTATGGTTCTGACGCAGATGGGTAGGTCTAGAAAGCATTTCTCCTTCAATGAGCAGCTGCCTGCCCCCAGGTGTTCCTCAGGACAGGCTGGGATGAACACCATAATGTTTCAGCACAAACGATGAGAGCAGAGGTTGCCATGAAGCAGGTAGCTGAACAGATGCTCACCCCTGTCGGGCTCCCCTGGCAGGTAGTGCTGAGGAAGGACCAGGACCGCTGGTTCCTCCTAAGGGGCTGGAGGGGAAGGTGGGTGTCGACGGCCAGGAACACACCAAGCTGGGAGTCTTGTTGAAGCAGGATCTCCTATTATTGTAACAGACAGGTGCTTATATAGCGTTGAGAATGAGGGTGGGGATTTTAGGATGGGATGAGGTGTAAGGGCCAATAGCAAACCGCGACTTTTGAGATGATTGGTTCTAAGTGCACGTACGAGTGGAAACTCTAACTTCCTATACAGAAGTAGCAGGCCCGAGGCCATTAGGCGTCCTGCTGAGTCCTAGCTGGCCAGAGACAGGTGGCCAAACTTTAGCTCGGCTCAGGAAGTTCCACTACGCCTCGCATCTGGGACTCTCAAGGCCCAATACAACCCCAGCACATTTGGAGGTCAGGTCTGGTCCCCCAGTGCTTTCCTATTCCAGTGATCAGATTTCACACTTTCATGGCCCCACTAAGCAGACCCCAGCCCTCACAGCTATGACTCCTTGTGAGAATGGCTCCTCGTTCCCGCAGCTGAAGCCCTAAGGAAGGACCAAGTCCTCCCCAGACCAGCTGTGTACACTGAATTCCCTCTTCTTCACCACAAGACACTGTTGCTCCCGGCTGGGAGTCCTTCCCTTTGAAGACATGCGCCTCACAGCCCTTAACGCGCTGCAGCCTCACTGTTGAGGCTGCTGCTTTACTGCCCTCGCCCCTCTCCCTTCCACTCAGCCTGGCCCTGTGCTGCTTGCCTTGAAGCTTAATCCTGCCCACAGACCTTCACTGAGCACACCTCAGTGCCCTCATCTTCCCGCCCACCTCATCACCAAATCACACTGAAACTGACCCCAGTCCAAAGCTCCATCCTTCTCCAGGATCCCTCATGTTAACACCATTCTGACAGTAGGTCTCCGCCTCCTTTCTTACCATATGCTTACTGCCACTGCATCTGGCTTTTATGTTGTCTGAGTAGGTTTTTCTTGTTGTTGTTTGGGTTTTTTGTTTTGCTGAAGTTTTTTGTGGTCGTGGTGTTTGGAATTGAACCCAGAGCCTCGCACATGCTATGCAAGTGCTCTTACCCCGGACACACGCACAGACACCCCCATACCAAGTCTAAGGATTTGAACTCAAGTACTCAGAGTTGCACAGCAAGTGCTTTGTGCACTGGGCCATTTCCTCAAGCCCTCTTCTACCCCATTTCCTTGCCATGGAGTCTCTCACTGGATCCAGAGCTCCATTTTTCAGCAAAATTGGCTGACTAGTGAGCTTCGGCAATCCTCTTCTTACCTGCCGTAGCACTGGGTTTACAAGCATACATAGTCGTGCTTGACTCTACATGGGTGTTGAGGAATGAACTCAGGTTCTCATGCTTATGTAAGAAATTCTCTTAACCACTGAGTCATTTCCCCAATGCATTTTTAAAAGTTTCTTTTCTTGATAAATGACTAGATGTTAGCAGGATTTTAATGTGACTTGTTGAGTAAATTCACTTATTTCTTAGAGATAGTCACCTTGGAGTCTTTTCAACTTAACTTGAACAATTTGTTTTTAGAAGCTCTCTGTACAACGATCACCTAATAGGCTTTTCATTGCCTCCTTGGAATAATTATGTTTTTTTCTTAAACTCTTTTCTAGGTGCATTTTTTGATTTCTAAGTAAATTTTCAATTCACTTTTAGAAAGATTGTGGGAGATCTTCTCTGACTTCTGTAGTTTTGAAATGAACTGAGTCCTCGAATGACTGGAGTCAGGACTGACTTCAAGGATGGAAGCAGCCATAAGCTTGGGAGCAGGCACACCTTGAAGCTTCAGCTTAGAGTCACCCTGCCCTGCAGGAAAGTTTCTAGAACATGATGGACTTATAACCAGTTCCTTGCTCTGAGTGGTCTTTTAGGAAAAAAAAAAAAAGAAAGGAAGAAAGATAGAATACTTTTGAATATCAAGTAATATCAGTAGAGCTTCTTGAATGGAGTTGTCGCCAGAACAAGTGACACACTGGCATGTGGGGGCCAAGGGAGTGCCCTCTGCCTGAGTGTGCTGCTGACCTATAGTCCACCTGACACTCTGTGTGTAAGCTGAGCCTCTCATCTGTATCCACATGGAGAAGCCTGGATCCTTTGTTGTGTCTCCTACCACTCACTTGTTGGGATATCCACAGCACTGGGCAGGTAGCATCAGGGGTCCATTGGCCCAGCCCCTTGAGGTATTGGTATGCAGCAGCCCAGGGTTCAAAGCTGACTATACGATGCCCACCAGTGTAGGATATGCTCCTTTGGAGTCGTGCTATTGCACATGTGCTTTGTTTTTCCTCTTTCCTTATGGAATCTCTTACAAGTATATCTTTAGTAAAATTTTATATAGATGCATCTGTATTTTTTACTTATGTGCATAGTTTTGGATGGAGATATTTTATACTGAAGTCTTTTGTTCTTTTTCTTTGTTTATGGCTCAATAAAATTTCTTTTAAAAATTGCCTTGATTATGTGCTCTTATTATGTTTTTATGCTATTCTCTTGGGATAAATGCTTGTTACCCAAGTTGGCCCCTTATGTCTTTTACCTCATATTATATACCTCGTTTCTTTTGTTCCATCTTCTTGTTTCCTTAATTTTATCATCCATTGCTACTATTAATTTTTTATTACAGACATTACATTTCTAATTCCTAAGCAACTATTTTCTGAATATTCTATTTGAAAGCATCCTGTTTATGGACCATTGAAGCAAAACTCTTCTCAAATTTTGAAGGATTTGGGGGCTCGAGAGATTGCTCAGCAGTTAAAGGTACTTGGTTGTAAAGCCTGATAGACTGGGTTCCATTCCCCAACCCCCACATAAAGCCAGATGCATAAAGTGGCACATGAGTCTGGAGTTTGTTGCAGGAGGCCCTAGTGCACCCATTCTCTCTCTCCAAATGTATAAATATTTTAAATTTCTTTCTGAGGATTGTGATAAAACAGTTTTCAGTTTTTTCTCTTTCCCTAGTTATTCCATTTCCCTAATATTGGGTTTTCATTTTTAAAATTTGTTTTTAAATTTTGTTTTCTCATCTTAATATCTTTCTTCATTAATCTGTTGCTTTTCCTCAATGTGCTTCTCACTCCTGATGTCTTTTGTAGTTATGAAGAAAAGCGACTTCAGTGAATGGAGACCCTGGTGCAGGTGTCCTGGGTCATTCTCTGCCGTGAATGTCCCCAACATGGGTACGGCTGGCTGGGATCTGTTTGTATTTGCACAGTGTTTGTTAGGTGAAAGGTAAGCATGCAGGGTTCATGGAGAACAGAGGCTGGTCACGGCTTCCTATTCCATCATGTTTGAAGATAAAGGGAGGTTTACTTTGAGTGGGCAGCAATGCTGCACACTGAGTGCTTTGTCCCCTTTAAGCAGACTCATCCCTGGAAATCTAGTCTCGGATCTTGTGCTGGAGAGTGAATGCTTCTGTGACCACTTGTTCTGGGTGAGGAGAAGCTGACAGGAAAAGCAGACATGGACTTGGAGTGGTGGACATGCTGTTCAGAATGTTACCTGATCTAAATATCACTTCACCTCTCTTTTCTCATCTACTATCTGCTAGTTCTCAGCTTGGACCTTCTCCCAGCCTCCACTGGGGGAACCCAGCCCCCACCCCTGCTCTGCCCTCCTGAGATTGTGTTCTACTGGCCACTTCTTCTGGAGCATCCTTCCATAGAAACCCATCTGCTTTGTGGTGCCTGGAAATTCACTGAAATGTCTGTTTCATTTCTCCATCCACAGATAGACACTATGGCTCTTAGAGCAGCTGTAAATTTGTTCTGTTTTGTAATTCTTTTCTTATTTCAGTGGAGTTATTGTATGTGAGTTGTTATTTTGAACTGAAAGTATAAGTTTAATGAAACATAAAATGCCTAAGTGTCCACCATATCACAGCTACTCAATAAACAGCTATTGTGATTTATTATTAAGCCTGAGTTGTCAACATATTTTTTCTTCTATTGTGCCAGACTCTACCTCATTAAAACATTCAATTAAGTTCAGTGTTTGCTTCTGGAACCACATGCCAAGGACCCTCCCTTCTGTCACAGGGAAAGTTTTAGGACTCCTGGATTGTGGCTGTGCCTAGAACGTTTTTCCAGGATAAGTATTCCCAGTGCTTCTAGCAACTCTTCCTTCAGCAAAGTTTGGCATCTCCTCTTCATCCTCATCATTCTTCTCTAGACAGGCTTCACTTTCTGATCAGATGCAAGCAGTGAAGGGTAGAGAGTAGGCATCTGTACTTTTGGCTTTTCTACAACATCTAGAAGTTTCCAGGAACCTTGAAAAGGCATAAGGAGATTTTGTTACCTCAGTTCCTACATAGCATTGGAATGCTGGTTGTTGTCACTCTACCATTATACATTAATTCACAGAGGATCAAGTTCACGTGTGCCTTGTTCATCACAAGTTCCCAGAGCACATCCTATTTCCAGGACCCAGTGACAGCTGTCAGTTGAAGGAAAATGTAATGCAGTGAAAACAAGGAGTTCAAGAGAAGAAGCTTAGCTGCCGCCTCAGCTCCATTAGAAGCCTGCGTAGGAGTTTGGATGAGATCATTCAACTTCCATGGAATGTTTTATTCTCTCGGTGTGTTCATATATTATCTTATACTGGTAAAGTGGCTCATCCTTTTTATTGAAAGACATTAATCCCTAAAACTATATGTGATTTTTTTTTTGTCTGAGGATCCGTGCATATAAGTGAAAGAAAAATACTCTCAACAAGGAAGAGAAGTGAGGTCTCAGGAAAAGGAGAAAATGAGCATCTTCCCAAGGTCAGGTCTAGCTAGCAGGCTCCACAGAGGTTGATTTTGAGCAAGGAACTGTCTTGCAAAGTAAAAACTTGGAGATTTTCCTCTAAAGAAGGAGCTCAAGCCAAAAATTGGGTGGAGAATTCCGAACTGAGCAGGCAGCACTGAGGAAGGTGACTGTCTGGATGGGAAAGACCAGGGCGCTGTGTAGATTTTGGTGTGCGTATGCTTTACTTCCGCTGACTGACTGGCTGAAGAGTGACAAAGAACTTACTTATTTATGTCACCCTCCAGGAATGGTCCATCCCAGGTCTCATGACAGAAGTGGATGGGATAGGCTAAAAATAAGAGGGCATGAATTTGTAAATGGAAAAGTCACCTCAAAAGCATTTGCTGTCAAAATTCTTCAAGGCCCTCTGATGCACACAACAAAACAGGACAAAAACCAGCAGGTGGTATGCTTCTTTTGGAAAAGTTTATTCCTTAAAGGGAAACATTCTTCTCGTGAAGATGACTTCATGGCTGGGTTAGCAAACGATGAAAACAGGGAAGGAGTGGGTACTTAGTTGCATCTGCAGCACTATCAACCTAATTGCTAGGAAAGACGCCAAGAAAAATACTTCCATTTGTGTTGGCCTGAGATGAATTCAATTCAGCCCAGTGCTCAAGAACAGCCTGGTTAATTGTTAAGGTGGAAGGTTTCTCAATCAGACATGAAGAGAAACTGCTTTTTTCTTTGAAGAAGAACACAGTGATGTTGCTCGAATGAGGTCTCTGTCTCTTTGTTCTAGACGTTTCCAAACAGACTGTCAAAACAAGTATTATTCAGGGATATCATGGGTGAGCAAACATTTACTTATAAGGCTCATGTGGGCAGGATTTGTGGTTGAAATAATATTAAATTTCTTCTC
This sequence comes from Jaculus jaculus, assembly GCF_020740685.1. Taxonomy (NCBI): domain Eukaryota; kingdom Metazoa; phylum Chordata; class Mammalia; order Rodentia; family Dipodidae; genus Jaculus; species Jaculus jaculus. The sequence goes on from NC_059104.1 coordinate 122,232,281, forward strand.
TATTTACAATGATATTTAAATACTAACAATTAGTTATCTGGAAAAGAAAATTTTAAAGATATTATATGCTAACAACTTAAATGTGGGCTTATTTTATGATTCTAGGAAGATCATTTACTTACCTATTTATCTATTTGTTCAACAAATATTCATAAACTACCTATTATGTTTCAAGGATATAGGTCCTGAGCATATAGAAATGAATATGGTATGTCTCCTGCAAACAAGTAACTGCATGATGCCATGAGAAAGCATTGGTGTCAGAGGTGTATGACAGATGTAAGTATTCAAGCAGTGGAAGAAATAAATAATTCTGCTTCAGGTTCCAGGAATGGATTAGGAAAGACATAAATGAGTCTACACCCAAGTTATTGACTGAATAATTGGGTGGACAATGGGGTGCAGATGTATGACCTGCAAAAGGGAAACCAGAGCAAGGTCACGACCATGAACTTGAAGAGGCTAGAGTAGATATCCACATGCAAAGGTTGTAGCTGGAGATGAAGCTAATACTTAAATCATGAAGGCTTTGAATGCCAAACTGAGGAATTCAGATTTTCTCCTTTGCATACCAGGGAGACATTAAATGTTACTAATCAGAGTTAAAAGTCTGAATTTTCAGGTAAGGAAGACTGCTATGATGTTTTAAAGAGAAAAATAGACATGATAAGGTAATATTTAGGGGCAACAAATGAGGGAAGGATTCAATAAATATTTAAATGAGAAATGTATTAGTTTTTCCTAGGGCTGCCAAAATGGAGTACCATTAACTTTGTGGCATGACATAAATTTATACTTTCCCAGTTCTGGAAGCCCTCATCTCTTCCTAACATCTGGAGGTAACCATCAGCCTTTGGTACCCTTGGCTTGTGACTACATCACTCCAATCACAGATATCTTATGGCCTTCTTTCTGTGTCTGTCTTTCATGAGATTTTCCTATTTTCATAATGATGTCAGTCATACTGGATTATGGCTCACTCTTATGACATCACTTTTGCTTGATTATATCTGCAAAGATTCTGTTTCCAAGTAAAATCACATTCACAAGGACCAGGGGTTAGGATTCCAACATCTCTTTCGGGGGTGTCAAAATTCAGTCAGTAGTAGTTGGCTTAATAGGACTCAGGCATGGAAAGGACTGGAGAAGGCCTTTTTGCTGACTTATGAAAATAGTGACACCACGGGCTGAACTGGATAAGCCAGGAAGCAGGATATTTTTGATCTGAGAAGATAAGGACTTTTTTGATTGCTAATGAGTTTGAGATATCAGTTAGCTATTTAGGGAGTAATATCCAAGCGGTTCTTAAGAAAATTTGAGTATTTTTGGCTGGTGAGATCACTCAGTGGATAAAACAAAGCTAAACAAGTATGAGTACCCAACTTCAGATACCAGAATCCACACAAAAAGCCAAATGCTGTAGCAGGAGGATCTGCAATCCCAGCACACCTATGTCAAGAAGGGATGTGGAGGCAGGAGAAATATCTAGAAGTTCATGAGTGAGAAAACCTGGCAAATGCAGGGTGATGAACAGTAAGAGACTCTGTCTTGAATGAGGTGGAAGGTAAAGACTGATATCTGAACTTGTTCTCTGGCCTCCACACACTCTGTGGCACAATTTATGTATTCAGGGACTACAGGCTAAAGTTCCAATTAGACCATTAGTACAGAGAAAAATTGACTCCACAGAGGTGAAAGAACACATCATGAAAATCCCAGTCTAGCCATATGTAAAGGCTTCATGGACAGGAGACAGGCCTCTGGCCAACAGTCAGTCAAGCAGCTAGTCCAGATAGCCATATGCCCCTCTGGCTCCATGGAGCCCTGACAGGCCAGCTGGTGAGTGTGGAGCTTGACTTACTGAGTTCTCCAGATTACACAATGATGAGCAGATGAATTCAAGCAGTATTTTAAGCCATTACATTCTGGAGTAGTTCATCATGTAGCAATAGATACACAATACAAGTATGTGCTTCGACTTTATAAATACAAACTTGTTTTTCTCCATAGCTAAGTTTGCCTCTATATCTGAAGCTGTGAATTTTTCCCCTACAAAAGACTCAGTGGCATGAGTAGTTTGTTTTATATTTGAAAATATAGATTGTTGTTTTTAGATCATAGTTTCATATCCTGATGCTCCCACTTGAAATGTTATGTCTAAAATATATTGTCTAGGAGGGCACAGGAGTATATTTTCCAGTTTTGTTATTGTTAATGATTTGTAGGTTGCAGGGAAATGATGAATAATCCTTAAAAGAAGCAAACAAATGCAAACAAAACAAATTTTAGAAAAGGGTTTTAAATACAGGAAGGGTCTTAACCTGCTCCACTTATAAGGACTTTCATTGACCTTTTGTTCCATGTATGTGACTCATCTTTTGTGGTATTTGACTAACCTTCTATCCTTCAGTTCCTATAATTGTTTTTTAGTTTTCCAGGTGACATGAAGTATTCATTTTATCTCTTCATTCCAGGCTGGCTTAATTATGTTGCAGAGTGTGGGCTCAATGACAAGAAATGTACATGGGTAAGTTTAACCAACAGTCTCTTCACTAGAGATCTGTTGTCCAAAACTGAGCCACTGTCCACATGCAGCATTTGTGAATTTGTAATGTGACTTTCCTGAATTGATATGTTCTGAAAGTATAAAATAAATACTTGGGGCTAGGGGTATCTATCTGTAGCCCAGGTTGATTTCAAACTTGCAGCATTTTTCCTGTCTCAGCCCCTGCCCCCAAGTGTTGAGATTATAGATGGGAGCCACCATGCCTAACTCTAAAACTCTATTTTAAAAATGTTGTTAAGGAGCTGGGCATGGTAGTGCACGCCTTTAATCCAAGCACTTGGGAGGCAGAGGTAAGAGGATTGCCATGAGTTTGAGACTACTTTGAGGCTACACAGTGAATTCCAGGTCAGCCTGAGCTAGAGTAAGACCCTACCTTGAAAAAACAAAATAAAATTTAAGAAAAATTTAAATGTTGTTAAAGAGACCTCATGAATCTCTTCTACCATGGTTTTATCACTTGGAGGCAGACAGTGGCAATGTGAACCTATACTCTACAGAGCACTTCAAATCAATGAAGAAAGGCTAGTATTTTCCAGATTGGTATTGACAAAGCCAATATACATATTGAAAGAAATGAATTCTGAATATTAACTCATAAAATGTAGAAAAGTATCTTGAAGTGGGTCACAGCCTAAATCTAAAAACTCACAAAACTTCCAGAAGAAATACAGGAGAAAACAGTTCAACTTTATGGTATGAAAAACTTTCTTAAGTAGGGCAAACAACAAAAAAAAATGGATAAATAGGACCTTCTAAAAATTAACATGTGTGTGTGTGTAAGCGCATGTTCATGGGACAACACGCGCATGCAGGTGGTAGGACAGCTTCAGGTGTCATTCTCACCTTCCATCTTGCTTGAGGTGGTGTCTCTAATTCAGTGCTATGTCCTCCAGGCTAGTTGACCCACAAGCTTCCGAGGGAGTCTCCTGCCTCCTTTCTTGCCCTAAGCACACCTGAATTAAAGACACTAGTTTGGCTTTATGTGTGAACTGGAGATCCAAACTCAGGTCCACATGCTGTGCAACAAGCACTTTATCCACAGAACCATCTCCCCAGCCCCTAAATTAGAATGTCTGCTCCATGAAGGCCACTGTTGCAGTCTGGTTCGTATTGCTGGTAGAAATCACCCAACCAAGAGCAGCTTCTGGGAAAAAGAGATTTATTTTGGCTTACAGGCTCGAGGGGAAGCTCCACAATGGCAAGGGAAAATGATGGCATGAGCAGAGGGTGGACATCACCACCTGGCCAACATAAGGTGGACCACAGCAACAGGAGGGTGTGCCAAACACTGGCAAGGGAAACTGGCTATAAGCCCATAAGCCCGCCCCCAACAATACACTCCCTCCAGGAGGCATTAATTCCCAAATATCCATCAGCTGGGGAGCTAGCATTCACAACATCTAAGTTTATGGGGGACACCTGAATCAAACTACCACAGCCACTATAAAAATTTAAAAAGCAAGTGTCTGGATTAAGAAAAAGTTCATGATACACATTTTTGTAAAACTGGACTTTTATTCTGAATGTTAGCCTTACAGCTCAATACTAAGGAAATTATGCAGTCAAGTATGGAAAAATATTTCAATAGATATTCATTGAAGATACAATATACAGATGTCCCATACATACATGGGAATATGTTGAACACTAGTCATCAAAGAAACACAAAACTACCATGAGATATGACTACACACTAAGCTGTTTAGAATTAAAATTTTGCACACTACTAGGTATTGTCAAGTATGTATAGAAACTAGAAGTGTCATAACTATCAACTGGAAATTAAAATAGTATTACTACTTAAAGTTAAACATATACTTACAAACAATTCTATTGATTGCCCACAGAAATCAGAAGCTATGCAAATATAAACAAATACTAGGGCTGAGAGATTTCTCAGTGGTTAAGGCATTTCCCCACAGAGCCTTATGACTTGAGTTCTATTCCCCAGGGCCCATGTAAATCCAGATGCACAAAGTGGTGAATTTAATTGTTTATCAAAAAGGTTATACTCTATGAATAATTAGGATTGTTACCAGCAATACAAGGATGGTTCAACATAGTAAAAAAATCAATCAGTGTAATATAGCACATTAACAAAGTGAAGGACTAAAATCACATGCTCATTTCAATTGACACATAAAAAGCATTTAACAAAATTTAACATCTTTTATAATTAAAGACGCTCAAACTCAGAATAGAAAGCATTTCCCCAACATACTAAAAGCCATATATGAAAAGCTTATTGGTAACCTGACACTTGACAGAGACTGGCAGCTTTTCCCTCCAAGATCAGGAATAGGAGAAATATGTTTGCTCTCACCTGTACTATTCAACATGCTAACAGATATTCTCACAGAATAACTAGGAGAAACACATACAAATTGTAAAAGAAGAAGTAAAATTACCTCTTTCCACAAATGGTCTGATCTTATATGTAGAAAAGCATAAAGAGTGTGTACACACATCAACAGAACTAAGTCAATGTAGTTGCTGGATGCCAATCAACATTGAAAAAAATCAATTGGATTTATATATACACTAACAATTTCCCATCTTAAAAGTAAATCAAGAAAACATACTAGTTACTAGTAGCCATAAAAAAACAAAATACATAGGCTCAAGCAACCAGAGATTTAAAACAAAAGATTTTTACACTGAAACCATAAAACTTGGCCAAAACCACAAATAAATGAAAAAAAAAAACATTCACAAATTGGAAAATTAATGTTGTTAAAATGTTCATACTGAATAGAAGCTATTTACAGATTCAATGTAATTCCTCCTTATCAAAATAAATGACATTTTATATGCCACTGTCAAAAAAAAACCCACCAAAAATAGCAAGCGTGTTGTTGGTGTAGAACAATTAGGATGCCAAATGGTAGTCTTTACGGAAAATAGTAGAAAAGTCTCTCAGAAATTAAGGATAGGACTAGTACATAAGCTAGTGCGTTAGCCAGTGATCTGTAAAGGAATGGTTCTGAATGCATTACAAAAGGGATTTATTAGATTGGCTCACATGATCCTGGCTGGGTAGTCCAACAGCTGTCTGTATCTTGGAGAGGTTGGGGACTCAGTCGCTGTTCAGTCCATGAGCTGCGATGCCTCGGCAGTCCTAATCTGGAACTGAAGGTCTGAAGGATTCCTGCTCCTCAGGCCATGTTGGAAGGACAAAGAAGCTGGGTTCTGATGTCAGCAAAGACACAACCACAGTTATGTGCTGCTTTTGCATTGGCCAATTCTTCAGAAGTCCCAGGGGCGGCAAAACTTTGAACTAAAGCATATTTTGATTTATCTAGGGGAGTACAGGACAGCGGATGTGTTCAAGGGGTCATGACAATAATAGGAACAGTGTCCTGCACCTTATGTCTTTGCAAATAATATTTTGATGAATTTAATAAAAATAGAATTTTAGGAATAGTAAAAAAGAACATATAAGAATATCGTAGGAGTATAGATAGAATTTTGTTAATAACAAAGATGGTATCTACAATAAAGGAAACAGGATTGCTAAATTTGTCATTAAAGTGGAAAATATTTGTGGCAAAGTCTAAGCAAAAGGGAAGACAGACTCCCTTTTCAACACAATTATACACAAACTCATACTAGTCAATGCAAAAATAGGGCAATCCACAGAGAAAACCCTAGTGGCCATATAATAAATTTTTGGAAATGTGTTGATACTAGTTAATAACCAGGAAAGTATAACTTCAAGTGACCATATGGTCTATTGGAAGAGCTTTTCAAATTTATGACCTTGCAGAGTGTGGCCTGGGAAAAGCCTCTGGAATTCTCTGCCTCCAGTCCCTCTTATAATATTAATAGTGAGGATTTAGAAAGGTGCAATGGTTAATCTTCACTGTCAACTTGACTGCATCTAGAATCAACATGGAAACATACTTCTGGGTGTGTCCATGAAGGTATTTATAGAAGGGTTTTGACTGAGCAGGGACAACCCAGACCCACCCGGAATAGAAGCAGCTGGAGACCTTGCAGTGGGGACCAACTGAATAAGGGGAAAGTGAGCTGAGCACCAGCATTCACCTCTCTCTGCTTTATGATTGTGATGCAATGTGACCTCTGCCTCAGGATCCTGCCTCTACGCCTTCCCTGCCATGATGGACTGTACTCTTAAATCATGAGCCAAACTTAATTCTTCCTTTATTAAGCCACTGTTGTCACAGCCACAGGAAAAGTGACTAATTCAAAGGCAACAGATGTCGAGAATGCAGAGTGTTCCTGGCACTTTGCACTGCAAGTGCGACGGTGTCGGATATTGCTGTTCTGTAAGGGCCTGTGTTTCCTGTTGTGGCCAAGCCCTGAGCAATAGTCCATTAATACAATGAATGCCATACATCCTTATAAGTTCTTACCTTGCTTGAGGCAATGTCTCTCATTGGGCACTGCTGTGAATTGCAGGCTAGCTGGCCCATGAGCATCTGGGTGGTTCTCCTGTCTCCACCTCCCTTCTTGCCTTGGGAATGCTGAGATTACAGGAGTGTGTTGCCACGCCTGGCTTTAAGTGGGTTCTGGGGACCCAAACTCGGGTCCTCATGCTTGTGTGACAAGCACTTTACCCACCAAGGTATCTCCCCAGCTTCCTAAACCATTATTCTTAAAGAAGAGTGTAGTGGGGAGACAGTAGTTAAGCAGACTATCACAGCAAAGTGTCACTAGAGGCCTGTGAAGGCAGCTGAGGAGAGGCACCACCACAAGCCTTGAGCAGAGAAAGCATGTTTTCCCCTTATCCTCTCTTTCTACTGCCTGGGATCTGCCATGTTTCCCTCACTAGATTTCCTCAACCACCACCAGGACTCAGTTATTGGTACATCTTGGAGAGACACCCCCTCCCTGCCACCACTGAGGGATGCCTTTGCCATCTTGGGAGACATAGGACTTTGCCTCCAAGATCAAAACCACTGAGCCTTTCAGCCAGCCAACCTTAGAATTCAGCCTTGTTCAGAACACAGCCAATCCTTGCCTTGCCCTGGTTTCTGTTCCTTTCACCCACCTGCCTTCTGTGGTTTCCATAGAAATGAAGGCTTCTGGCTGGGCCCACCCCAGTGGCAACTTTAAGGTGATTAACAGGAACACTGGCCCTATCCTATTCCTTTCTCACTTTTTGGTTCAATGAAAAGCTCACAACCCCAGCTTCTTATCTCCGTGGTGCAAGGATGGGCACATCTCTCACTTTGTCAGCAGGTTACAGGTCACACATATATTTGATCTGTAGGCCACTTCTCTGTGGTTGTGCCAACTTCATTTTCCCGGCTTTGAGTAAAAAACGTAAGTACTTACAGGCCCTGGTCACAGATGGAAATGGCAACTCTCGTGGCTCCTTACTTAGCTGATGGGATCCTAAGGCCCAAAGTGGGTTATTTATTCCGCGCCGTGGGCAGTCACGCTGGCTCTCAGGGTGGCCCTAATGCTGCACTTGGTTACATTCATTTTTCCTGAGCCTGAGTCCCCTTGTCTGCAGCCAGTTTCCTCCAGGCAGGAAGGAGCTGGCAGGCGGCTTGGTGGCTGAGGAGGGAGGTTTGGGGAAACGAGCTTGGCCAACCTCAGCCAGAGCTGCGCTATGAGTTTGCACGGCTCTCTTGCCGAGCTAGCTTTAGAGAGCCATCATGTCTGTGTCTTTACTTACATCACCGTATTTTACCTTTTAAATTTTTTAGAGAATATTTTCTATTTAGACAGGGACTTACTGTGTAACTCATGCTGGCCTCAAATACATGGAAATCTCTTTGCTTCAGTCCATATGTGCTGGGATTATAAGTGTGTCCTTCTGTTATTTTTGTTTTAAATCAGGTTTTCTTCACTTTTTATTTGTGCTTGTATATTTGTGTGTACTGTGTGTATATATGTGCGTTTTTACATGTGTGAGTGGCAGTATGTGTATGTGGGTGTACATGCATGCTTGCGTGCGTGTATATGGAGGCTAGAGATTGACGTTGGGTATCTTCCTCTGTTCTTGCCTCCATTGATACTGAGTCCAGGGCTCTGACTTGAACCCAGGCCTCACCAGTTCGGAGAGCCTGTCCTGTCAGCTTGCCCTGGGTGCTGGGATTGCGGGCCTGCCGCCATGCATACCGGCATCATGAGCCTGCAGTGGTGCGTGCACAGGTCTTCAGGCTTGTGCAGCAGCACTTGGTCCACTGAGCCCTCTCCCCCGCCCTAAAACACGAGTTTATTGAGACATGATTTGTATATTAGAAAATACATCCTTTTATTACTTGGGTTTTTTTCAAATGTGCATGTGTATATGTGGGTCCATGTCTCCTCTCTCTCTCTCTGTCTGTGTGTGTGTAGAGACCAGACGACAATCAGCCTCACTTACTCTGGAGTACAAGCTATTTTTTTTTTTTTTTGAGTCAGGGTCTCTTATTAGTTAGAGCCAAGATGGGCATCTAAGTGATATGTAGACTCAGAGCTGATCCTTCCAGACAGGCAAGAGCAGGTAAGCATGGACCACTGTGCTTCACTTTCTTTTTCATGAGAATTTAAAATTTAATATAAATAAGCAGCTGGAGAGATGGCTCAGTCACTTAAGTACTTGCCATGCAAGCATGGGACCTGAGTTCAGGTCCCCAGAACTCATGTAAAAAAGCTAGGTGTGGCAGTGCATGCCAGTAATCCAAGTGCTGTGAGGCAAAGACAAGAGAATCCCTGGGGCTTGATGGCCAGCCAGTCTGGCCAAATTGAGGGCCCCGGGTTCAATGAGTGACCTTGTCTCGAAAAGAAGGCAGATACTGACAAAGACACCTGATGACCACTCTGGCCTCTACACACATCTGCACATATGCCTACAAAATTAATACAAATAAGATTCCAACTGAACCTTTATTATCGATTGTCATAGAACAAATTACCTGATAACAGTGGCTAAAAGGCACAAATATTTATTTTATGACAGTTCTTGTGGGCTAGAAATCTAGACAAAGCCCTACTGGGTAATCTAGCTCAGAGGATCTTGCAAGACAGCAGGCAAGATATCAGCTGGAGCTGTGGCCTCATCCTAAGGTTGCTGCCAGGCTTAGGGGATTGCTAGTTGTGTCCAGAGGGACCACTTTCCCCATGCGGACTTCTCTACAAGAAGATCGCAGTACAGCTGCTGACCTCTGGAAGAGCGAGCAAGGAAGGCAACAGGCGAGTGAGAGCAGAGCCCAAAGCCACGACCCTTGCATGTCACCGCAGCAGCGAAGCTCATGGTCGTTGCTTTCTCTAATTGGAAGACGTGGACATCAGGGCCAGCTTTGCTCCAGGGCAGGGCATGACAAAAACTGTGAATACCAGAGATCAAGGATCATCTTACAGGCTGCTTCTCCCGGGCAATTCACACATGAAATGCACAGATTATCAAGTGTGCAGGTCAGCAAACGCTGACAGCTGGATGTATCATGTGTTGTGACTTAAAGTAAGGAATATGAGATTAATCTGTGGTTGTCAATTTGACAAGATTTAGAATCACCATGGAAACAAATCTTTTGGCTTGTCTGTGAGGTATTTTCCAGATAAAGTTAAGGTGGGAAGACCTTGCACCACCATTCATGCCACTGAGCAGAAACATCAACTGTGAGATGCTTTAGGGAGGAAAGAATGAAGGCTTTAGGGCCTTTCCAGATGAGTCTGCTGCAGGGGAGGCAGGCAGAGTAGAATCAGGGCCTGCCAGGGAGGTGTGTGGGGGGAACTGTCTCTTGGGATATTTTGCTCTATGCACTTGGCCCAGAGTTGGATGGGAAGGCAAAATGCAGAATGTGGTCTGTTACTGATCAGGTCCTAGCTGTTTGAGGCCATTTGATCCAGAGGTTGTTGTTTGGTTTCCTGGACAGTTGCTATAGGTTATTAGGGTTCTATTTTAACATATGGTTGGACCACTTAAACTCCTTCCTCAGTTGCTTTAAAGCTGTGAGGAGAGCCTTGCCGGGTGACCTGGTCATACTGACAAGCAGGTGGTAAGGGAGGGATCACTGAAGGAATAATGACTTCACTGGAGGTAAAGCCAACTTAAACAACATGGCCACTACTAAGGAGGAAATGTTCAGGGCCTGGACTCCAAAGGCCTGCAATCAAAGCTACCCATTGTGAGGCACCTGGAGACAAAGGCTGACTCTTTAGAGTCAACTAGAAACGCACCTTCTTCACTTCGTGGGGATGCACTGGGGTGGCTGCTGGGCTTTGGTCTGGAAACTAGGAAGGAGGCTCTCATGGCCTGAAAGTAGCTCTCCTGTCACCTGGATGTCCTATGGCTCACAGCCTGAGTGGCCATGCAGGTTGTTGGAGACAGACATCGGGATGACTGGACAGGATGAATCAAGAGCTTCACTCTGTTGTTTTTCAGAAACAACCAGGACATGGAAGCTGAGGGAAAGACAGATTGTCTTCAAGTGGAGGTGGTGGCTCAAAGGAAGAGGCAGATGTAAACCTTTCTAAGACTCCAAGATGGGTCAGGCGTGATAGTACATGTCTGTAATCACAGCACTTAGGAGGTAAAAGCAGGCAGATCAGAAGTTAAAGCCAGCCAAAGTAGAGTCACTTTGATGCCAGCCTTGGATAATGAGACTCTGTCTCAAAGAACATTTTCAAGACTCCAAGCCAGGTGCAGCACAGCGGGGAGAAGGACCCCAGACCCTACTCTGCATTCTGCCACGGACGGCGAATGCCACACTGGAGAGTATGCAGGAGGAGGAGGGCTGTGCTTCTGTGGGGTTGTCCCCAGCACAGTGGCGCCTCAGTCCCTGAGGGCTGCTCTGTCCTCGTCTGGCTGCTCAGCACCTCTCTCTGGCCTGTTCATATAGTTGTTGAGGTTTCTTCTTGTTTCTAGAATATGCCTGAATTTTATTAATATATGCAATTTCTTTTATTAGTCTTCCACAAAAGATCTTGGCTCACAAACTTGTGGGTTAAAACATTGAAACATTGTTTGTTATTTTTAAGTAACAGATTGCTTTAGAAGTCTCCTTCCCCCAATGAAACACCTTGTTTTCTACACAAGTTTTAACCTACAGTTACATTTATATTTAAAATCTAAAAACTGTTAGATTCTATGTGTGTCTACCTTGACCAAGGTTGTTGTTTTTTGGGTTTTTTTTTTGTTTGTTTATTTGTTTTTTTCAAGGTAAGGTCTCACTTTTTAGCCCAGCCTAACCTGGCTGGCCTCGAACTCACAGAGATCCTCCTACCTTTACCTCCCGGGTACTGGGATTAAAAGGCGTGCATTACCACACCCAGCCAGCTTGCTGGTTTTATAGAACTATAGCTCACATCTTCAAGTCCTGAGTCTCTTGTCACTTCTTTTTGAAACTCAGCCTCTGGGGTGGGAGAGGAGCTCCGCCCTGCTGCCTTAAGGAAACAGAGACCGGGTGCTCTCGCCAGCGTCAGCTGATCACCATCTTCTCTCCTCCCCCTCCCTTCCTTCCCCATGTCATCCCCTCTCTCTCTCCTTTCCAACCCTCCCTCCTTTTCCTTTTAATAATTCTTGAGAATCTGAAGGGTACCACACACCATGCTAAGCACTGGGTACTGGAGGAAAACTGACATGTGGGAAAGAAACAAGAAGATTATTTGGGTAGTGAAGGAATGAGTTGAATGCCACAGGCATCCTAGAAGTTAGTTTGCCGAAAGCTTCCTGAAGGGATCAGGAAAGGCTTCATGGAAGAAGGGACTTTAGACTGAGACTTGATTTATGAGTAGGCATTTGCAGGTAGATGAGTGGGGTTAGAAAAGATGGCATCCAAGGAGAAGGGGAAAGTATCAGGGACTGAGGGCACTTGCAGCTTTGGGAGACACACATGCCATACTGCCTGAGTATAAAGGACTAGAATGAGAGGCAGGAGGTGGCTGAGGGGACTGGGCCTATTGTAACAACTTCTATAAATTACATGAAGCATCAGCTTTTGTTGAATGGAGAATTAGTTCCTGAATAATTTTTTAAAATAATTTTTAAAAATTTATTTATTTGAGAGAAAGTGGTAGATGAAAGAGAGAGACAGAGAGAGAGAGAGAGCATGCCAGGGCTTTCAGTTGCTCCAAACAAACTCTAGATGCATGTGCCACCTTGTGTATCTTGCTTATGTGGATCCTGGGGAATCGAACCTGGGTCCTTTGGCTTTGTAGACAAATGCCGTAACTGCTATCTGTCCAGCCCATGAAAGATTTTTTTTTTAGTGGTAGAGTGACATAAATGAATAGAAATATCCACCTACAGTAGAAAAGGAGAGTTGAAAAGGGAACTCTAGCTGAGGGACAAGAGCCTAAGGAAAAGACACTTACTTGATAATGTGTTTTCCCTCTCTTCCTGTCTCTATCTTACCTTTGCTGCACTTCCTACTGTTCACCTAAGCTTCAGATCCACCTGGAAACTCATCCTGGCCCAAACATGCCCCAGAGCTGCCAGACACCTGTGCTTTCCTTGTTATGCTCCCCAAATCCCATGCCCTTCTCTCCTTCCACTTCTGGGGTGAAGTGCCACTTCTCCTAGCTCAGTTTAAAGCATCTGTGGAGCATCTCTCACCACACCTCCAAACTGGGATTCAATTAATTATTTTACAACTAATTGTGTTTGTTTTTTGAGGTAGTGTGACCTAATCTGGCCTGGAATTCAAATAGTCCAGGCTGGCTTCCAACCTGAAATCCTCCTGCCTCAGCATTCCAAGTGCTTGAGTTATGGTTATATGACTGACTCTTTTCATATTTATTTAGCACTCAACATAATCTGTCACCTATGTGTCTCTCTTGTATTGTGTGTCTGATGTGCACTCTATGACACAATGCACTTAACTTTCACACACCTGTGCAATTATACTTAGCTCACACATTCTTTAGTTGTTTTCAATCTCTTTTTCCCAGTATGTCCCATGAATGTTTCTTATATTCTCAGTGTCTGACACCTGGTGAGCATTCTGCACATTTTGTTGTAAGAAGACTAAATGAGAGCTCTCTCCCTACTCCAGACCTACGAGAGGAGGCAGTACATAACAGGGATGGAAGGGTAGCATCCACTATCATCACAGATCATGGGGAAATACATAGCTGTGATGACTCTACCATGCACTCTCCCAGGTTTCCTGCTGGCTGCTCATCTCATTATCTCAGTGTAGCCCAGTGTTGTAGTTACCTTCTCATTGTTGGGACAGAGCCCCTGATCCAAAGCAGCTGATGGGAGGAACTTTTATTTTATTTTGGCTTACAGACTCAATGGGAAGCTTCATGATGGCAGGGGGAAGCATGGCATGAGCAGAGGCTGGATATACCTGCTTGCCACAGCAGGTGGAAAATAAAGCAGGACAATGAGCTGAGCTCTGGCAAGGGAAGCTACCTATAACACCCCTAAGACCACCCCCAACAACACACTTCCTCCAGCAAGGCTCCACCTCCCAAAATGCCAGCAGCTGGAGACTAAGCATTCAGAACACATGAGTTTATGGGGGATATGTGATTGAAACCACCACAACCACTGAATAAGGGAGACCTGCCTTGTGAGTAGCTGAACTCTTTCTGAAAGTCTCATCTCTGTGCACTACAGCAAATAGTAGGAAGTCTTATCCTAGAATCCTCAGCAGCACCATTTAGAGTGAGTGTTCCAGAAACACATAGGTCTCATCACACTTATGGCATTCAAGAGACTGAAAATTAGAAATCTCCCCAGTTTTAATCAGTTTTTGAAAAAGTAGGTCTTGGGTAGATCCCAAAACATGTATTAAACGAGGATATCAGGAGATGGTTCAGTAGGTAAAACACTTGGTGTGTAAGTATAAAGACATTCTAGAGGGACTTCCAGGAAAGATGGCAGCATAGGAGCCATGCCAAGCCAGCCTAGGGAGGGATTTAAGCAAGATCACGGCAAAATATACTCTTCTGAAAAGTGAAGGAATATAGGTTATTCTTAGACACAGTGGAGAAGCAGTAGAGGCCAAAATCCACCAGAAAGGAGAAAAACAGCCAGCGTCCCACTGAGGTGCTCACGGCCCACCAATCCTGTGACCCATGCACCTGCCCAGCAACGTTCCACCAGGCATAGCAGACAAGGGGATTTTCCAACCTCATCAACGTCCTTGCAAAGTCAAGAAATCTGAAGAAAAGATGGCTGCGATCAACTAAGGGGCTACTAAAAGGGATACAGGCAGGACTGCATGAGCAACTCCAGTTTTTCTGCACTCTCCCATCCCCCACCATCAGAACCACAAACCTCTGGTATCCAGCCCCCAGTTGCAGTGCATCCAGCAAAGCTGATCAGAACTCCAGCTCCACAGCACAACACAGAGAGATTGAGGTGGACACTCAGCATTGTGAGATTGGAAGCCACCCCAAAAGGTAACGAGGCTGATAGACAAAAAAAAAAAAAAAAAAAAAAAAAGGAAGGCACATAGGCCTGCATTGGAAGAGATAATCTCTCTTTCCATATCAGGACAGATTATGGGTTACATATTTTTTGTTAGCTTTGTCATTTTCAAATAAGCAGTATTCGGGGTTGAATATTGTTGCCTTAAATGCTTTCAGATTTATAGGGCCTTTGTCTTTTGCTTCTGTCATTACTGGGGGTAGGATATGATTCAGATCCAGGCTGACCTGGAACCCAATTCAAAACAGAAATCTCTCCCTCCCAGCTGGCAAGATTAAGGATATAGAGCAACACACACCCCTATGGATTTTGGCTTTATAAGACTATTTGTTTGTTTTAATCCCCACAATTTCATACTCTGTGTTGGTTTTTATTGAATGTGTATATTGCTCAGTTGAAGTTTAGAATTTGCCAGTAAATTATTCTACATAGTCTACTAGAATACTTGCTTAACAAGTAAACTCAACATCTAAGATTACTTCTGTGGTTGGATTGGAGTACAAGAGCTACACCTGGCACCTTAAACTCATAAAGGTGGATCCCCACATCTAAGAACACTGCAGATAAGTAGAAAACCCAAGCAATAAATTAATTCAGGATGCAAAAGTTGCTTCATTATATACAAGAAACACAAAGAATCAAGGCAATACTATGCCACCAAAAACTATAAATCCATCAGGAATGATCACCAATGAGAATGTTTTAGATGAAATGCCTGACAAAGATTTAAAAAAGAAATGGTTGTATCTATACTCAAAGAAATCAGGGAATAAATGAAAGGAATCAAAGAAAACAATGAATTAAAGAAGAAAACAAACTTCTGAAAGAGAACACAGGAACCTAGCTTAATGAAATAAGGAGGTTATTATAAGACATGATAAGGAAATAGAAACAGTGAAGACAAATCAGTCTGAAATTCTAGTTCTGAAGAACACAGTCAGTCAAATAAAAAAACTCTGTGGAAAAAAACTCACCAGTAGAATGGATGAATGAGAAAAAAGAATATCTAAACTACAAGACCAGGTGACAGACATAATACAATCCAACAAAGAGAAAGACAAGCTAATAGCAAGGTATGAATGGGAATTTCAAGATATTCAGGACACTATAAAAAGATCAAACGTGAGATATCAAGGTATAGTAGAAGGAGAAGAATTTCAATACAGAGGCTTAGTAGGCATTATCAACAAAATCATAGAAGAAAACTTTCCCCAAATTGGGAAAGAAATGCCATTGCAGATGCAAGAAGCTTTTAGAACACCAAACAGACAAAACCTGGAAAGAACCTCTCCTCTCCATGTTTTAGTTAAACTACTAAACATGCAAACTAAAGAAAATATATTGAAAGCAGTTAGAGAGAAAAAGCAAGTTACCTAAAAAGGCAAGCCCATCAGAATAACAGCAGATACTCAACACAAACTTTAAAAGCCAGAAGGGCTTGGAATGATATATTCCAGGTTCTGAAAGATAACAACTGTCAACCAAGATTACTTTATTCTGCAAAGCTACCTATTCAAATTAATGGAGAAATAAGGACATTATTTTTTTTTTACATTTTATTTCTGTTTTTTATTTTATTGCTTTGATTTTTAATTTTAATTTTTGACATTTTCATACATGTATACAATGTATATTATCTTATTCCTTCCAGTACTCTCTTGTCTACCTTCCATCAACACCCGTATTATTTTTTCTTTTTCTTTTTTTAATTTAATTTATTAGTTTTCTTTTCAGTAAATACAGGCAGTTTGGTACCATTATTTAGGCTCATCTGTGATCTACCCCCTCCCATTAGACCCTCCTTGTTAATGAAAATGGGTCGTGCATTGTGGAGTTAGCCCCCATTTATTGGTATGATAAATGTCTCTGCAAATCATGACCCAACATGTGACTCTGACATTCTTTCCGCCCCCTCTTCCGCAAAATTTCCCTGAGCCATGTTGGGTTAATTTTTGATCTGCTTCAGTGCTGAGGTGTTGGGGGCCTCTGAGGCTCTGGCTCTCTGATTTGGTAGGAGTTGATTATTCTCTGCGTTGATCTCCTTCCCCTTTGTGCTGGTATCTGGTTCACAGGAAAACATCACCCTTGCTTATTTCGCCAGTTGTCCTTAGTTTCAGTTGGGCCCCTTTTGAGGTATGTTGGGGCAGCTCTCTTCTTAGGATCTGCATCTATCTGGAAAAGAGAAGCAGATTCTCCAACAGAGAGTAAGTTAGCACCCGGAAAATTGAGATAACACTTACTTTTTTGATAGATAGTATGATAGGTTTAGGCCCTCTTATACCCCGTGATTGATGGTAGCTTGATATTGTAGAGTGGGCTTGTGTTTGGGTATGGTTCTGATTTGTTTCCCAGCTCCAGCTATGGGTCTAGTACCGCTGAGTGGATCAGTTAGCCAAATCAAGAGCAATTGATTCCTCACCATGGCTGTGTACCACTATTGCACTTGTGTGGGCATCACATCCGGTTATTTGTTGCTAATTAGGTTCAACAATGTGTTTCTTGGACAGATCTTGGTCATTTCCCCCAGTTGCCTATGTAGCGCCTTCTGGCACTAGACACGCTGACTGTCTGGGGTCTGACTCTCTCCTGGCTTCCAGCCATGCCATTCCATTTTACGCATCAACTGCGTATGGAGTCTTCAGCAATAGGGTCTTACCACTGGCCTTTGGTGGGTCATCAAGTACTCTGACAGAAGTCTGTCATTGTTTTGGGAAACCTTGTAGGTTTCTCTGATCAAAAGCTCATTGTGGATGGTAGGCCCAAGCTGGAAGTGGGGGTTACAGGTCAGTGTCCACTAAGAAATTGAGGAAAAACATAACTAATATACAAGAGTTAGAGAGGAGAGAGATAGAGGGGAGAGGGGGAGAGGGAGGGAGGGAAGATGTAGACGATTTAGGTCAGTCTTGATCCTACCCTCTCCAGTGTCTTGTGGTTCAGGTGTTTCCTGTAAGGGTCTAGTGAAGGTTCAGCCATTTGGTCTGTCTTTTAGGAAGTAGAATTTTATGGTACCATTGCCGTTTGGGTCCAGATTACTGTTTTCCACCCTTTGATTCCCTCCCCGCCCTCCCATCCATCTTATTGTCTAGTCCATGAGGTGCTTGCTGGGTATGTAAGGCATCTTGGGCAGATTCAGGTTAGGTGTTGCAGATGAGTGAGACTATGTGTCGATATTTTTTCTGTGATTGGGTAAGTTTGCTGAGAATGATCTGTTCCAGGTTCAACCATTTTTCCTCAAATTTCTTTATGTCGTTTTTTCTTACTGCTGTATAGAATTCCATTGTGTAGATATACCACATCTTTGTTATCCATTCTTCTAATGATGGACATCTGGGTTGATTCCAGCTTTTAGCTATTACGAATTGAGCTGCTACAATCATGGTTGAGCAAATCTCTCTGGCCTGTTGTTTGAAGGTTTTAGGGTAGATGCCCAGTAATGGTATAACTGGGTCTGTTGGTATTTCTATAGTCAGCTTTTTCAGGAGTCTCCATATTGCTTTCCAAAGTGGTCGTACCATCCTGCATTCCCACCAACAGTGAATGAATGTCCCTGCTTCTCCACATCCTTGCCAGCATTTATTTTCATTTGACCTTTTGATGTTGGCTATCCTTATTGGGGTAAGGTGGAATCTCATAGTTGTTTTAATTTGCATTTCTCTGATGATTAAGGATGATGAACATTTTCTTAGGTGTGTGTTTGCCATTTGTATCTCTTCCTCTGTGAATTGCCTGTTTAACTTTGTGCCCCATTTTGTGAGTGGGGTATTTGTCTTCTTATGGTTTAGACTTTTGAGTTCTTTGTAGATTCTAGAGATTAGGCCTCTATTAGTTGGATAACCTGCAAATATTTTCTCCCATTCTGTGGGTATTCTATTGGCTTTGCTTATTATATGCTTGTCTGTAAAGAAACTCTTCAGCTTCATATGATCCCAATGGTTGAGTGACTATTTAAGAACTTGAGCCACTGGGGTTTTATTCAGGAAGTCTTTTTCCATTCCTATATCATGGAAAGTACTTCCTAAATTTTCTTCCAGTAGTATTCGAGTTTCTGGTCTTATGTTGAGGTCTTTGATCCATTTGGATTTGAGTGTTGTGCATGGTGAAATGTGTGGATCAAGTTTTAGTTTCCTGCATGTGGTTATCCAGTTTGTCCAGCACCATTTGTTGAAGATGCTATCTTTTTTCCAGTCTATAATGTTTGGGCCTTTGTCGAATATCAAGTAGCTATAGTTGCTTGGCCCAAAATCCGGGTCCTCAAGTCTATTCCATTGGTCTATACTCCTGTTTTTATGCCAGTACCATGCTGTTTTTATTACTATGGCTTTGTAATATAGCTTTATATCGGGTATGGTGATGCCACCAGAGGTATTTCTTTTGCTGAGGATATGTTTGGGTATGCGAGGCCTTCTGCCTTTCCATATGAAATTTGAGATCATTTTTTCTATCTCTGTGAAGAACACTGTAGGGATTTTAATTGGAATTGTGTTAAATCTATATATTGCCTTTGGTAGGATTGTCATATTCACAATGTTAATTCTGCCTATCCAGGAGCATGGGAGGTCTTTCCATCTTTTCAAGTCCTCCTCAATTTCTTTTTTGAAAGCTTTTATATTTTCGTTGTATAGATCTTTTACTTCCTTGGTTAATGTTATTCCAAGGTATTTTATTTTTTTTGTTGCTATTGAAAATGGGACTATGTCCTTTATTTCTTTTTCTGTGTCTTTGTCATTTGCATACAGAAATGCTACTGATTTTTGTGCATTGATTTTGTATCCTGCTACTTTGCTATAGGAGTTAATCACCTTCAGGAGTTTTGGGATGGAGTCTCTCGGGTCTCTTACATATACAATCATGTCATCAGCGAATACAGCTAACTTAACTTCTATCCCTTTTATTTCCTTTTCCTGCCTGAAATAAGGACATTCTACAACAAAAACAGCTAAAGGAATTTATGACAACTAAACCAGCTCTACAGAAAATACTTGAAGGAATCCTTTACACCAAAGAGAAAGCAAAACACACACAGGAGGAAATAGGAAAAAATAAGCCATACTCAAATAACAGTTTTTTAAAAAAGCAAGTAAAGGGAAAACAGGAAGTGCTACAAAATAAGAATGACAAGAATAAATATATAACTTCAATCATAACTCTTAATATAAATGGCCTCAATGACCCAACCAAAAGACACAGACTTACAGATTGTATTAAAAGGCAGATTCTGCCATTTGTTGCCTCCAGGAAACTCATCTCTCAATAAAAGATAGACACTGTCTTACTTAGGGTGAAAGGATGAAAAATGGTATTTCAAGCAAATGGGCTTAGGAAACAAGCATGGGTTACTATCCTAATATCTGACAGGATAGACTTCAAACCAGCATTAGTGAGGAAAGATAAAGAAGGTCATTTTATACTGATTAAGGGAACACTCCAACAGGAGGACATAACAATCCTAAACATATAGGCACCTAACATGGGGGCTCCTAATTTCATCAAACACTATTAGACTTATGGTCACAGATAACACCAAACACAATTGTAATGGGTGATTTCAATAACCCACAGGTCATCCTGAAAAAATAAACAGACAACTAGATTAAATGATGTCATGGAACAAACCTAACAGATATCCATAGAACATTCCATCCAAATGCTGCAGAATATACATTTTTCTCAGCAGAACATGGATCCTTCTCTAAAATAGACCATATATTAGGACACAAAGTAAATCTCAACAAATACAGGGAAGTTGAAATAATCCCTTGTACTCTATCTGACCACAATGGGATTAAACCTCAAATCAGCAACAAAAAAAGATACAGAGCATACAGAAATTCATGGAGACTAAACAGTATACTATTCAATGATGAATGGGTCATTGAAGAAATCAAAAAGGAAATCAGTAAATTCATAGAATCAAATTATGATGAGAATGCAATATACCAAAACCTTCGGGACACAATGAAGATGGTCCTAAGAAGGAAATTCATAGCTCTAAGTGCCTACATTAAGAAATTAGAGAGTTCACAAGTAAACAATTTAATGCTTTGCCTTAAGGCCTTGGATAAAGAAGAACAAGGCAGACCAAAAATCAGTAGATGAGGGCTAGAGAGATGGTTTAGTGGTTAAAGCATTTTCCTGTGAAGTTAAAGGACCCAGGTTCAACTCCCCAGGTCCCATGTAAGTCAGATATACAAGGTGACATATGCATCTGGAGTTCATGTGCAGTGGCTAGAGGCCCTGGTGCACCCATTCTCTCTCTCCCTCATCTATAATAAAATAAATAATTAAATTTATTTTAAAAATCAGTAGACAGGAATAAATAATAAAGATTAGGGCAGAAATTATTGAAATAGAAACCAATAAGGTAATCCAAAGAATCAATGAAACAAAGAGTTGATTATTTGAAAGGATAAACAAGATTGATAAACCCTTAGCAAACCTGACCAGAAGAGAGAGAGAAGAGACAAAAATCAATAGAATTACAGATTAAAACAGCACCATTATAACAGATACCAAATAAATTCAGAAAATCATAAGGACATTCTTTGAGAATATGTGTTCCTCTAAGTTTGAAAATCTGAAAGAAATAGATGATTTTCTTGATTCATATGACCTACCAAAATTAAATCAAGATGAGACTAACCATTTAAATAGACCTATAACTAGTATGGAGATCCAAGCAGTTATAGAAAGTCTATAAAAAAATCCAGGCCCAGATGGATTCACTGGTGAATTTTACTAGTCCTTTATGGAAGAACTAACACCACAGCTTCTCAAACTTTTCCATAAAATAGAAAAGGAAGGAATTCTACTGAACTCCTTCTATGAAGCCAGCATCATCCTGATACTAAAACCAGATAAAGATAGAACATAAAAAGAAAATTATAGACCAATCTCCCTCATGTACATAGATTCAAAAATTCTGAACAAAATATTGGCAAACAGAATACAAGAATATGTCAGAAAGTTTATTCACTCAGACTAAATTGGCTTTATCCCAGGGATGCAGGGATGGTTCAACATATGCAAATTGATAATGTGATAAATCATATAAATGGTCTGAGGGAAAAAGCATCACATGATCACCTCAATACATGCAGAAAAGGCATTCAACAAAATCCAATATCCCTTCATATTAAAAATATTCTGGAAACTTGGAATAGAAGGAACATATCTCAACATAATAAAAGCTACTTATGACAAACCTACAGCCAACATAATACTAAATGGGAAAAAACTTGAAGCTCTTACACTAAATTCAGGAACAAGACAATGGTGTCCACTTTCTCCACTTACATGTGGATCCTAGCTACAAATGATTGGACTTCTATGTAAATTGAAATAAAATTCAGTAGCAGAGGCCAGTCAGCTAGAAAGGGGATGTAAAGGAAATAGAAAGGGAGGGAGGGGGGACTTAAAAGGATGGTATTGCATATATGTAAGTAGAACAGATTAATGGGGGTGGAAAGGCCTAAATGAGGTCAGTGGAAGAGATGACTAAAGGAAAGGTGAGGGAGGGCTAATAAAAATCTAAGAGAGTATAATTAAATCATATGGAATCCTACATTTTTGGACAATGGAACAACCAGAAGCCATAGACTGTTATTAGAAATTTTTCAGTGCCAGGGATGGGATTCCAGTGAGTTGTTGGCCAGAGAGGTCCTTGAAGCCCCCAAAACATTACAGGCTATTACCGGGGCTCTTGATTTCCCACTAGGAATAGATGGTAAGATCCTATTGCTGAAGACTCCACATACTTGGGTTGTAAGGTCATTGAGAAATCCTACTGGAGCTGAGCTGAAAACCTCCTCTGTATAGACCAGCTGACACAAAGCTGGAAAAGTCTATGCCTCATGCAGTTCAATGGGAGAGAGAGAAATCGCCAGTGGAGAAAAACAACAGTGGATACTGCAAGCCTTAAATCTGGCCAGCCAGCCAAATGAGCCAACAGGTGCAATAGTGGCATGTCTTTTATTAAGGAAACCAATTGCTCTCTAATTGGACTTGAGTCCCGCTCCATGGGAGGGAATATATGCCTGAAAACCTACGACAGGGGTAGTCATGAGCCCTAGGGGTATAACATCTGTTGGTGTCTGGCTACATGTATATACTATACTTACCAGACTGCCTGGTAAGCACTTCTCTTAATGTTCACAACCATATATTAATGCTACTCTCATTTTTGGTTAGAGAACCTTCTCTTTTCAGATGGTGGTGACCTTGGGATGACTCAGAAGGCACCATAGTGTTGAAAGGAAGTGACAGAGGAGTGCTCAGCACTGAAACTTTGTTTCACACCTTCCAAGGCTCAGGGTACATTGTGGAAGAGGAGGCAGAAACAATGTAAGAGCCAAAGGAAGGGTAGGACTCCTTACAGTGCATTCCTCCAGTCACAAAATGGCCTGAATATCTATGACCTCACAATGCCTAATACTACCTACACAAGACCATCATAATAGGAGGAAAAGATTATGACATCAAAATAAAAGAGAGACTGACTGAGAGGGGAAAACCTATGATGGAGAGTAGAGTTTTGAAGGGGAAAATGGGAGGGGGGAGGGAATTACCATGGGTTATTGTCTATAATTATGGAAGTTGTCAATAAAAAAAAACCACTTAAACTTTCAGCCAAACCCATACTGGCCAATACTGCTCAGGACACCCAGCCATTACTCCTTTCCACTAAGGTGATAACACAGGAACTGCTTCATACTGGAAGAGACCAGAGAAATTGACAATTAAATGTAAGGTTGGATCCTGGGTTAGATACTGGATCAGATAGAAGATATGAATGGAAAAACTGGTGAAATTGACAAAATCTTGGAGTTTTGTTCATACTAATGTGTCAGTATTGGTTACATCACCTTAAATATACCATGTCAAATGCAAGATCTGAACAATAAGGAAACTGAGTGTGGTGGTTTGATTCAGGTGTCCCCAATAAACTTAGGTGTTCTGAATGGTAGGTTTCCAGCTGGTGAAGATTTGGGAATTAACGTCTCCTGGAGGCAGTGTATTGTTGGGGGCGGGCTTATGGGTGTTATTGCAAGTTTCCCCATGCCAGTGTTTGGCATATTCTCCTGTTGCTATTGTCCACCTTATGTTGGCCAGAGGGTGATGTCCAACCTCTGCTCATGCCATCATTTTCCCTGCCATCATGGAGCTTCCTCTCAAGCCTGTAAGCCAAAATAAACCTCTTTTAACCACAAGCTGCTCTTGGTTGGGTGATTTCTATCAGCAATGTGAACTTGACTGCAACACTGAGTGAGCAGTATATGGATTCTTTCCCTGATCACCTAAAATTACTTCAAATAAAAAAAATTCAAGTTTCTAGAAAAGTGCCTGGGGCTGGCAAGATGGCTCAGTGGTAAAGTCATTTGCTTGCAACCTCTGACAGCTCAGGTTCAGTTCCCTAGTACCCATGTAAAGCTAGATGCACAAAGTGGTGCATGTATCTAGAGTAGTTTTCTACAGTAGCAGGAGGCCCTGGCAGCCCATACACACCCTGTCTGCCTCTTTCTGTGTCTCAAATAGTTAATAAATAAATAAAAATTTTAAATATTTTATAAAAAGTGTCATGTACCCTTTAGCATGAACAAAGGTTCTGGTATCCGACCCCCCACCCAAATTTGAGAACTACCAATCAGAACAGTCAGATTGGACTCAAAGTAGTCTGGACACTTGTCCTGATCAGACCTATGACTAGACTCTTCAAGTCTTTAAACCTCTATTCTCTTGATGTATAGAAGATCAGAACAGAGACCTGGACTTATTAGAGTTATTTGATATGGCATAAACCTGAAGTCCTTAGTCTAGGTCATAGTAAGTGCTAAGTTCATTATATAATAATTATTATAACTATTACTACCTCCACATAGTAAACCTAATCCCTCTTCCATAGACCCCTGGTTCAGATGTATACAGAGCCCATGGTTTTTAGTAGAAAAAGTAAAGAGTTTAAAGAAGCCCTGACATCATGTGTGATAACAGGACAAAGTACCTACAATGTCTGGAACATGTAAAGTATTTTTTTTTATTTTTTTTGGTTTATTTTTTATTTACTTATTTGAGAGCGACAGACAGAGAAAGAGGCAGAGAGAGAGAGAGAGAGAGAGAGAGAGAGAGAGAGAGAGAGAGAATGGGCACGCCAGGGCCTCCAGCCGCTGCAGACGAATTCCAGATGTGTGCGCCCCCTTGTGCATCTGGCTAACGTGGGACCTGGGGAATGGAGCCTCAAACCAGGGTCCTTAGGCTTCACAGGCAAGCGCTTAACCGCTAAGCCACCTCTCCAGCCCCATGTATAGTATTTGTTAAACATGCAAAAGGGCATTTGGCTGCTGACCAGAGGGTTGGACCCTGAAGGAGGCCTAGAATACAAGATACTGGTCAATCAAGGGATAAAATATTTTATCAGCTCCCCTTCCAAAGTAGGAGCCTGATTTCACCTGGCATAGAGCCTGCAAGAACCTCACTTTCTTGGAGGCATTACTATATTTCCCTCTTGTCCTGAAAAATTGTTCAGTACTTCAAAGATAACCAGAGGCCCACCTCTTGCAAGAAGCCTATCTTCTTTGGAGATAGGGTCTCAATCTAGCCCAGGCTGATCTGGAATTTACTATGTAATCTCAGGGAGGCAGTGGACTCATGGTGATCCTACCTCTGCCTCCTGAGTTCTGCGATTAAAGGCGTGTGCCACCATGCCCAGCTAAAGCAGATGTTTTTAATCTTGATTTTGCATATTAGAATAACTTTGAGAGCTCTTAAAAACTTTCAACATCCAAACCCATGAAGTCAGGCCCACTAATTCAGAATCATTGGGAAAGAGGCCATAGCATCAATAGTCCTGAAAAGCTTCTCTTAGCATCCTTTATGTGCAGCCAAGGTTAAAAATTAATGTTATAGGGAGAGCCTTGTGCCAGCTGCTTGACAGAATAAAATACCACCCCAGCACTTCCCCAACCTGCTGTCTCCCATAATGGCTCCTACAATGCCTCGTTCCTTATCTCTGTCCTGGCTTACTCCCGCTCAGCTCATGATGTTTGTTTGTCTAGACACCTGGTTCCTGGCCAAGCCTCCCACTGCTGCTCTATGCCAGGCCCTCAGTCTCCATCTAGCTTTGATTCCCCCAAAGACTCGTCTTGCTTTGCATAATGGAGTTCTCAAATTATTTCAGGAAATTCTCACTTTCTTAAGGAGATTTTAAACTTATCAAATTCAAGATTCTAGTCTATTTCCAGGAGGGACCATCATATAGTTTAGCATACAATAGATAGATTTCAATGTATTTATCTATAAAATGAGTATATATCTACAAAATTGCCTATAAAAATAGAGGTCTAAGGCTGAGGATATGGGTCAGTGATTTAAAGTCTTATCATACAAGCATATGGCCCAGAATTCAATCCCCAGTACCCATTGACAAATTACTGGCTTGGTAGCATATGCCTGTAATGCCAGCACTGGCGAGGCAGAGATGGGATCACTAGAGCTCACTGGTCAGCCAGTTCAGCCTAATTAGTAAGCTCTAGGCCAACAAGAGAATCTGTGTCAAAGGAGGTGAATGGAGTTCCTGAAGACGGCATCTATGGTTTGTCCTCTGGCCTCCACATGAATGTTCACACATGTGTATGAGCATTCACACACGTACATTATATACACATGAACACACATACACACATGCAAAAAAAGTGGTTCATGTACAACAGACATGTGATGTTGTATCCTATTTCAAAGGATATATTTTTTTTTAATTTTTTTTTTTGGTTTTTTTTTTATTTATTTATTTGAGAGCAACAGACAGAGAAGGAGGCAGAGAGAGAGAGACAGACAGACAGACAATGGGCACGCCAGGGCTACCAGCCACTGCAAACGAACTCCAGACGCGTGCGCCCCCTTGTGCATCTGGCTAACATGGGACCTGGGGAACCGAGCCTCGAACCGGGGTCCTTAGGCTTCACAGGCAAGCGCTTAACCGCTAAGCCATCTCTCCAGCCCTCAAAGGATATATTTTTGAACATGTACATAAGGTACCTAAAATGATTAGGAAAACAGCAGGTGCCCCCAAAGTGGCAGGTATTGTTGGGTCAATTAAAACCCAGGCATTGGGACATCCACATCAGTACTAACATGTGACTAAGTGATCATGAGACTGAGAACTCTCAAAGTTGTCATAGACAAGTGTTGAGTGATTGGCTTCATCCATCAGCTCTCTGCTAAAGAAATGACCATTCTGAGCAGTGGTTTCCTAAGGCCAATTATCATGAGAAATTTAGGTCAACATGACCTATCAGAAAATAATGGCACCTGAGTTATTCTCAGCACTAATGAGATCATTTACAGGACTCCATCAGCCACAAAAGCAGGCATGGGGACCTCATGCCAGGCCAGCACGTGACTTACTCTGTGAAAGGTACAACTGCCTGACCTATCTCTCTGTCCTTTCCTCATCCTTTCTGGCTCTTCTGAGAAGATTAAGAGGACCTACTGCCCTGGACATGTGTGGTAGTGGCACTTTGTTGTGCCACTCAGCAGGAAAGAGGTGGCATGTCATCAAATGAAACAATGGCCCTCAGATAGTGTAGTATTGTCAATGCAGAGCTTCCTAAGTCCTAGCTCAATTTAGTCTTTTCTGCTAAGAAGAGTGAGAGAAGGGCCAGAGGATGCATAAATGCAAGAGAAAAAGAAAAGATTATGAGACTGCTCAGAATTCACCCAGATGATGAGGCAGCCTCTCCCTGTGGAATCGTCCTGGAGGAGACCACAGGTGAAATTGCAGAACCTTTGCTGTACCTTAGGGAAAGTGGGTGGAAGAGAAACTCAAGACAAGAGGACATGTTGTCATTCTCTCATTTTATTTACCATGATGGTAGCTTTTCTAGCTAAGCTTTCCATCATAGTGGCTTAACATACAGTGCAGTTTTACCTTTCCCTTTGACGTAGTCTGGAGTGGGTAGCCTGGCCCCGCAGCTTTGCACAACATCCAGGGACCTGTCCTTGTTTCAACTGTCATTTCACACTCCTCATGATGTGCAGAGATTTTATTTTTTCCATTTAACTGATTGATGGAGACAGAAACACTGGGAAAGGTTTATCTACTTGCCTCTTCCCAGAAACAATGTTCGGCACTTCTGGCCATTTATGTGCTAGAGCTTAATCACATGGCCTTTGCCTGTATTCAAGAGACATGGGAAATGTGGTCTACCTGCCTGCACAGCCCAGGAAAAAAAGGAGGAGTGAGTCTGGTGTGTCAGAGCACCAAGCCAGCTGAAATAAAGACACAGCAAGGTAAATGAAACATTCTGAATTTTGATGTTGAGACTTCAGTTCAAGGAGGTGAAGACAGTCCTTAAGCTAAAAGTGCCACAACTTAATAAAGATATTTAGATACTGGAGGGCACCCCAAAATCCATGCATCTTAGTGCCTCCCCCAAATTTACATGCTGGAATCTAATCTGTAATGTGATGGTAAGAGGTCTTTGAGAAGTGATTAGATCATGAGGGTAGAGCACTCATTACTTGGGTTCCATACAAAGAGATCTCAGTGACTTTGGTACTCCTGTGGAGCAACAGGAAAGCAGCCTCTTTACCTCTAGAAGTATTTTTTCTTTTTTCTTTCCATATTTTATTTTAAAAAATACAGAATGGATCAAAAAGAATCATCAAGGATATAGGTGCCAGACACAGGCCAAGAGGGTAGCAAGCAAATGTACCTCGGCAACATGAGGGACTTCATCATGCCATATATATAATTGGTTTTCTATTCAGCAAATACAGGCAGTTTGGTACCATTATTAGGCTCATCCGTGGCCTGCCTCCTCCCCATTGGCCCCTCCTTGTTGAGGTATATGGGTCATGCCTTGTGGAGTTAGCCCACAGTTATTGGTATGATAGATGTCTCTGCATATCATGACCCAACATGTGGCTCTGACATTCTTTCCTCCCCCTCTTCCGCAAAATTTCCCTGAGCCATGTTGGGTTCATTTTTGGTCTGCTTCAGTGATGAGGTGTTGGGGGCCTCTGGGGCTCTGGCTCTCTGATTTGGTAGGTGTTGATTTTTCTCTGTGTTGGTCTCCTTCCCCCTTGTGCTGGTATCAGGTTCATCAGGAAAACAGCACCCTTGCTTCTTTTGCCAATTTTCCTTAGTTTCAGCCGGGGCCCTTTTGAGGTATGATGGGGTGTCTCTCTCTTTAGGATCTGCATCTTTCTTTCCCCGGGATTTGCAGCGCAGCTAGGCTGTTGCCATCTTGGCCAGAAGTCCTCATCATGCCTTGTTTTAAAGACTATCCCTAACACAGCTAGCTCAGTTTTTCACTGACTGAGCTGCTACAACCTACAACCATGGCGTAGGAGCTGGTTTGCCTCACAAGGCTGCAGCTAAAGGAGCCCATGTTCACAAAGGCTTTTCTTTACAGCAGTACTCTTGGCCAAAAGGACTGCCATATGGTTTCATTCACTGTCCAATGCAGACTACCTTCATGGTGTTGTGAAAACTGTTTTCATTCTTATTAAAATGTAGCCACTTGAGCACAAACCATATATTTTTATAATGATTGGTAAATAGTCCAACCCCAACCCCTTACATGCAACTGAAAAATAATAGGCTAGGGACTCGCTACTGCTGGCTTTACTGACCATTAAATGAGTTAGCTAATTGTCACTTAATTTACATATTAAGGAAATTATATATAGAATACTGCAAAAATGCAGTAAATAGACTGAAGTTTGCCCCTTTCTGCTCAGGAAGTCCCTTCACTCCCAAGCTACTTCATAGTATCTTGTCCTTTCATCGTATAACGTTCTATAATAACTACTGTTTCTCCTCTTTTTGATCTTCCTTTTGTTCACCAGTGCCAGAACTTCCAGACCCTTCTCGTTCAGAAGCCATCTTTTTATATGCCATTTCGAAGAGCTTCAATGATGCCTGCTGAAGGGATGATGCTGCCTGCCTAATGTTTCCTCCTGTTTCACTGTCTTTTTTGAGCCAGGAGATCCCACATTTTGGAAGTCTCTTCTTCTAGCTTGTTGCACTCCTCAGCAGGCAACTGGTCTTTGAATTCTTCCATCTTCGTTTCTGCGTCATGAATAATTCCTTCAGCCATATTAACTGCTTCAACTCGTTCCTTCTTTGTTCGATCTTCAGCATACTTTTCTGCATTTTTTAACCATATTTTCAATATCTTTGCTTAGTCCACCAGAAGACTGTACTACAATCTTGTTCACGTCCCATGCCCTTATCTTTAGCAGAAATATGTACGACCCCTTTGGCATCAATATCAAATATAACTTCAATCTGAGGGACTCCACGAGGGGCTGGGGGAATTCCAGTCAAAGTAAACTGTCCAAGAAGTTTGTTGTCTCTAGCCATCTCTCTCTCACCCTGACACACTTTAATTTCTACTTGAGTCTGTCCATCAGAGCAGTAGAAAATACCTGACTCTTTTTGCTTGGAATAGTGGTGTTCCTGTTAATAAGCTTGGTAAACATACCTCCCAGAGTCTCAATACCCAGAGACAGTGGAGTAACATCTAACAGCAGAACATCTGTGACATCACCAGCCAACATGCCTCCCTGAATGTCAGCTCCAATGGCTACTGCCTCATCAGGATTAACAGCTTTACTTGGTGCTCTGCCAAAAGGTTCTTGTATAGTCTGTTGAACCTCGGGCATCCTTGTCATACCACCAACAAGAATCACTTCTCCAATGTCACTCTTGCTGACTTCTGCATCTTGCATAGCTTTCTGACATGGAGCAATAGTCCTCTTGATTAAATCAGCAACTATACCTTCAAACTGAGATCTAGTCAGCTTCATATTCAAATGCTTGGGTCCAGAAGCATCCATTGTAAGATAGGGCAAGTTGATATCAGTCTGCAGATGAGGAGAGTTCACATTTAGCCTTCTCAGCAGCTTCCCACACCCTCTGCAGGGCCATGTTGTCTTTTGTCGAATCAACCCCTGTCTCTCTCTTGAATTCCTTCACAATGTGCCATAATAAGGCTTGGTCAAACTCTTCACCACCTAAGAAAGTGTCCCCATTTGTGGATTTCACCTCAAACACACCTCTCTGAATTTCCAGGGTAGAAATATCAAAAGTTCCACCACCTAAATCATATACAGCAATAATTTTATCTTCAAATTTGTCTAGACTGTAGGTGAAAGCAGCAGTTGTGGGTACATTAATAACTCAAAGTCCAGATATTTGACCAGCATCCTTAGTGGCCTGTCTCTGTGAGTCATTGAAATAAGCAGGAACTGTTATCACAGCATTTCTTGCTGTGTGCCCCAAGTAATTTTCTGCAGTCTCCTTCATCCTCATCAACACAAATGCTCCAATCTGACTTGGAGAATAGAGCTTTCCATGAGCTTCAACCCATGCATCGCCACTGGAGGCATGAACAATTTTAAATGGAACGTTCTTAGTGTCTTTCTGTACTTCAGAGTCATCATAACAGCGGCCAATGCGACGCTTAGTAGCATAGAATGTATTATTTGGGTTGGTGGCAGCCTGTCGCTTTGCTGGCATGCCAACAAGCCAGTTCTCCATCTGCTGTAAAGTCAACAACAGAAGGGTGGTTCTGGCACCTTTGGCATTCTCCAGTGCCTTTGCTTGTTTGTCCTCCGTAACTGCAACACAGGAGTTCATAGTATCCAAGTCAATACCAACAACTGCACCCTTAATTGCTTCTGATGCATCATCCCTCCTTGAAACAAATCTAAACGCCTCATGACTAAGGCCATTCCAGCCATCCTGATGCTGGGCGGCCATGGGGCTCCCGGATACGGCTGGTGCTTATCATGGCGGCCGTAGAAGTATTTTTTAAATGCTTAACAATATTTGTTTATTTATTTATTTGATACAGAGAGAGTGTGTGCACACACAAGAGAGAGAATAGGCACACCAGGACCTATAGCCACTGCAAAAAAACTCCAGATTCATACTTCACTTTGTGCAGCTGGCTTATGTGGGTACTGGGGAATCAAACCCAGGTCGTAACACTTTGCAGGCAAGTGTATTAACCACTAAGACATTTCTCCAGCCCCCCCCTAGAAGTATTAAAATGAGCTGACAAATGCCACATTAGTCAGGAGAAAGTAACTACCCAATAGCCCACGAGGTACAGATGCTTAGGTAACCTTCCTCATGGGGGAGAGGGAAACAGGAGAGACAAGCATTGCTGAGGGCTAGAAAGGGATCTTGAGGGTAATGAAAAGAAGACATGCAATGATCTATAAATCGTTGTCTTTAGAAGGATGAATGGACCTAGGAGACAAAGAAAGCTTCTAAAATAGTTTGTCCCTGTGGAGTGATATTGCTTAATCTCCCTGTCATATGAAGCCCCAGTAATCTGGTTAGAAGCATTTAATTTCCTCTTTGGTATATCCAGTCTTTGGGAACAGAAAGAAATATATCAAAACCTGTTCTAGGATCTGCTGCTCCCCAAAGGTATTTACTTTAAAATAATGAGCATACCAGGTATGTTAGCTTTCTGTCTGTGAGTGACAGTCTGATTTTGGCTCCTGGTTTCAGAGGGTTTGGCTCATGGTTGTTTCGTCCCTGTGGTTTTGTGTAGATGGTGAGGCACACATTATGGCATGTGGTAGAACAAAGCTGCTCACTTCATGGTGGATAGGAAGCAAAGAGACAGAGATGGCTTTTCTTACAAAGCCCTTCCCACAAAACCTATTCACTGCAAATCTATCAGTGGATTAATCCATGCACGAGGTCAGCGTCTTCATGGTCCAGTCATCACCAAAAGTCACCATCTCTGAACAGTGTTGCTTGGGGGACCAAGACTTCAACATTGGAACTTTTGGAAGACACTTCCAACCCAAACCATAACACCAGGGTGTCATATTTGAGAGAGACTTCTTGGGCTTCCTTAGCTTCCTCACCCACACATTTGCAGACAAAGCAAGAGAGTGTACAGCACAGCCTGTGACCCAGGAAGTGAGTTCTCTCCAGACTTGATCTTGACCTCTGCCTCCAGAATGGCAGAGAAATGCATTTCCTTTGTTTATCAGTTTTCCAGTTGGCCATCAACTTCTTTCTTTCTTTCTCTTTCTTTTCTTCTTTTCTTTTTTTGTTTATTTTTCAAGGTAGGCTTTCACTCCAGCCCATGCTGACCTGGAATTCACTATGTTGTCTCAGGATGGCCTCAAACTCACAGAGTTCCTCCTACCTCTGCCTCCCGAGTGCTGGGATTAAAGGTGTTGCACCACCACACCTGGCTTCTGATGACATTTCTTCACTGCCTGGCTAACCTAAGATGAGAAACTAGGAGGAAGAGCAGTGCTGTGGATATATCATCTGACGAGCATCAGAGGAAAGTGCCACTGTTAGTGCTGAGAGAAACAGCCCTCTTCAATGTGAGAAGAGGAGCGCAGGAAAAACTGTGCTCCATGCAAGCCATTCTTTGCCTACAGGACACCTCATCTGCAATCAGCTGAGCAAGATCTTTCACAACCCTGTGAGATAAAGAGAACTAAAAACATGCAAAACACATGCAAATTCTATGGTTGATTTCCCTCCTTCTTGTCCAAAACACATCTTGCTTCCCCTTGTACAGTAATTTAAATATTCCTGATCTGCAAATGTGTCTGTTCTTCAGATTCTCATTTGAACAAAATATGCCATGGAAAGAATAAAATTTGTCACATCTGCTCATTTTTTATATATGGATGAAAGCTTTGTGTTTTTTCTCCTAAACATTATTTTTTAACTGTGACATGTTGGGGAAAGGAGATTATAGAGTAATAAAAAGGAAAATGGGAACCAAAAGAAATTATGGCTCATAACAAGGAAAAAAAAGAGCATGAGTTAAAAAATCAGAAGAATCAAAGTTTAATTCCTGGCTTGATAACTCTTTGTCATATGATTTGAGCATATGTCTTTATGTCAGTTTTCTTAGCTAGAATATGGGTATTGATGGTACCTACTTCATAGGGCTTTTGGGAGAGGTAAATACAATTTAAACAAAATGCTTCTTATTATGTCTGGCGTACACTGGACATTTGATAGGTAAGAGTGATGGCCATTGCTACTAGTTTTGCTGATAATTCTCCACGAAGGTCAGACCTTCTGGGGGAGGCAAACAGGCTGTCTTGGAGGTTTCAAAGACTGAGCATCTGTAGTAGAGGTCTTGTGGGAGTGGACTGTGCTTCAGGGAGAAGAAGGAATCTTCTGGATATCCAAAATTAGGGCTATCTCTGCTGCCGCTTTCATGCTTCTGAGCTTCACATATGTGTGCTCCTGTCACTGTTCAGGACCTTCCTCCACCTAAACCCGGGCAAGCTCTTTATTCACTCCAGAACTCAAAGTTCTCTCCTCTTTGGGCCTCCACTGTGGTTCCCCAGGCAATTAGCAAGTCCTGTTCTATCCTCATGGCATCAGGCTCCTAGTTGCTTTTGAATACATAAAGATCTCTAATAGGGAGCCACTAGGCTGAGTGACATGGGTGGTTGTGGGGCAGCACCATGATCCCATGCTTCCCAACTTAGTCAAATATACAGTTTTTGTGGGATTTTTTTTTTTTTGAGATAAGCCCAGCAAACTGGCCTTTCTAAAAACTATATTTTTTAATTTTTTTATTTTTACTTATTAATCAGAGAGAGGGAGAGAGAAGAGTGCACTAGGGCATCTAGCCACTGCAAACAAACTCTAGACACATGTGCCACCATGTACATCTGGCTTACATAGGCACTGGGGAATTAAACCTGGGTCTGTAGGCTTCCCAAGTAAGCATCGTAACCACTAGGCAATCTCTTCTGCCCATAACAATTATTAATATTCAGAGAGTATATTGTATTTTTCTTTCCCTCTTTTTTATATGTATATGGATGCATGCATGTTCATATATGTGTGTGTGCACATGCATGTGGAGGTCAATGGTCAATATCAGATGTCTGTCCCAATTATTTTCCACCATATCTTTAAATATTTATTTATTTGAGAGAAAGAGAGAAAGACAGAGACACACAAGGAGAATGAGCATGTGCATGCCAGGGCTTTTTGCCACTGTGAATAAACTCCAGACATGTGTCACTGTCTATTTTGCTTTACATGGGTATTGGGGAATCAAACTTGGTCTTTGCAATCAAGCGCCTTTAACCCCTGAGCCATCTTTCTTGGAACTCCACCTTATTTTATTTTATTTTTAAAATTAGTTTTCTATTCAGCAAATACAGGCAGTTTGGTACCATTATTAGGCTCATCTGTGACCTACCCCCTCCCAATGGCCCCTCCTTGTTGAGGTATATGGGTCGTGCATTGTGGAGTTAGCCCACAGTTATTGGTACAATAAATGTCTCTGCATATCATGACCCAACATGTGACTCTGACATTCTTTCTGCCCCCTCTTCTGCAAAATTTCTCTGATCCAATTCATTTTTGGTCTGCTTCAGTGATGAGGTATTGGGGGCCTCTGAGGCTCTGACTCTCTGATTTGGTAGGAGTTGATTTTTCTCTGTGTTGGTCTCCTTCCCCCTTGTGCTGGTATCTGGTTCATCAGGAAAACAGCACCCTTACTTGTTTCGCCAATTTTCCTTAGTTTCAGTCGGGGCCCTTTTGAGGTATGATGGGTGGCTCTCTCCTTAGGATCTGCATCTATCTGAAAAAGAGAAGCAGATTCTCCAACGGAGAGTAAGTTAGCACCAGGACAAATGAGATAACCCTTACTTTTTTTATAGAGAGTTTCATAGGTGTAGGCCCTCTTGTAGCCCATGATTGATGGTAGCTTGATATTGGAGAATGGGCTTATGTTTGGATATGGTTCTGACTTGTTTCCCAGCTCCAGCTATGGGTCCCGTACCACTGAGGGGATCAGTTAGCCACATCAAGAGCAGTTGGTTTCCCACCATGGCTGTGTGCCACTATTGCACTTGTGTGGGCATCACATCAGGTTATTTGCTGCTAAGTAGGTTGGACCATAAGTTGCTTGGACAGATATTGGTCGTTTCCCCCTGTCACCCATGTAGCACCTTCTGGCACTAGACACGCTGTCTGGGGACTGACTCTCTCCTGGCTTCCAGCCATGCCGTTCCATTTTACATGTCAGCTGCATATAGTATCTTCAGAAATAGGGTCTTACCACTAACCTTTGGTGGGTCATCACGTACTCTGACAGAAATCTGTCATTCTTTTAGAAAACCTTGTAGGTTTCTCTGATCAAAACCTCATTGTGGGTGATAGCCCCATGCTGGTACTGGGAGTTACAGGTCAGTGTCCCCCAAGAAAATGAGGGAAAAAGGTAACTAATATATAGGAGTTAGAGAGGAGAGAGAGAGAGAGGGAAAGGGAGAGGGAGGGAGGGAAGATGTAGAGGATTTAGGTTAGACTTGATCCTCCCCTCTCCAGTGTCTTGTGGTTCAGGTGTTTCCTGTAAGGGCCTGGTGAAGGTTCAGCCATTTAGTCTGCCTTTTAGGAAGTAGAATTTTATGGTACCATTGCTGTTTGGGTCTAGATTAGTGTTTCCCACCCCTTCGATGCCCTCACCTCCCTCCCCATCCCTCCTAGTGTCTAGTCCATGAGATGCTTGCTGGGTGTGTAAGGTATCTTGGGTAGATTCAGGTTAGGTGCTGTAGATGAGTGAGACTATGTGGCAATTTTTTTTTTTTTTCTGTGATTGGGTAAGTTCACTGAGAATGATCTGCTCCAGGTTCACCCATTTTTCCTCAAATTTCTTTGTGTCATTTTTTCTTACTGCTGTATAGAATTCCATTGTGTAGATAGATATACCACATCTTAGTTATCCATTCTTCTAGTGATGGACATCTGGGTTTTTGAGGTAGGGTTTCACTCTTGCTCAGGCTGACCTGGAATTTACTACATAGTCTCAGGGTGGCCTCGAACTCACAGTGATCCTCCTACCTCTGCCTTACAAAGTGCTAGGATTAAAGGCATGTGCCACCATACTCAGCCTATATGAATTTTAAATAGTTAAAACTAAACAGAAGGCCAAGTGTCAGTGAGGGTGTAAAGGAAGAGAAACTCCAGTGAATTGCTGGTGTCTATATATATATATATATAAACTAGTATAAATGTATAAATCTCTCTGTACTAGGTGACAGCCCAATCTTGTCTCTTGAAGCTGAACATTTTATATATATATATATATATATTACATATATACACACACACATGAAGAACTCAAGAAGTATAGGAAATCTTTAGCCTTGAATGATTATAATATACTTAGTATAGTTTGGGATAAGGTATGGTCTCTAAATACCATAACAAAAAAAGAACTCAACACATGGAATGTGAATATACATACCGTGATAGTATATACAGTAGAAACACATACATCTATCTATTCACCACTTGTCATATACTAGAATGCTGAAAACCATAGTATTGACAGTTGTCCCAAACTGGGAACTACCCACATGTCCATCAGGAGTTAAAAAATATATAAATAAATTATAGATTATATGAACAGTACCTGCAATGTAAATTTGCAACTAAAGGTGAAAATGGGCCAACTATGACCATGTATTTAAGTGGCAATGCCAGCACAGGAAGCTAGACAGCAAAGAGTGCATATGTTTGAAAGCACAAAAGCGGGCAGGGTAGGATGGGGACAGTGAGAACCTCGTGGGTAATGGCGGAAAGGGGGACAGAGGTTTGCTGAGTGCAGGTGATGCTGTTTCGGGATGTGACAGCTGGTTACAAGGATGTGTTTGTTGACACTTATATCAGCATTATCATCTGTGCCTTTACCTCTGTGCATATTTTATTTTAGCAAGAAAATTCTTTTTTTTTTTTTCTTGGTTTTTCGAGGTAGGGTCTCGCTCTAGCCCAGGCTGACCTGGAATTCTCTATGTAGTCTCAGAGTGGCCTCAAACTCACGGTGATCCTCCTACCTCTGCCTCCCAAGTGCTGGGATTAGAGGTGTGCGGCACCACGTCTGGCTTAAGAAAAATTTTTAAATGAGACTGATCAAAGAAAAAACTTCAAAGGAGCTTAAATCCACACTGTACTCAATGCGTTCTAGAAAAATTAATTAAGATATTATTTATATAACCATTGTGGTGTTCAAAAACTCAGCAATACAAAGAAGAATAGAACAGAATCTTCAGTCTTCAGTGCTTATAATATAGCCAATGATCCATCAAGTTTCTAAAAACTATAACAGAAGATAAGATTCAATACATAGAGTGTGCGAAAGGACAGCAGTAATAGCCCTAGGCACACAGGCAGTGGTTAACCCTTCATTCTCATGACAACCCTTCATGTGGGAACTAGTAAATCCTCATTTTACAGAGGAAGGTGCTGAAGACAGGATTAAATGCTTCATGTCTACTCCCCTTGTCCCTACTTTGCTATCATGTCACCAATCTCTTATTTATGTTTCCAATCACCATAGTCTTCCAGTTTCTGTAGATCGGTCTCCCAACCTCTTGTCCAGGATTTTACAGGCACTTTTCCTATGCTGGGACCCTTGTGAGTCTAAACCTCCATACTCATGGTTTACCCTTTCCTCTGACTTCCCTTTCCTGAGGAAATCTGTGATGGATACACAACTATTGTAGGATCTTGACTCTAAAATCTCATGAGAGCAGGGACCATGTTAGTGGGTATTCACCATAGTGTCCTATTACACAGTATGATGACATTCAGCAAATATGTAATAAAGGTTTTGTTGAGTAAGTCTGTTAAATACTTACCATGAACAATTAGTATATTCTTAAATGATGAAAATTCAGAGCAAGAATTAAATACAAATGGTATGATGTCACTTGCTATAATTCCAGTTAATTTAGTGTAATCATTGTTCATTCTTCAAAGCAAAGCAGAACTTGTTCTTATAACTCACTCTCAGCCTTTTACTAAAATAAGAATAATAAACTTTTTTAAATTGGGGGTACATTTGGTACTCTGTCTTTGCTTTGTTTCCTATTATCTTATGATCTTTGTCTTTTCCTCCAATAGGAAATGAGTCTTTTCCTTGCCTGCTTAAATGTTTTCAAGATAAAGAAGTCCTTGGTTGCCCTGCCAACCTCTTTCTTTTCTCTTTTTCTCAAGGCAGAGAAGGCAGATAAAACTTGGGGTGGGGACTGGAAACAGGTCTGTACACCTGCAATGTGCACTGTGGTGATTGTTTGCCCAGTTAACACTTTTCCTAGAAGAAGGCTGGGGTCACAGACCAGAACATTCCCCTCCCAGCTGATGGTTTAAACACCCAGAGAAGCAAACAGTATCTTCATTAAACTCTCAAGTGGTTTCATAACTAGATCTCTACCTCGATTCTCTTGATTTTAAACACACGTTACGCCTCAGTCACACAGAATACAAAAATATTCTCACACGAGACAAAATGCAGTTGTCCACTGCAGCTGCTGTTTTACATGTGCTGCCTGGGTCCACGCATCATGCCCCCTCTTCCTCCTCACTCCTTTATTACGGCTTGTTTGTGGTGCCCTGTGCTCCAAGTTGTCACGTTCTCTGCATATAGAATCAATCTTCTGTCAAAATTCTACCTGCTAGGGAAATAAAAAGCCCCATAGGATGTTCCCTTAGGCTATGTAGAATCTGAAATATGAATTTCCAACTGAAAACAAGAAGTTGATGTCTATGATTTCCTCCCTGCCAGCTTTCAAAGGGCTCAGCTTCCAGGAGACCAGCACCAAAGCAGTGTGAAAGTACAGCAGGTCCACATGAACAGAGGCCTCCCTCTTCCTCTTTCTCTGTGTATGTTTCTCCCCCCACCCCTCTCTCTCTCTCGTGTGTATGCATATATGGATGTCCCATAAGTATGAATGTGGAGGCCAGAGGAAAACAATGGGTATCTTCCTCTATCTATCTTCCACCTATTTCCTTGAGACAATCTCTCACCAAACTTGGCACTCCCCTTTAAAAAAAAATCATATTTATTTATTTATTTATTTGAGAGAGATTAAGCACACTAGGGCCTCTAGCCACTGCAAATGAACTCCAGATGCATATGCTACATTGCGCATCTGGCTTACGTGGATAATGGAGAATCAAACCTGGGCGCTTAAGCTTCGCAGGCAAGTGCCCTAACTGCTAAGCCATCTCTCCAACCCCCAGTGCTCCCCATTTTTCAGTCATCTCAGTTGGCCAAGGATTCCCAGTGACCCTCCTGTCTTCACCCCCTCAGGGCTGGGGACAGGCGTGTTCCACCCTGACAAGTTTTTAGGTATTGCTGGGGATTTAGCTCAGGCAAGTGCCCTCATCACTGAGCCATATCCCCAGTCACAAGGCTCCTTTATCTAAGTATACTTGGTGGCCAGTATGTCTGTTAAAGACTCCTGAAGCCCTTGCCCAAAGCTTTTAGGAGACTTCCAGATATTCATTGCCATGGAGATAAGAGCCCCACTCAGTTCCAATCATCACTCAACTATGTGCCTCGAGGGGACTTAGTGCACAACTCACCATCCAATTCTTGATCTCTTTTCCCTAGTCAGGAGTTGGGGAGGTTCCACAGTCCTAGAGCATGACACTTTAGAGGGCAAGCATATCAGTGGGTAGCTTCAGTCATTTTAGAGGTGTCAACTTGACAGGATCTAGAATCCCTTAGGAGAAAACCTCTGGGCGTGTATATGAAGGTATTTCTAAGGCTTAGGTTAATTGAAGTGGGAAGACCTACCTGAAATGTGAGTGACAACAGCTCATGGGCTGGAGTCGCAGACTGAATAGAAAGGGGAAAGTGGACTGAGCACCAGCATTCATCACTCACTCCTTCCTGGCTGTGGATACAATGTGACCAGCTGCTTTGCATTTCTGCAGCCAAATCTAACAAACCATGTGGACTGTGAGCCTCAAGAAAACCCTTCCTTCCTTATGTTGCTTCTTTATTTTTATTTTTATTTTTGTTTTTCAAGGTAGGGTTTCACTCTAGCTCAGGCTGACCTGGAATTCACTATGTAGACTCAGGGTAGCCTTGAACTCCTGGTGATCCTCCTACCTCTGCCTCCCGAGTGCTAGGATTAAAGGCGTGGGTGCCACCACGCCCAGCTCTTAAATTGCTTCTTGTTGGATACTTTGTCACAGCAACAAGGAAAGCAATGAATACAGCAACCAGTATATTTTTAAGAGAGAAAAATATGACCAGTATCTTACCAGGAAATCTTCGTGAACCTTCCTTCTCAGAAATCACACCAGGTCAGTGAAACAAAACAAAACAAAAAATTTCCAAAGGTTAAAACAAATGCCTTGTGGAGACTTCTGCGAGTGAGCCTCCCTCTGAGAAGGAAGTCACCCACTTGGCGTCCCAGCAGGCTTTCAGGGAATAGAACAAGACAAAGGCCAGTGCTTGTTTTCTGAGAGGAGATAGAAACATTTGTTTCTTATACCATCGATAACTTCGAAAGTATTTTCAGACACATAATTTTATTCACAAATATTTCAGCACATCTCCCTAAAGATAAGAACTCTAAAATTAATTACAATTTATTTATTATACCTAAAATGATAATTTATTAAAAAATAAGCATTCTGGGTTGGAAATGTAGCAGTGGTTAGAGAGATATTGGCTATGTGATAAACATTATTGAAGCTGGGCATGGGGTACATTCTCTGTGTTTGGGGATGGGTTTAAAATTTGGTTAAAGCATACATTCCTCCCTCAGTCAGGATTGGCTTAGGAAAGACAATGTGTAGCGCTACGGTGGCCGGTGTCGGTGAGGTTGTGATGGTGAGGCATAAGCCTGAGGAAAGACCAGGCTGACAGGGTGTTTGTTGTAGGCAGCTCCACATTGCTTGGATGAACATCCAAACCAGGCAAGTTTATATGAGGAAGGGTTTATTTAAACTTACAGATCCAGGGGAAGTTTCACAGTAGCAGAAGAGGCTGGCCCCCTTTCAAAGACCTAAGGAGAGAGGAAAACCACCATCATCCATCATAAGCAAAAGGAACATAAGCAGGCAGCAAACAGCAGGGACCCATGCAGAGCTCAGACTGCTCCACCTCCAGTGACATCTTAGGTCTGGACCCCAGGATTCACCCCCAGCAACACCTCCCCCAGCCAGGTAGCTGGAGAAAACCTTTAATAAAATACTTGAGTCTATTAGGGGACATACATTCAAACTATCACACAGGAGATTTTGCATCCCAGGACCAATGGCTGGATTATATTCCTGGACTTCACATTTCTTCACATGTGCATGCTATGAAGCACTCCTCCTCTCTAGCTGCATAGTCGATCAATTTCCTCTCCACTCACAAGCCCTCTGCCCATGACTACTTCCTCTTCCTCCATGTGTTAGCACAATGCCAGGAGGTGGTGAGTGAATTGCTCTAGGCTGAATAAGTGTGATCGGTTGTAGTTAAATGGTGCTGAGTTTGTTAGAACATAGTAGACTCCTTACTGACAAGTCAAGACTTTTATATTTCCTAGCAAGCTCTAACCTAGCGCTGGGCATTCATGCATTCACTGTCATGACATTTCATCATAATATCCTCAAATCTGAGCATCATGGTACAGAATGATTGCATGGTTGACTTGAAGCACTACTGTTTTCTATTTGGCTTGGTGATTGGTTCCTCCTGCTCCCTATAGGCCATCTTATAAATCCTCCCACAGACTGTGCCATGGGATTCCAGGGCAATTTAATGCTCATCAAGGCCCCATTAGCCACTAACCTGGGTGATGGACTCCATGAGTCATCTACCAACTGAATAGCTGCTTCCTATAGGTAATTGACACAGTGTAAAGCACTGCTTCATATGCATATGCCTTAAAATAGCTCATTACTTAGAATTATTGTTATGACAAAAGAAACAAAAAGTGAGGAGTAGCTCTTTTTAGGCATCTTCAATGTTCCAGGCATGACTGTATTTATCATTACGGGGATGTATTATGTCACAAAATACCAAAGGGTTTAAAGGGAGTAAATGCGATAATGCATGGACCGTGCAGAACATAGGTGCTACTGCATAGAACATGTTACTACTAGTAGTAGAAATAATGAAAATAAGAAAAATTTTTATAATTAACCCAGGAGTGCTCTTATTACCTTTGTTACAGATGAGAAATCAGAGGCTCAGAGCCAGGAAGTAACTTTTCTCAGATCATCAGTCAGCAGTAGAGGTAGGATTTTAATCAAGGTCTTCAGGGGTCTAAAGCTTGGGCTGAGTTCAATCAAGGAAACAGAACC
Organism: Jaculus jaculus; assembly: GCF_020740685.1. Taxonomy (NCBI): domain Eukaryota; kingdom Metazoa; phylum Chordata; class Mammalia; order Rodentia; family Dipodidae; genus Jaculus; species Jaculus jaculus. The sequence goes on from NC_059104.1 coordinate 122,275,301, forward strand.
AATGAAAGATACAGATTAAGAGATTAAGGGGCTGAAGAGATGGCTCAGCATTTATAGGCACTTGCAAAAGCCTGACAGCCTGGGTTTGATTCTCCAGGGCCCACATCAAGCCAGATGTACAAAGTGAAGCATGCATCAGGAGTTTGCTTATAGTGGCAAGAGGCCCTGGCATACCCATGCCCTCTCTTTTACTCTCTCTGCATGTCTCTTTCTGTTTCAAATAAATCAATAATTTTTTTTTAAAAAAAAAGATTCATGGAAAGCCTGACAACCTGAGCCAGGGTGATGGAGACAGACACTGAGGATACTCAAAAATATACCAAAGCAGAAATCCAGAAGCTGCTGAGAGCTCAACACTAAACTGGACTTGAAACACAATCACCAAGGCTCAGGGAATTCTGCAGAAGAGGGGGCAGAAAGATTGAAAGAGCACAGGGTGGGAGGGAATATCCAGAGATATAGTCCTGCCCATAATGACAGACCACTGCTCTCACAACTCATAACCCACAACTCCATGTGAACACCAGCAATCCCACCAAGGAGGTCCCTCAGTGGAGTGGGGGCAGAGAGGAGGGAAATGATGGTACCAACATATGATGTGTCCATATAAGTTTATACTTAATAATAAGCAAACAAAAGAGGGGCTGGGAAGATTGCTCAGCAGTTAAAGTACTTGTTTGCAATGCCTGACCACCTGGGTTTGATTCCCTAATACCTACATAAAACCAGCACAGAGTGATGCATGCATCTGGAGTTTCTATGCAGCAGCAGGAGACCCTGGTGCACCCATACACTCTCTCTCTCCTCTCCCCCTTTTCAAATAAATAAATAAATAGTACATTTAAAAAATATAATAAAAATAGAAGACTAGCTTGAAGAAAAATATGAAAACGTCAACAAACATTTACTATACATAATTCAAAATCTTTCTATATTCTAGTTAGAGCTCAAAAGCATAAATATGTGGTGACCATTAGCCAACTGTAAATTGCTAATAAATAAATATGTGTAATTAGCTATCTACAAATTCAAGTTCTTCCCATTGTTAAAAGCAACTTCTTAATTTCTTAGCATAAATGAATCACATAATTAGCCAATGAGAAAGTTGAAAGATATTTACTTTTGCTTACTTTAAAAATTAGGATAGCCAAGGTGAATTTAAGACATGAATCATCTAATTATCAATTCTACTTTATTCAGCAATGAAATACTTGTTTTTCAAATACTGTCATAAAATACATGGATGAACTTTCTAGTTCACTGTCCTTTCTGACATTCTTAAACATAATCTCCCCTCCCTGAACTAAAATATTGAATGCGAAATTACTTTCCCCATTTTAAAAGAAACTAGGAGGGATGGGGAGGGAGGTGAGGACATCGAAGGGGTGGGAAACACTAATCTAGACCCAAACAGCAATGGTACCATAAAATTCTACTTCCTAAAAGGCAGACTAAATGGCTGAACCTTCACCAGGCCCTTACAGAAAACACCTGAACCATAAGACACTGGAGAGGGTAGGATCAAGTCTAACCTAAATCCTCTACATCTTCCCTCCCTCCCTCTCCCTTTCCCTCTCTCTCTCTCTCTCTCCTCTCTAACTCCTATATATTAGTTACCTTTTCCCCTCATTTTCTTAGGGGACACTGACCTGTAATTCCCAGTACCAGCATGGGGCTATCATCCACAATGAGGTTTTGATCAGAGAAACCTACAAGGTTTTCTAAAAGAATGACAGATTTCTGTCAGAGTATGTGATGACCCACCAAAGGTTAGTGGTAAGACCCTATTGCTGAAGACACCATATGCAGCTGACATGTAAAATGGAATGGCATGGCTGGAAGCCAGGAGAGAGTCAGTCCCCAGACAGTCAACAGTCAGTGCATCTAGTGCCAGAAGGTGCTACATGGGCGACTCGGGGAAACAACCAATATCTGTCCAAGCAACTCATGGTCCAACCTACTAGCAGCAAATAACCTCATGTGATGCCCACACAAGTGCAATAGTGGCACATAGCCATGGTGGGGAACCAACTGCTCTTGATGCGGCTAACTGATCCCCTCAGTGGTATGGGACCCATAGCTGGAGCTGGGAAACAAGTCAGAACCATATCCAAACATAAGCCCACTCTCCAATATCAAGCTACCATCAATCATGGGCTACAAGAGGGCCTACGCCTATTAAACTCTATAAAAAAAAAAAAATAAGGGTTATCTCATTTGTCCTGGTGCTAACTTACTCTCCACTGGAGAATCTGCTTCTCTTTTTTAGATAGATGCAGATCCTAAGGAGAGAGCCACCCCATCATACCTCCAAAGGCCCCCAGCTGAAACTAAGGAAAATTGGCAAAACAAGCAAGGGTGCTGTTTTCCTGATGAACTGGATACCAGCATAAGGGGGAAGGAGACCAACACAGAGAAAAGTCAACGCCTACCAAATCAGAGAGCCAGAGCCCCAGAGGCCCCCAACACCTCATCACTGAAGCAGACCAAAAATGAACCCAACATGGCTCAGGGAAATTTTGCAGAAGAGGGCCGGAAAGAATGTCAGAGCCACATGTTGGGTGTTGATATGCAGAGACTTTTATCATACCAATAACTGTGGGCTAACTCCACAATGCACGACCCATATACCTCAACAAGGAGGGGCCAGTGGGGAGGGGTTAGGTCACGGATGACCCTAATAATGGTACCAAACTACCTGTACTTGCAGAATAGAAAACCAATTTTAAAAAGGTGCCCATGCCCTCTCCCCCAAAATAAAATATAACTTACTTTAGTATTGGGGGAGTCATTTAAACTAAATTCAGAGGACTTAAATCCATATCTCCTTTTTGTCTCAACTTAGATATAACATAAATGCCATGCATGGTTTCACTAAAATTATTTGGAAGAGTACTTTTAAAGATGTCAATTCAAATAATTTCCTCAGTATAAATTCAGGAAAGTTGTTCTAATAAAGTTTGGTTTTCTGAATTATACAAGACATACTATGCTTTGTTCACTAATTTTGTTGTTGTTGTTGTTATTTTTTGAGGTAGGGTTTCACTGTAGCCCGGGCTGACCTAGAATTCACTATGTAGTCTCAGGTTGGCCTCAAACTCTCAGCGATCCTTCTACGTCCAGAGTACTGGGATTAAAGGCCTGGCTTTGTTTACTGATTTTTAAAACATTCAGCTCTTGATGGTTTCATTGAGAGCAAAATTATTTAATAAACTTCACAATTTGAGAGAGAGAGTGTGTGTGAGAGAGATTGAATCAGTTCAGTGAATGGGCTGATATATGGGGAATAACATGCAGGTTGGGAATATGTGAGGCAGGCCCTTGGAAGGATAGGCAACACGCCTACACATGGCTGACACTTTCCTTCTTCAGGAAGGCCTCAGCAGGGCTCTGAAGATCTTGCAACTGAACCAAGCCCACTCAGATTCTAAAACAGCCAACTACTCATGGATTCTTGTCACATCCACAGAATGTCTTCCCAGAAACGCTCAGATTAGAATTTGATTGATCAAGAGGGCTGGAAACCAGCCAAACCACCTCATCAAAAGGTCATCACAAAGTTCCTTTTACTTTTCTTTCACATAAACATTTCAAGCAGTTAGTTGCCTTAGGCTCTCTTCACTCCACAATTTAGAAGGTGGGGAAACAGGGCTCAGAGCTGTGTCCAACCTAACCAAGGCCACACATTCTTCAATGACTAGGCTGAGATCACACGCAGGCCTCCTGGACGACCTACTGAAAGTCCGTTCTGTACATGCGGGGAAAGAGTCGGGGGCACAGAACACGACAGGGGTTGCAGCAGGGGTGCACAGCAGAGACAGCGTCAGAGGCTCCAGCACTACCTTGCTGAGGAACATGGGCAGGAAAGGAAGATGAGATTTGGAAATGGTGCTGCTGTTGGCCAGATGTTGGGGCTATTCAAATGTGATGAAAGAAGTGTGAATAGAGAATGATGGAAGCAGGGAAAGGGTTAGTCACGTCTTAGCATTGTGGTGCCAACTATACAGTGAGTGTATCTTAGAAAGCAGCCATTACGAATAGATATGAACACTGTTCAGGGCTGGGCAGGTTGTGCGCTGCGCAGCTCACAAAGATGTAACAGTCCAGACATTACTCCCTCCAGACCACTGCACCCCCACCCGGCCAAGCTGAGGGAGGCACTGCTGAAATGGCTGGACCCAGTGCTCCAGTACAGAAGGGATTTTAGGGGGAGGGTGAACTGCTCTAAAACTGTAATGTGATTGATACAGGGATATCACTAACTCTAGAGAGATGTGTATGCGCCTGATAAAAATTGAGCAAATAATTTCAGGAGCAACATGAATGCCCATCTCTGCAGAGCTGCTCAGAATTCCTTCAGAAGATGATCTCTACACTCAGCAGCAGCACTGAATTCTGTCATTCTAAACAGAATTCTAGTTACATGGCAGCATTTTCTGGCAGCGACGGTGGGGGGGATGTCTGAACCCTAAGGTTAAAAGGAGGACAAACCAAAACCTGTAAGGTTCTGCTCAGCACGGGGAGCAAAGGGGCCACGCCTAAAAACTCATGCAGAAAGTGACAATGGCCACTAGGCTAGGATTTCAAATTATGCCAGGCTTTATTTTTCTCTTTTGACCTTTAGAAGTCATGGTGCTATTTTTATACTTAAAGCGGAGTAGCGGGACATGACCGTGTGTGTCTGCCGTGTGTTTCTCTGCTGTTGGTGTTCCCTGGGAATGGCACTGTCACTGCAGTGGAGAGAAGATCTGCTTTACTTCCAGGCTTACCATTGGACTGAGGTGTGTCTCGTGGACACTGTGCTTAGTGGTCACTGTGCCTAGCAGTCGCTGTGCCTAGTGCTCACTAGGTTCTGACTTAGGAGGGTTTGGGCCCTTCTTATTCCCATTGGCAAGACTCCTCTGATTTTCAGCTTACCTTAAACTCTCAAATTATGGGCCCTGTGCCAGTTATTCTCCTCTTTGCTAAGACCAAATGCCTGAAAGGGGAGGAAGGACTTGCGCTGGCTCATGGTTCAGGAGGTACAGTGCACCATGGTGGGGAAGACACGCAGCAGGTGGCTCTGCGGTACGGAGGGTGTAAAGCCACTGCTAGTTCACATCTCCACAACTCGGGAAGCAACGAGGGCACAGGGACAAGGACCATGTTCTGCAACAACAAGCTCCACCCCCTAGTGACCCTTTGCTTCTCGCAAGGCTCCACTTTCTAACCCTTCTTAAACATGGGTCTTAAAATGTGGGGGGGGGGGGTGTCACAATATATTTGGCAACAGTAAAAGGATTATAGCCATGCAACAACCAGAAATTAATTCAAGATCAAACATTTAATGAAAGTGAGGTCTCTCTGGTAGTACTTGCTTGTGCCACATCCCACAGCTTCACTGCCGTCCTAGTTCTGAACACACAACACATGTGCCTTTGCACTGTGCCAATAACTACTCCCTGAAACTCCTCAGGTTAGATTTGAGGCTACATTATGACTTACAAAGTTTTCTACTCTTACAGAAACATAATAGTTTAATTCTAAAACCCAAACTTTTAAATATTTTTCTAAGTGTCATATATCAAATTAGCATATCATTGAAAAAAATCATTCATTCATAGGGCTGAGGAGAGTGGTTAAAGGTGCTTTTTGGCAAAGCCAGCTGGCCCAGGTTTGGTTTAGCCAGCACCCACTTAAAACCAGATGCAAAGGGGTGCATGCATCTGTGGCCCCGATATACCTATGACGATTGACAGAGACAGAACCAGGAGAATCTGGAAGCCTAAGGGCCACCCATTCTGATGTTCATATGTAGTCTGGAAGTTCATCTGCAGTGGGAAAAGACCCTGACTCAAAGATGGTAGACACAGACACCTCCAAGTTGTCCTCTGACCTCCACATGCACATGAATGGCACACGTGCCCATCCACACACAAAATTTTTTTAAAAAAAAATTAGCTATATTAAAACCACATTGACCTTTAAAAAAATCACATTCATCCCATTAGTATGGAAATTAGTGTAAAAAAATCACATTCATCCCATTAGTATGGAAATTAGTGTATGTTTTGATCTTTAATAAATGGTAAATTTATGTACATACTAAAGAATTATGTTTTTTTAATTTTAATTTTAATTTATTTATTTGCAAGCAGAAAGAGACAGAAAGAAGAGATCCAGACAGAGGTAGTGGGTACACCAGGGGCCTCCAGCCACTGCAAAGAACTCCAGATGCAAGCATACACCACTTTGTTCATCTGGCTTTACATAGGTACTTGGGAATCGAACCTGTGTCGTTAGGCTTGGCAGGCAAGCACCTTAACTGCTGAGCCATCTCTCCAACTCTGAAGAATTATTTTAAAATAAATTTCTTTACAATTGATTATTGATGAGTGATTTGTATAGCTATTATATATACCTAATTACCCAGGATTGAATAAATTTTCTTGAGTGAAAAGTGCTATAAATGGTAAAAATTTGAGAAGCTCTGTCCTAAAGATTCCACAACCTCCCAAAATGGCATCACCAGCTGGGATCCAAGTGTTCAAACAATATGAGCCTACAGGGAGAGTTTGACATTCAAACCACAATAGGCCCCAGGCATCAGGGGACTCAATGTGTTCCCCTCCATCATGATGACATGAAAAACTGGGACCATCTCTAAGGCAAAACAGGGGTCCTAAGAGCCAAGATGATGTAAAAGTCTTTGGCTTATCAGACAATTTCTGCCTTTTCCCTCTGGTGAGATTTTGTCTGAATGTTACATTCACTTTATGGCTGTGTATGTCTTAAAACAGAAAGGAAAATGCCACTTAGCCTCCCCAGGTTCTGGTTGAGAATTGCCTGAATGTTATCTGCATTATGCTTTGTGATAGGGAATGCCAAGGTCACACAAGTATCTCTGCTTGTGGTTTGGGCTTCAGAGCCTTATAAGATTTGGGAGGAAGCTTTTGCATTAAGTTGGATTACTTCACTATTTTAACAGGTCCTGTTAACTGTGCATAGGGGATGACTTCCTGTGATCCACGTTTCTTTCTGAACTCAAGCGGCTAATCCAAAAGAAATGCTTTGGAATCTGCGGTGAGCTTTGGGGTGGACAGTCCATCTTAGCAGCCTCAACTGTATGCAAAGAAAAACAGTGCACGTGAGATTTTCTACAACCAACTGGCTGTGACCATTGATTTCGACGTACTCAAGTGCAAAGTTGTCCTCTCCCCTGGCTGCATTGAGGTCTAGTTGATAAGTAAGGATTACATATATTTTGGTACATAGTTTATTTTCTTATAGTTCATAACTGAATACCACATGCTGGGACTTTATAAAGAGCAAAGGGCTGTTGAGCTGATGGTTCTGGAGGCTGGGAAGACCAAGAGCATGGTGCAAGCATCAGTGAGGTCCTTCTGCTGTTTGACAGCAGGGGGCATCATGGAGCAAGATGGAGAAGCATCTCCTTCAGTTCTCTTTCTCTTGTGCAGACACTGGCCATCACGGTCCCCATCTTTATGAGCACAAGTAATCCCTATGCCCTCCCCAAAGACCCCACCTCCAAACACCACCTACATATCACCCTAGGAATTAAACTTCCATCACTTGAACCCTGGGAGACATAACCAAACCCTAGCAATGATGTTTTGATATCCAGATACACAGTGACATGAGTGCCACAACCAAGTTAAGGAACATGCTTGTCACCTCACATAGTTACCATTGTAATTAGATTAAACTGAAAAATAAAATTGTATCTATTTAGTATATGAATAAAATAGCTTTTTGTGTGTAGTGTTGGGACTTGAATCCAGGGCTTTAGAAGTGCCAGGCTAATGCTTAGTCAATAATATATTGAAATACACACACACACACACACACACACACACACACACACACACACACACACACATTTGGTGGTTAAATCAAGCCAGTTAGTATATACATTACCTCACAAACTTATATATGCATATTCAGTAGTGTTGGTACTGGATCATACGATAATTCTATTTTGAGTGTGTGTATTTTGTATATATGTGTGTGCATGTCTATTGTGTAAGTTTGGGTGCATGCACATTCATGGTATGCATGTGGAGGTCAGAGGATAATTTTGGGTGTTGATCATCACTTCTACCTTGCTTTTGAGGAAGGGTCTCTCATTCTCTGTGTCATTCATGCTATGTTAACCAGGCTAGCTGCCCCATGAGCCTTCTGAAAATTTTTCTGTCTCTGTCTCCCTTCTTTCCATTGGCGCCATAGGATTACTGATGCTCACCATAGCATCTGGCTTTTATGTGGGCTCTGAGGATATGAACTCAGATACTCATGCTTGCACAGCAAGTGCTTTTAAGGTAATCTCTATTCTGACATTCGTGATGCACTATCTCACTGTGGTTTTAATTTCTATTTCCCTGATGTTAAACATTTTTTTCATGTACCTGCTGGGTAGTTGTAGATCTTCCTTAGAGAAAAGCCTGCCCAGTTCCTTTCCTATCTTTACATTGGATCATTTGTTTTCTTGATCTTGGATTGTTTGAGTTCTCTACATATGTTGGATAGTGATCTATTACTGTATGTATGTATGTATGTATGTAATGATGTAATTTACTAAAACAAAAAAACATACATTTTCATTTCTGATTTGGGTGCTTTTTATTTGTTTCTCTTCCTTAACTTCTCTGTTTGGACTGCTAATACCATGTTAAGTAGGAGTAATAGTGAGCAAGCTTGTTTTGTTCCTAAGATTGGAGGAGATGTGTTTATAACATTATCTGGGGAACTTTATCTATGATCTTTTTTTGTGTTGAGATGCAAAAAAAAAAAAAAATTTTGAAGACTGGGGAGATGGCTCAGTGGCTAAGAAAGCTTGCTGCACAAGCACATGGACTGGAGGTCATTCCCCAGCACCCACATAAAAAGCCAGGCACAGCCACACCCACCTGTCACCCCGGTGCTGACAGCAGGCAGAGGCTGAAAACAGTATGAGCAGATTCAGTGCAACACGCTGCCTCAATGGAAGTGTGACAAAGAAAGAACTTTGATGGCTTCCTTTCGCCTCTACACATATGTGCCTGGGGCATATGCTTCTGTACACATACATGCATATATCATATACACACATACCACATAGACCACCCACAACAAAAAAGAGTTTTGATCATTAAATGATGTTGAATTTTGACACATGGTTTCCTGAATCTATTGCCATGATCATATGGTGTGAGTCCTTCATTTTATTAACATGACATAGGGCTTTATTGATCCACCCATGTTAAGCTATCCCTCCATGCCTAGACCAAATCTCACTGAATCATGCTATATCATCCTTTCACGGTTCTATTCATTTGGTTTGCTAAAAATCAAACAAAAATACCAATCAACAAATAGGCTATTAAAGTGAAAAGATAATTCTCAAAGAAGAAACACATATGGCTAAGAAGTATTTTAAAAAGTGTTCAACATCCTTAGCCATCAAGGAAATGCAACTTAAATCTGCTCTGAGGAGGTGGAGCTTGCCTGTGAAGCCTAAGGATCCTGGTTTGATCCCCAGAACCCACATAATACATATGCATATGGTGGCTCATGCATCTGGAGTCAATTTGCAGTGGATGGAGGCCCTAGCATGTCCATTGTTTTCTCTCTCTTTCTGTCTGTCTCTCTCTCTGTCTAGTAAATAGAGAGAGAATGGGCACACCAGGACCTCTAGCCACTTCAAACAAATTGCAGATACATGTGCCACCTTATGCATCTGCCTTTATGTGGGTCCTGGGAAATTGAACCTGGGTCCTTTGGCTTTTTAGACAAATGCTGCTAAACCATCTCTCCAGCCCCAAAGCTGTCCTCTTAAGAATGACATGCTTGGGGCTGTGGAGACAGCTCAGTGAGTAAAGTGCTTGGCACACAAGCAAGAGGACCTGAGTTTGAATTCCCAGTACTTACATAGAAGAGTCACATGCATATAATCCCAGCACTGGGGAAGTGGAAACAGAAGGATCCTAGGGATTTTCTGATTAGCTGAGGAGTTCTAAGTTCAGTGTAAGACTCTGTCTCAAAAATAAAGTAGAGATTAACTGCAGAAGACAGCCAATGTGACCTCCTGCCCTCCGAATGCATGCACATCAATACATAGATGCTCCCACACATACGCCAACATGCACACACTTATCCACACCCCACCATACACAAAGAATGTCCTGCACTATATATTTTTTTAAATTTTTTGAGGCAGGTTCTCATTGTACCTCAGTGTGACTGGGAATGAAGTTCAGGTCGGCCTCAAGCTCATGAAAATCCTCCTACTTCAGCCTTCAGAGCGCTAGTGTTATAAGAATGAGCCAGCAAACCCTGCTGAATATCATACAATGAAACTAATGTTCAAAACATCTTCTGGTCATTACAGATAGTGGAAATAATAACATTTGTTTTATGTGTGTATTTTGTGCACTCACTCTCTGCTCTATGTCAAATATTTAGTGAATCAATAACTTTTGTTGTCATTTTATTTTTCAGATGGAAAAACTCAACACATACAGCAACAGATTGAGAATTTTAATACAAATCTGCTCAGGCCAAACTAGACCATTCTGGCTTCCTCAAGCAGAAGTTGGTCAGGCATGGTCTGGCCAGTCAAGCCCTGACTCACACACATGCCCACTTGCGACAGTCAGGTTCCTATTAGCTGATTCTCACACAGGGAAAACAATGTCAGACCCCAGCAGTGCTTCTTCACAGACCTGTTCATTTTTCCTAATAGAGGTAAGCCCTCTGTTTATTCAGCTATCATTCTGGCCCTTGCTTTATAATTTCCCCGGAAACTCTCTGTGCTATCTTGGGGTAAGGACCCTGGAGAGCGAGATCAGGCTGAGATGAGGCTGTAATTGCTGTTCCTTCTGGGGCTAGGTCAGGCTCCATGATTCCCAAGTATCCAGGCCACTAAGTAGGGTGTCAGGCAATCAGCTGCTTCCCTGATCCAGCTAGTCCTCAGGTTTTTGTCTGAAAAGTAAGAGGATTGGACTAGAGTTATAATTTTAAAAATTGAAGGCTTTATTTAATAAGAAAAAAAAACTTAATTCAGCATTGACATAAATTTTTTTTGTTACATCATGTTTTCTCACAGTATGGGGTGGTTTAAATGTAAAATGCCATAAAATGCCCCTTGTAGGTCATGTGTTTCAATACTTAATCTCTAGCAAGGGGTGCTATTTGGGAACCTTTAGGAAGTGTAGCCTTGCTGGAGGAAGTGGGTCACTGGGAGTGGGCCCACATGTTCCTGTCTCTGCTTCTTGTCAACTGCTATGACAATGTGACACTGAGTTCCCATTCCTGCCATGCTTTCCCCGACCATGACAGACTCTACCCCCTGGAATCTTTAAGATCCTTCCTTTCCTAAGTTGCTTCTGGACAGTTATTGGTCCACAATAGTGAGAAAAAAACTATTACAAGGAGGGAGAGGGAGAAAAGAAATAGGGAAAGAAGGGTAGAGAGGAAGGGAAAGAGGAGGTCTGGAAGGGAGAGAAGAGGGAGAGAGAATGGTTTTATTCATCTTAATATTCCTACCTTATAACACAGAACTTGACATATAGTAAACATTCAGATAATACCTAATGAGAAAATCAGTATGCGTGTATGTATGTAAATGAGTAAAGGGATGGATGGATGTTGAAACAATCAGGAAGCTGCTGCAGATGTGATGATAATCTATGATAGAGTGGAGGATGCCTTCTTGGATCAACAAATCATGAGAAGAGAGAACGGAATGGAATATAAAGATTTTATTTCAATAAAGGCATTATTGTACCAATGCCATGAAGCCATGCCTTAGACCACTCTTAGGACTTAGTCTTCCAGTTGCCACACATTAGCCAGGTGGAGTGGCTCATCAAACACTGAAAGGCTGAGGGAAGAGGACTACTGCAAGTTCCAGGCCAACCTGGGCAACAGAGTGAGGTCTTGTCTTAAAAAATACAAAACAAGGGGGCTGGAGAGATGGCTTAGCAGTTAAGACATTTTCCTGCAAAGCCAAAGTATCCAGGTTCAACTCTCCATAACCCATGTAAGCCAGATGCACAAGGTGGCACATGCATCTGGAGTTCATTTGCAGTGGCTGGAGGCCCTGGCGTGCCCAATCTCTCTCTCTCTCTCTCTCTCTCTCTCTCTCTCTCTCTCTCTCTCTCTCAAATAAATAAATAAAATACATTTTAAAAAATACAAAACAAGGGGCTGGAGAGATGGCTCATCAGTTACAGCACTTGCCTGTAAAGCCTAAGGACCCAGGTTCAATTCTGCAGTACCCATGTAAAGCCAGATGTACTAGGTGGTGCTTGTGTCTGGAGTTCATTTGGTAAAGACCCTGGCATGCCCATTCTCTTGCGATCTGCCTCTTTCTCTGTCTTTAAAATAAATAAATAAGATACTTTTTTAGAAAATACAAAACAAAACATATTGATATCATTATATAATGTATGCACACTCATGCATGCACATGCACTAATGCATCCTGGAAAATGACTGCAGAATTGAAATAAGCAACATAGTCATTTTCCTTGTCGAGTTCATGATTAGGAAAGCAGATAAACACAGAGAGAGTTAGAACAGCATGGTGAATTTAAAACCAAATGTATCAAGCAGGATAAGTCTGCTGGTAGTACTGCAATAACAAATGGCTCTCTGCTCACATCATTCATTAGCAAGCTCATGCCACATGTCCTTGGCCTCCATTCACACAGTTCTGACTCCATGAGCCAGGCAGACATGCCAACCACTGCTGACTGCTCTGGCAGAATTAGGAAGCATTAGTAAAGAGGACATCACTTTTTTTTTACACTGGGTTCCTCAAAATCATCCACCATATTAAATTCCAAACAGGCAGAAACATCTGGTGGAAATTAGGAGGCATGGAGAGGTTTGGAAGAATCACCCTGGGAGCATGAAAAAGCACAGTACTCGAAGCTGGGGTGCTGGTCAGAGAGGGAGCTGCCCTTGAGCTGGGGCAGGCGGCACAAGCACTAGTTGCCCTGAGGCCCAGGTCCAGGAGGCCAGGGAACAAAGGATTTGAGCTGCTGGAAGGTGGCCCAGGGTCTCCGTCACTGAACAACACACAGTGGCACAGCTCTGTCCGCAGCATGCTAGTGTGGCTTGGGCTGAACTGGAGACATCCTGGTGACATGTCAGATCATTACCGCTTATTAAAGTTTTACTCTGTGGCCAGGGAGGCTTATCAGAGCCAGAGGACTCATCTGTACAGCTCATCCCTAAACAGCCACAGATATTGATGCCTTGCTTGAGGAGGTTATAAATGAAATTAGAGATTCTCCAAGAACTAAATACTCATCATACACACTGTGTCTCATTTCTGACATGAAGGTCATGAGGACCCTTGAGATAAAATCTTCTAGAACTCCTATAATCATCTTGTACTCTATTTTTTTTTACTACAAGTGATAATTCATTAAATGTGCACATTAAAGTTCCTTCCCAATTTCTGTAGTAGTGATTATTATTCATTTTCTACCCAGTCTGAAAAAGTAGGATGGCCTGAGTCCTACCTGACCTGACAAGGCTTCCATAGTTCCAGGTACTCTGGTTTCTTCTTTATTGTCATCATTTTATTTATTTCTGCAGGCAGTCTGAAGACATGCAGGTATTAGCCAACTTTTACAATTAGGTGTATGTAAGCCGAATAAGTGAAGGAAGCAAGCTATGAGCCCAGGTCTAGCTTGAACTTAAAGCTCTGTGACCATAACCCCTAGCGGGCCCCACTGAAGGGGTTTTCCCATCTCAGGCTACTTAGCCTCCTCAGTGCTTAATATATATGTGTGTGTGTGTGTGTGTGTGTGTGTGTGTGTGTGTCTGTGTCTGTGTGTATGTATATATATTTTCAAGGAGAGAGAAAAAATGAATGAATATGGGTGTGCCAGGCCCTCCAGCTACTACAAAGCATTCCAGATGCATGTGCCACTTTGTGCATCTGGCTTTTTTTTTTAATATTTAATTTATGAGAGAAAGAGAGAGAGAGAGAGCAAAAATGGGCACTCCAGTCCCTGCAAACTAACTCCAGACACGTGCCACCTTGTGCATCTGGCTTACGTGGGTATTGGGGAATCAAATCTGGGTCCTAGCACCTTGACCACTAACCCATTTTTTCCAGCCCCTGCATCTGGCTTTATGTGGGTACTGGGGAGTTGAACTGGGGTCATTAGCCTTTGCAAGTAAGAGCCTTAACTGCTGAGCCATCTCTCCAGTGCTCAGTGCTTAATTTCCCCTGAGGTTCACCACTCTCACTGCCTTTGTCTCAGAGCTTCAGCTCCCAGTTGCTTCTCCTGGCCCAGACGGAGAAGCAAGCCCAAAGAGTGAGATTCTGTCAGGCGTGAAATCAGGAAGAAATCCCACAGTTACCTAGAATCTGTTGGTTCCCATAGCAACTGAATCAATCAGTAAAATCAACAAGGAGTTATTGAGTGTCACTTATAAACTTAGCTTGACATTGCAGCTGAGCTCCACTGAGAGGTGGGAAAGCCAGCAGGGGCTGGGAGAAGGGATACAACAAGCAAGTGACCTGGGCGCTCCCCTGTTGTGGTGGGGGTGTGGCTGGCTCCCTGCCTCCCATTCATGCTGGAAGAAGCCAACGGTGGCTGCCATTCAGACAGGTAGGCCTCTTTCTCTGCTGCCTCCCCCATTTAAGATCACACAGTCATCACTGGTTGGTCCCTTGCTTGAGTATGTTAGTAGAAACCCAGGCAACCCGTGACCGTAGTCAGCTGAGAGTGGGCTAGAGAGGCTTTGTTATGAAAGTGCATTTACACAGAAGGCATACTTTAACTTAAATCTTGTTATAAATTTGGGGCTGCCAGGAGTTGGATCTGATGATGATTATAGGAGATTAAACCACACTTTTCTTTGCCCCTGACTATAAGCATTTACTACAGATATTTTAATCACACACCATGGTGCCTTTCTTCAGGGCCTTTGTGATAAGCATAACAAAGATTGAGGTGAACTGAATCTAAGGAATGGTGAATTTAATGTATTCATAACTAAATCACTAAAATTGTCAAAATACTGCAGGCCAGTCACCAGGCCTCTCCAATACCATCTTGTTGTGCTGGTGAGGCTATGGGTAAAGGCTTCAGTTGGAAAGGCCGGACTTTGTCCTTTGGCATTGAGAGAGAGAGTAAAGTTAGGGTAACTGAACCCCTGAAGGTAAAAGAGGAGGAAAGTGTGCACTTGCTAGAAATCAAAGATTATATGACTTCTTATCTTTTGTCTAGTTCCCTAGACCTGGACCCCTACTGGGAGGGAGATCTTCCTTAGGGTCGAAACACTGTGCTTGGTCTGGTTCAGCTCCTGGAACTTGGTGTCAGGGCTGACGCCTTCCTGGGACAGCCTCTAGCCCTAGCCAACCAGCTGTCCTTCTGGCTCATCTGAGCCGGAAGACAGCCCACCACTATGAGGTTATAAATGCCTTTGCAGGGGAAGAGCAGTCTTTCTGACCAGTTGGAACTTCCAGCTGTGGGTGAGTTTTTTCCCTTGGCTGGGCCTGGGCTTGAGCTGAGGGGTGGGCCCCCTAGATCTTTCTCTCCACATTGATATGTTGAAGCCTGACTGTGCTGGCACTCGGAAATGAGGTCTCTAGAGGTGGCTAGGTCATGAAGATGGACTCCTCATGAAATGGATTAATGTCCTTACAAGAAGAGGCCAGAGAACAAGCTAGGTCCCCTTTAGTCAGTTATGTAACGTGCAGCAAATAGATAGCCCTCTGCAAACCAAGAGTGGGATTTCACTAAAAACTGGGTCAGCCAGCACCTTGATCTTGGGCTCACCAGCCTTCAATATTGTGAGGGAACGTTTCTGTATTAAGCCCCTCAGGCTGCAGTATTTTTGTGCCAGCAGCCCAAAGTGACTTAGCCAGAAAAGTGTCCCCTCCACATGAAGGATGGTCCCATGTAGCTTAAAACGACCACTCCTAGTAGAAGAACAAGCTAGTCTTAGAGAGGAGGGGCTGTGGTCCACGGGTCCACATAGCGGGCTGCTGAGAATGTGCAGAGGGACTGACATGGCGCTGCCTGGCTGCTGTCGTCAACGCGTGAGGCCCTGCAAAGCACTGGAGACTTGTCTGTTCCTGGGACTAGGGAAGGAAGTTACGGATGTTTGCTCAAAGGGAACGTACAAGGCACCAGGCATCTAACAGGGCCTGAAGTAGTCCAAGTGCTCATGAGTGTGTGTATTTGAGTGTGTGTGTATTTGAGTGTGTGTGTGTATTTGAGTGTGTAAGTGTGAATGTGTGTATATGTGTGTGAGTGTGTATGTGTGTTTGAGTGTGTCTGTGTGTGTATTTGAGTATGTATGTGCGTGTGTGTAAGTGTGAATGTGTATATGTGTGTATTTGAGTGTGTATGTGTGTTTGAGTGTGTCTGTGTGTATTTGAGTGTGTATGTGAGTGTGTATAAGTGTGAATGTGTGTATGTGTGTATTTGAGTGTGTCTGTGTGTTTGAGTGTGTCGGTGTGTATTTGAGTGTGTATGTGAGTGTGTGTAAGTGTGAATGTGTGTGTATTTGAGTGTGTATGTGTGTGTGAGTGTGTTGTGCATGTATGCATGTTCCCATGTGTGTAGGTACTAGAGACCAACGTCAGGTGTCATTCCTTAGGAATATCATCTAGCTCCTTTGAGACAGTCTCTCATTGGCCCGGAGCTCACCTATTAGGCCGACCAGGTGACCTGGTGGATTCTCCTATCTCTGCCTCCCTGGAGCTGGCATTACAGGCACATGCCACCATACCCAGAAATTATGAGTTTACTGGGGATCAAACTCAGGGGCTCATGCTTATGAAGCAAGCATTTTACTGACTGAGCTATTTCCCCAAACTCACCCCAATGTGTTCTTGAGGATTCTCCTGGATCTCTCAGCACCCCAAAGCTCCATGCCCTCCCTAATCAGTAGGTATGGGCAGGCTCTGGTCCTTTGGCGGAAACAGCCCAGCGGTTCTCTTCTTGTTCTCCGGTTCAGAGCAGCAGGAGACATTGCAGCAGCACAGGGTGGGGACCCATGAGCACTGCTGTGCTGCAATCAGTGCATGTCCTCAGCTGCGCCCGAGCCCCTGGGTCTTTGGATCTACAGAGGCCCAGAGACCTACCTGCCCTTTTAAGAAGCGCAGCCACAAGCTCCGCCGCAGGTCCTCAGGCCGCAGTGAACAGGACATGGCCTGCAGGGTGAGGCTGCTTGGGTAGCTCACTGGAGCTCTCAGGCTGCGGAGGGGGTAACTCGTCAAGAGTGGCAAAAAGCAAGCTACTTAATTCAGATTCAGTGCTTCCTGGATGGGCTTTGTTCCCTCAAAGGTTTGTGGGTGGGAAGTTTGGCCCCCAGAGTGGTGGTTTAAGAAGTGGTGGTGGGGCTTTTAAGAAATGTCTACAGCCAGGCAGGGTGGTGCACACCTTTAATCCCACCCAGCACTCGGGAGGCAGAGGTAGGAGGATTGCCATGAGTTTGAGGCCGCCCTGAGATTACATAGTTAATTCCAGGTCAGCCTGGGCCAGAGTGAGGCCCTACCTTGAAAAATTTATATATAAAAAAAAGTGTCTACAGGGAGGTCCATATGTCACTGGGGTGTGCCCTCTAAAGGGATCAGTAATTCTTGTGGGACCCCTGTGCTTATTCTCACAAGAGTGAGGTGTTATAAAAGGCTGAGGGTCCTGGGGAGCTGGCTCAGTTGGTAAAGTACTTGTCACACAAACATGAGGAGCTGAGTTCAGATCCCAACATACATGTAAATGCTGGGCAAAGTAGTATATGCGGGTAATCTCAGCACTTGGGAGGCAGGACAGAAAGATCCCTGAGGCAAACGGGCTAGCTAGACTAGCTGCACTGGTGAGCTAGGTTCAGTGAGAGACCTGGTCTCAAAAACTAAGGTGGAAAGACATACAGGAAAATACCTGCTGCAGAACTCTGGCCTCCACAAGTGCGCGTGCACACACACACACACACACATGCGCACACTCACACATACACATGTACCCAGCTACATACAAATATGCATATACATGTGTACACACACAAAATAAATACATACATTAATAAATAAATGGCTGCGCCTGGCCTCTGAATTGCAGAATGGCTTCCTTTTCATCATATGTACATTCTCTCTCTTCCTCTTTTCATCTCTCCTTCTCTTGTGCTCCTCGCTTGGCAGTGCCCACTGCCAAGTGATTTTCAGCAGAGCAGAGCTGCTGCCCAGGCTGTGCCCCACAGCATTCAACACTGTGAAGTCAATAAAAATCTTTTCCTTAGACATTTACCCAGCCCCATGCATTTCATTATAGCACCAGAACACAGCCAACACAGTGCTTGAGTGAAAGATTTTCTGCAGCTGGGGCTTAGTGAACCAACCATGTTCCTATGCAAGAGTACTTCCTTCTTGGGCTGGAGTGATAGCTCAGTAGTTAAAGGCATTTGCTTGCGAAGCCTGGTGACTCAGGTTCAATTCCCCTGTACCCACACAAAGCCAGATGCACAAAGTGGCACATGCATCTAGAGTTCTTTTGCAGTGGCTACAGGTCCTGACACACCTATTTCCCCCTTTTCTTTCTCTCTCATTTTCTTGCTCTCTTTCTGCTTGCTAATAAATAAACATTTTTTTTTTAAAAAGGAGTACTCTCAAATGTGCATACCACCACCCAAGCACATCACCCTGCAAATGGATTGGGGAGGGGTCCTCTGAGGGCAGGCCTATGCACTGGCTTGCCCTGGGAGCTGCAGGAAGAGGGAGGTGACCCAAGGGTAAAGGTGACCCTGGCTCAGTCTTCCTCGCCTCTCCAAAAGCCTTTACCAAAAGGCTTCTCAGTCCTCCCTGAAACTCTCATCCCTCCCGTGTGTCTCTCTGTTCTTGCAGGACTCTGTCTAGCATGCCACCACCGCCCCAGCTTCTTAGTCTGTTTCCAGGCTCAGCTAGACATGCACACCCTCTTCTCGTAAGTTTTCATCCCTCTGTTCCCGAGTAACAGGGGTGCTTTGCGCATCCTCCTCCAAAACCTTTAACAATATGTTGAATTTGCCCCACGTCTTTCCTAGGCCATGAGCTTTGGAGGGCAAGGACTGGATCTGACTCAGCCTCACTGTTACAATGCTAGCTACTGGCAATCAAGTGGAAGCATCTAGCATGTGTGTTCATGATAAATAAATGGAAGATGTCAAGGTGATTCTGCTGCTGGAACTGCAGCCCTCGCTTTCCAAAGAAGAGAACGTGCCTGGCATAGTGGTCGGTATCACGGCCTTAGAATCCAAACCATACCTCCTCTCCTAAAACTTCTTGACTCCCACGGGCTGGGGAGATGGCTTAGCATTTAAAGATGCTTGCTTGTAAAGCCTGTTGGCCCAGGGTCAATTCTCTAGTACCCATGTAAAGCCAGAGGCACAGAGTAGCAAATGTATCTGGAATTTGTTTAAAGTAGCAAGAGGCCCTGGTGTACCCATTCTCTCTGTTTCTCACCCTCTCCTCAAAATAAATAAAGATATTTTTAAAACTGCTTAACTAGCCAGGCATGGTGGCGCATGCCTTTAATCCCAGCACTTGGGAGGCAGAGGTAAGAGGATCACTGTGAGTTCAAGGCCACCCTGAGACTATATAAGAATTTCAGGTCAACCTGAGCTAAAGTGAGACCCTACCTCAAAAAACAAAACAAAAAAAAAACAACAACCCAAAAACCAAAAAAGAAAACAAACAAACAAACAAACAAAACCTGCTTGACTAGGGGCAAGTTACTCTGTATGGACTTTGCTTTCCACGTCTGTTTGGCTGGGATGACAGTGTCTATCTCATCCCATGATGAGATCATCTTTCTCCTCGGCATCAAGTGAGTTGATACCTGGAAAGCAGCTGGAGTGGTGCTTAAAACACAGAATTCCCCAGCAAGCCCCAAACTACTCTAACTCCTGTCAAATGACCTGGCCGAGCTGAGCACGCTGTAGATGATTGTTACTTCCCTTTCATTTTGGCGTGCACGTGTGTGTGTGTGTGTGTGTGTGTGCACACACGTGTGTGAATGCATGTTCATTTGCATGTGGGCACATGTGCACATGGGTTCACATGTGTGTGTAGGCCAGAGGTCAGTGCTAGTGTCTTCAGTGCTCACTGTCCTTATGTACTGAGGTAAGATCCCTTCCTTAAACCCAGAGCTCACCATTTCAGCTGTTTAACTATCCTGCTTGCCCTGAGGATCTGCCTGTCTGTGCCTTACAAATTACATGCAGACTGCTATACCCACCAGCATTTACATAGGATTTTGGGATCCAAATTCAGGTCCCCATACTTGCAAGGTGAGCACTTTTTCCATGGAACCATCTCCCCAACCTTTATTTTATCATTTTTTAAAAAAAAATATTTTTACTTGCAAGCAGAGAGAGATTGAAGACAGCCAGCCAGAGAGAATGTGAGTGTCAGGACCTCCAACCACTGCAAACAAACTTCAAGTGCATGCGCTACTTTGTGTATCTGGCTTTACACGGGTACTGGGGAATCAAACTCTGGTCATTAGGCTCTGTAGGCAAGAGCCTTAACCATTTCGCCATCTCTCTGGCCCTTTTATTTTATGTGTACTCTCTAAATTCTCCAATATGAATGTGCATTACTGGTCTATCCAGAAAGACATGCATATGCCTGCTGCTAAGCTATACCTGCCAGAGCTGCTTCCTACAACTCAGCATTCACCAGGCTTGTGTCGTGATGGATTCCATTCTGAGTGACCAGCTGTCAGCTGAAGACACAGTAAAACATGACTGCCCAAGAGTTAGATTGTGAGGCAAACCCAATAGCTACTGATCAAATAACAAGAATAGACATCTATGCCAGGCATTGTAAGTTTCTTACTCTTCACAGGTGTTCTGAGACAAGTGATATTAGCTCTGTTTTCTTTTTTAATTTCTTCAGTTTAATATTGATTTTGTTGGAGACTAAGGAGCTCTCTCAAATCATGCATTAAAGCTCCAAGGTGCAGCCTATGATCTGCCACCTCACAGCCTCTTAGCCAGCTGTGAGTCCATTCAGAAAGAATTCCCCTTCCCACCAGGAGGGCTCGATGAAAAGACTGTTTCTTCATAGGAAAATGTACCTAATATGCAATATCCATTTAGAGAATTTTGATGTTTTTTTTACTTTCTAAACAATCTAGACCTAAGTCATTAAGTGGGAGAGCAAGGTAGGAGTCTGGGGAAGCCCTGCTTGGAGTAGAACGTGGGAAATCACAATGAGGGAGTAGCTCACAGACATCGGTGTGTTCACTGGGCCTGGGCTAGCCAAGAGGTAGCCAAGAATGGAGGGCGTTCATTGCATCTAGTTTTGAACTCTGACTTTTTGGTTTTACTTCTTTTTTTTTTTCCAATGATTATGTCATCATGTCTGCTTTATCTAGAGTGAAAGCTTACCTCAAAAAACAAACCAAAATGAAAAACAAAAGAAAATGAGATTCTAACATGGAGAAAGGAGGAACTGAGGGGATGCATAGTCCATTTTGGAGAGCTACCACCTGCCACAGGTGTCAGGCTGGGAAGGATTTGGGGAGACAAGGGTCCAAAAGTGCAACTCCCAAACAGCCTTGCACACTGCCTGGGGCCTGGGCTTCTTCAGCATCTTACACCTCCTCTCTGTGGGTTTAGGGACAACCACACCCACAGGCCCATCTGGCTTATTTATCTTCAGGGCGTTCTTTGAGTCCAGGATATTGTGGAGTCCTTTGAAAATACCCACACTGCCCTGACCACTCTATCTTTGCTGCTACTAGCTCAGGCCCAGGGACCAGTCCTGGGGAGTGTGGCAGAGAGTGGTCTGGGAGCAGTGAGGGGGTTCCTCTCTTAGCAACTACCTCTCCAGGGATCCTACCTAGATGAATTTCTCACACTTCAGTTCTGTGAGGAAAACTCCGACTACTTCCTTTTCTTAGCAGTTGTTTCTGAGGTCCAGTGAAAAGCTACTACCTGTTAAGCACCATGTGTATCATTTCACTGAGCCTTAGCAACTACTCTGAACACAGAAAGCTGTGACTCCCATCT